>NW_025999990.1:30533072-30568744 GCF_001458135.2 Marmota marmota marmota
TAAATAAATTACTGCAGATCTATGCAAACTGTTCCCAAAATATTAACATTCTCTCTCCTTTTCCATATTTTATTTTCCCAAGGAAATGAAAGGTCAAAACAGAGTCCCAAACTTTCCAAAAGGTTTTATAACTCTATTATCTTTTTCTGTATATTTCTGACATGTGGTAAAAAATACAATCTGGCGGGGTTGTGGCTCAGCAGTAGAGTGCTCACCTCGCACGTGCAAGACCCTGGGTTCGATCCTCAGCACCATATAAAAAAATAAACAAGTGAAATAAAGATGTTGTGTCCAACTACAACTAAAAAAAAAAATATTAAAAAAAATACAATCTGGCAATAATGGATGCAAAGTTTTCTCTATAAGGATACTCATCACAACATTAATTATATTAGTTACAAAGTTGAAAAAACTTTTATTTATAACAACATGAATAGTTAAAGGTTTATAATCTTGAGCTTTTGAATCATACAAACTTAAATCTCAAGTCTGTCCCACCTCTGTGTGACTTTGGATAAGTTATTTAATTCCTTTGAGCCTCAGTTTCCTGTTCTAGAAATGGATGAAATCAGATTTTTTTTTTCCTATGAGCGAAGCACTCATCAAAAATAATTTGATGAATTAACATCAGATTATTTATTTTTCTTAAACAAAATAAGGACAAGGGAACTTCACATTTCGCCAGTTGAGAATGGCTGTTCTCCCTCCAATCCAGATTTCTCTTGGAGGACCAGATGTGTCAGTTTGGTTTGATTAACTCCATGTTGTTGTCCCCCCACCCCCCCGCCCCTGGAATATTGTCTCTGTTGAAAACCTGGCTTCACGAAGAAGGTGGCAGCAGGAAAATTTCAGAACCCAAAGCTTAAAAGTAAGTCTTGGGCAGTGTGAGGTTATTTTCTGTCTCTGGGGGGGATCATCCAATGTCTGAGGCCTGGGGACAGAGGCAAAGTCCCCAGCCTCCCATCTAGGAGATGTCACTCTCAGTAGCGTCTGGTGTCCTGACCTGTGCTCGCCCAGGATGATGGTGGGTAAGGAGCAGCAGGTCACAGGGGCCCCCTGACCCTCTGGGAGACAGAGCCCTCCCTCGGCAGACCCCGGGACTGAGGGTCAGTGGCCAGGGGAGAATCAACGACTGTCCCCGCCTGTGGACCCTGAGGTCCTGGGGCAGGGATGCAGGAGGCAGCCAGTGTCACAAGACGTCCCTGTCCCCAGCCAGGCTGGGCACCTGGCTAAGCGAGGAGAAAGACGGTGTCCCTCCTCAGGGCCTGGCCCCTGCGCCTGGTCTCACTTCCTTCCCGGCACCGCCTGGAAGGGGAGGAAGTGACACCCAAGGGAAGGCCTGGAAGTGAGGCCACTGTCACATTCAAGCTCAGGGTGCGACAGCTGAGTCAGCCTCCCAACAGGCCGCATGATCCGCTCCTCTTCATGTACCACATCCCTTCTGAGAGTCACGCCCTCCCCTTTATAGGCACAAGGACCCAGAAGTTCCAGAGACACGTCCATGTTTAGGTCCACGGATCCGGAAGTGCCTCAAGTGTCCATGTTTAGGCCCCTGGATCCGGAAGTTCCTCAGACATCCATGTTTAGGCACCCGGATCCGGAAGTACCTCAGGTGCAGGTCCATGTTTAGGCTCTAGGACCGGAAGTTCCTCAGGTGTCCATGTTTAGGCCCCTGGATCTGGAAGTTCCTCAGGTGCACATCCATCTTTGGGATCTTGGATCCGGAAGTTCCTCAGTCCTCCATGTTTAGGCTCCCGGATCTGGAATTTCCAAAGGTGCACGTCTATGTTTAGGCACCCGGATCCGGAAGTGCCTCAGGTGCACGTCCATGTTTAGGCTCTAGGACAGGAAGTTCCTCAGGTGTCCATGTTTAGGCCCCCAGATCTGGAAATTCCTCGGGCGTCCATATTTAGCCCCACAGATCCAGAGGTTCCTCAGGTGCAAGTCCATGTTTAGGCCCCGGATCTGGAAGTTCCCCAGGTGCACGTCCATTTTTAGGCCCGCAGGTGCACATCCATCTTTGGGCTCTTGGATCTGGAAGTTCCTCAGTCCTCCATGTTTAGGCCATAGCATCCGGAAGTTCCTCAGGTGCATGTCCATGTTTAGGCCCCTGGATCCGGAAGTTCCAAAGGTGCATGTCCATGTTTAGGCTCTAGGACTGGAAGTTCCTCAGGTGTCCATGTTTAGACTTGTAATATATTTTTTGAAAATGAGTTGACAAAGTCGGGGAATAAGAAGGCTAAAACAGGGGGTTCGGGTTGTAGCTCAGTGGTAAAGTGCTTGCCTAACGTGTGAGGCACTGGGTTTGATTCTCAGCACCACAAATACATAAATAAAAATAAAGTTCTATAAATAACTAAAAAATTAAAGTTGAATTTAAAAAAAAAAAAGAAGGCTAGAACATGTTAACCTGTTTTGCCCCATCATCCCAGGTATGGAACACCTATAATATCTTAAAGTGAACAACAAATATACTACTTATGGTAATTTTGAAATAATATTTGAATATTTATTATATTTGCAGAATTGAAAACTTGAGGCTTAATGTGTTAAATGAACATTTCTGGCTAAAAGTGTGGTTAGAGAGATTGGCAGCAGCCAGAATGGGTTGTTGAATATGATCATAAAAACAATTGGGGAACCATTAAAACGTTCTTAACAGGGCAATGACATACACCTTTGACTTTAGTGTGAACATGTGATGGTGGTGGCTTGGATTAGAATGGTAACAGTGAAGATGGAGAGCAGTAGGGATATGTAAGAAGTACTTGTAGGAGATACCCTATGGTTACCCCTAATTAGTTATACCTGTGTGTGATCCCTTCCCCTTGAATGTGAGCAAAACCTGTGATTTTTGGTTAACAGAAAATGACTAAGATGATGAGCTATCAATTCCCTTGACTAAATCTCTATATACAGCAAAGGTGATAGGATGTTACTATAAATAGTAAATATAAATATTTACTTATTTATTATTTAAAAAATTTTTGATGGATAAATATTTATTGTAGATGGACACAATATTTATTTACTTATTTTATGTGGTCTTGAGTAGTGTCTCACACATGTAAGGCAAGCGCTACTGAGCTACAGCCCCAACCCCTCTCTCTACTTCTTGACCGCCATGATGTTCTGCCTCCCTTCAAGCCGTGAGGAATGGAGCTGGCCTTCTCTGGACTAAGAGTTCTGAAACTGTGAGCTCTCAAACAAACTTTTCTTCTCTTACAGTTGTGCTGGTCAGATCCTTTAATCACAGCAGTGAAAAAGCTGACTAAAACAGTGAACAAGGTGGTTAGAAGGTATCTACAAGAAGCCACATACAGTGGCCTGCTCAGGGATTAGGAGACTCAGACAGGAGGACTACAAGTTTGAGGGAACTTGGAAACTTAATGAGATCCTATTTCTAAATAAATTTAAGAGGGAGTGGGGACTTGGGGACTCAGAGGTAAAATGCTCCTGTGTTCAATCCCCAGAACCACAAATGGAGGAGGAAGAGGAGAAGGAAGAGGAAGAGAAGGAGTATGGATGATGGCATAGCTGAAGAAGAGGTTGGGACAGGTGGAGGAATAGGTCTTTGAGATACCAGGAACCCTCCTTCCATGCTAATCGAAAAGCTGCAGGAGAGATGGGTGCAAGATCAGGTAGGTGAGTGGGAAACTGAGATTGTTCCAGGCTGAAAGCTTTTAAACTCACTGGAAAAAAAACGTTGAGTTATGCATCATTTAAGAATAAAGGTGAAGATAGAAACTGAAAATTTACGTAAAGTGGAAATGCTTTGAAAAAGTCTTTGTGCAAAGTTTGAGCCAGCTAGAAAACAGTAAGACTGGCAAGCAATATTGAGTGACTTGTAGTTTTGATATGTTATTTGTCATTCTTAAATTGCTAGCTTTGTGGATGGGTGAAATTGCCTACAGAAACTGCCACCACACACTACTTGAGGAATCAAAAATAAATAATCTAGCTGAGAGGTAGGGAGTGTAAAACACATTTTAGCATGAATCAGGTCCTGGGTTCAATCCCCAGTAACAAAATCATCATCATCATCATCATTATCATCATCTAGGTAGATGAGCTGGCATGAAGAACAGTGTGAAAATAAAGGACAGTTCAATAATTGACTCTTGGATACTTGATTCTTCATTTGGAAATAATTAGATCCCTTCCTCATATTGCACACAAATTAAGTATATCACAGACATAAATGAAAAGCAAATATTTAATAAAATTTATAGAAGAAAATATGCAGAAGTATCTTTATGACTTCAGAATAGAGACAAAATCTTTTATTTATTTATTTTTGTACCAAGGATTGTACCCAGGGTACTGAGCCACATCCCCAGCCTGTTTTTTTTTTTTCTTTTGCTCAGGGCCTCACTGAGTTGCTGAGGCTGGCTTTGAACTTGCAGCCATGCACATTTTTTTCACAGATATAAAAAGCAATATAAAAATAATATAGGAAACTGGGCTGGGGTTGTAGTTCAATGGTAGAGTGCTTGCCTAGCACATATGAGACACTGGGTTCGATTTTCAGCACTACATAAAAAATAAAAATAAAGGTATTGTGTCCATCTACCACTGAAAAAAATTTTAAAAACCTTTAAAACAATGCATAACAGAAATAGGGATATGTTTAAAAGCAAATTATATGTAACTGAAGAAAGAATTAAAGATCTGGAAAATAAGTCACAAAAAAATGTAGATGAGAAACAAAAGAAAAAGAGCAGGTAAGACACACAAAGGTTATAGTGAGGAAGTCTAGCGTTTTATTGGACCTCCCCAGGAATGAAAGGGGACAGAAACAGCATCTGTCCCTAGTTTCCCATTCTTATCTTTTTTACAATTAAAATATTTTTGTTAGGACAAATAACATGCCCACATGATGAAGTCAAGAGATAGGAAGCAAACCTCATCAGCAGGTTTTTCTTTATTCAGCATTTAGCATCAGAGTCAATTGGTGGAACCCTGGCGTGGCTCATTTTCAGGGCAGAAAATGGCAGGTGGCTGAAGCTAGGGTCTGGGTTACTTGGCTTCTTTTAGGGTGGAACAGGAATGTGAATATAGGGAGTTTCCCTGGGCTTATAGTATTGGCCTCAGGTGACTCACGAGGGTCCTGGTCAAGTGCCAGTCTGGAGGGGGTTCCTTTTGTGTTCCTTTGGTCTGGCTGAGGCCTGGGATTTTCAATGACAAAAGCTTAGAGAAAAAGTCTTTGGACTTATTTCCATATCCTTCAATTTAAAAATTCATCTTGGGGGCCAAGTCCCCACCTCCCTTTTAAATTTATTTAGAAATAAGATCTCATTATTAAGTTGCCAAGGTCCCTCAATAAATAAATAAATAAATAAATAAACAAACAAATAATTAAAATTCATCTTTAACTTATGTATTGGCTTTTTCTAAATAATTTTTAAAAAATAGAACAGTTTTAGATTCAGAGAATTATTGCAAACATAGCACAGAAGTTCCATATTACACCCTGCCTCCCCCCCTTTTTTTGGAGGTGGGGATTGAACCCAGGTCCTTGTGCATGTGAGGCAAGCACTCTACCAACTGAGCTGTATCCCCAGCCTCAGGTTCCCCTTTTATTAACATTCTCCATAAAATGATCTGTATCCCGTAGTGTCCTAAACGGAAGTCATTAGCCACGTGAGGCTCTAACTTGAAATATGGCTGGTGAGACTGACAAATGAGTTTTCGTCTTATTTAATTTGAATTGAACACATTTAAATAAAATTTAATAAAATTTTACATTTAATAAAATTTGTTGCTTTATTATTAACTAAAGTCAATGTTTTAATCAGAATGTTAAAACATTTTTAAAAGAAAATAAACAAATGATAGAGAATTGTTTACTATTGATGAGTTCACTAACTGTCTTAGGTATATTTCATTATCCTCTCCCCGGGATAATGTTTGTATTCATCTATTCATTAAAGAATGGTGGAAATGAGGGCTGGGGATATAGCTCAGTTGGTAGAATGCTTGCCTCACATGCACATGGCCATGGGTTCAATCCTCAGCACCACCCAAGGTGAAAATGAGATAGGGATTTTCCATAGAGAGAGATACTGAATCCTTAAAGGGAGTGTCCACAACCACTGAGATGCAGAGAGCACACTTGTAAATCTTGAGGTTGAGCGGCATGCCCCTATAAAATGAGGGAAACGTGCAAGTAAAGGAAAAACTGATGAAATTGTGGAGTTCCACTCTGCCTGCACCTCTTATCCACCCTCTAGCACCGGCCCTTTTATTAGCACCGCACACCAAAGGTGGCTGTCTCTCCCTCTGGAGATAGCCTGCATTCTCCCTTGAGTTCATATTCCTTGCTTTTACCCCAAAGGAATCTCTATTTTGAGTTTATCCTCCACCCTCCATATGTATCTACTACCTCTGTCTATGCCTTTGATCCGCATGTGCTGAAATTCTTTCCCATCATGTTGGTCAAGAACCCCAGACTGGTTCTGGGTCAAGTTCCCTTTTCTCTCTGGGAACTCCTCACACCCTTCTGCGGAGACATCTCTTCTTCCGTGACAAAATTAGGTATTTATAGACCAATAAATGTGTTGCTAGTTCCCTCAAGGTAATGAACAAACTGAATATGTTCTGTGTATAAACTTTATGGACTTTTAAAATGGGAGACAATTTTACAGTCTTTTATTGACACTCCTTATTTATTTGATCTACTTCATTAAAAATCTTTTATCCCATTTCACTCACTGGGATTTTGCTGTCTCATATGGTAGCCACTAATCACATGCAGTAATTTAAATGTGTTCAATTCAAATTAAATAAGACGAAAACTCATTTGTCCGTCTCACCAGCCATATTTCAAGTTACAGCCTCACGTGGCTAATGACTTCCGTTTAGGACACTACGGATACAGAACATGCCTTAAAAACCTACGGCTTTCTTCCAGTCACTGACCTGATTCAACCCTCAAGGTCAGCTTCGACTGTAACTACCGATTACACTTTTTATCAAGAGTTCAAAACCATCTCCTTTTCCCAGGACACTAGTCCTGCGCGGAGAGGCGTGTGGACCACGGAGGTGCAGTCCTCCGGTCTTCCTAGAGGGGCGCGCCCGCTCGCACTTCCGGTAAGCAAGCAGCGGGAGGCCTTCTTTCTCCCTCCTTGGGGTCGGTGCCCGCAGCCGGCAGAGCGAAGGGTGAGTGGGGAGGTCTGGCAGCGTGGCCCCGGGTGCTTCCCAACCCACCCCTGTCCGGCCTCAGTCCTCCCCGCCGCCTTACCTGGGCTCCCGCGGCTTGCCTCCGTAGAGCCGGCGGCTGTACCAGGGCCCGCCCCTCGAGGTTAGCTGTCAGCTGGCCGGTCGGTCAGCGCATCCGTTCATCTTTTCCACCGCTCATTCACCGGTCACTGACTCCTCCAGCACTCACCGAGCCTCCTGTGTGCCCGGCTGCTGGTTTAGGAGGTGGACTTGGCGCTGATGGGCTCCTTACTGCCACTTCTCAGGCGGCCAAAGCGAGCTTTTAGGTCTCAGCCATCCGTCCTGGCTTTCCAGTCAGGGTGTGATCCTATCAGACACTCCCGGAACACCTTCCACTTTCCCCTTCGTAGTTTTCATCACAATTAAGTTAGGTAATTAAGTGTGCTTTCTGTTTAACTTGCGCCTCTCGCTATTTTTAAGTTATGTGATGGCAAAGACACTGTCTTGATACCTCTTTGCTCAGTGCACAGATAGGCATTCAATAAATATTTCTACTTTTATACTTAATTGATTTGTGGTACTAGGGATCGAATCCAGGCAGGGCCTCATGCATTTCAAGCAAGTACTCTACCACTAAGCCACATCCCCAGCCCCTTGATAAATATTTTAAACAAGTATGTGGGAAAATGCTGGCCCTTTTCTAAAGGGCGTTTTGATTTGGTGGGAGAATGCATTTATGAAACAATATTTCGTCAGAGTAGGCATCCAAGAGGATGTACCCTGGTATCAGATGAGTTGGTTTCAAAACAATCAGACCATATCACTTAGAAGCCATATAGCCTAGGATAAATTATTTCATATGTTCTGTTGCTCTTCAAACAGTTGAATGTACACCATAGAATGCTGTGAATATGAAATGAATTAAGACACTTAAAAGGTAGATAATGCTGGAATCTAATAAAGTTTCAATTGGTGTTTTCTGTTACAATTAAGTGATCAAATAGATTCATTGTAATGCATTACATTAGAAAGCAGATACATTGTAATAACCGAACGCCTCAGCAAGCAGGATTGCCTGGATATACTCTGACCAGGGAGGGAAATGCCTTCTTCCAGAGGAAGGGGCTATAGGCAAGCTCAGTATTCCCACCTCCCCAAGGCTTCACCCACCCACCAAACACCACACACACACACACACACACACACACCAGGTACTAGAAAGCTGGTTTGCTAGACAGCTACATAAATACCTAAATCCAGAATTCTGATGAGAAACAGTTGGTTTCTACCCCCACTGACAAGACTGCTTTCTCAAATTTGCACTATAAGAAGGTAGCAGAAGCTCTCCCCTGAAACACTAGAACACCTTTTTCCAAACTTTCTCTTGGTGGGATGATGGGAGAATCAGTGGACCTATACTTTCTTTTACCAACTGCTGGCTGGCAAATTTTCCCCAATAAAGTCTATTCTGTAACCCATACTTTGTGATGTGGAATTTACCCTTATCTATGATGTCTTGGGTACCTACTCTTGGCCAGTTTTTTTTAAAATGTAGATTTTATTGTTCAGGTTTAGTGAGGACCACAGATCAGAAGATGATTGCCTTTGAAAATGTACTTTGTTATGGTTTTCAAGAAAAGGGGGCATGCCTCCACAGGAAAGCATGTGGAATTACTCTGCCAATTGGTCAAGAGGCAGAGGGAATGAGGGGAAATGGGCAAGAGCCTGTTTTGTGGGTTCTATGGGAAGAAACCATCAAGACAGGGTAAGCAGGGGTAGGATTGGCTGATTTGGATAATTTTAGTGAACTCTCGGGGAGAGGGGCTCTTCCTAGTTGTTTGATACTTGATCCTGAAATTTGAGTAGAGGGGAGTGATGGCCTTGAGTATGAGAGCCCTTTAGAGAAGGTGGAGGGGCTCTGGGACTGTTCGTTTCATTTGGAAGGTATGCTCACAGGTGAGTTGTTTACTATCTCTAGGGATTGGCTAGTCCTGGGAGAAACAGTCTCTCCAGTATCATTAAGTACCCAGATGCCAAAGCAACATAATAAAAAGACATGTTTTGTACACCAGCCCACAAACTCAGATACTTGTTTGTTGTTTCCAATTCCTATAGCTCTGCAATGTTACATTATTAATTCCATGTTTAGGAGAGGAAATGGGATTTCAGAAGGATTCATTTGGTGAATGATGTTGGACAACTAGTTAGAGACTGCATCATGAGTCTAAATTGGGTGGTGTGACTTCAAAGTTGGTCTCCAGCTCATACTGGGTACTGAACCCAGGGCCTTACACATGCCAGGCAAGCACTTTACCACTGAGCTATACCATCATCCCTGAAACTGGTGCTCTTTCTGTGAGCAAGATCACCTTGCTATAGTAGATATGAGAAATGCTGTGGGAAAAATTTTCAGTCCATACTAGGCATTTGACAATGTTGACCACTACCTCTTTGAATTTTCCAGTTCATTCTTTTATATAGATAGAAGGTGTTATGAGTTATGCATTGGGTTGAGTGATGGAGATACAATAGTGAGCAAAAATGTTGATGTACCTTACAGTGAAGTCATAGATAAGACAGGTATTAACCAAATGATCCCACTAAAGTATATGCACTCACAAAGTGAAAAAAAGTGCTTTGAGGGAAAGAAATGTTTTTTAACTTTGTCTCCTGTGTCTCCTTGACTAATCCAGGGTTCTTAACCCCTGGTTGTACATCAGAATCACTTGCAGAATATATTACAAATATAATTGTTGGGACCTCATCTAGGAGATTCTGATTATACTTTAGTGCATTCCAGATAAATGCAATGAGTGCAGTCAAAGAGAGCTTTACCTTGACTAAAAGTACTTTGCTTTTATTAAAAAACAAACAAACAAACAACAACAACAACAAAAACTGGTCAGGGGCACACAGAGAGAAAATGTGTAAGCATTCCTATTAATAGCCCCAGCCAAGCTTCCTGACATTAGCCACAATCAGTTGCTAGACAGAGAGTAATACCCCTTGGAAACCTTCTCCACTGGAACCTTCAAATCTGCAGCCCAACTGATAAAAGATCACAATCACATTAGGGATCAAAAGTTGAAACTAGGGCCTGGGGCTGTAGTTCAGTGGCAGAGCACTTGCCTAGCATGTGTGAGGCACTGGGTTCAATCTTTAGCATCACATAAAAATAAACAAATAAAATAAAGGCATGCTGTCCATCTATAACTACAAAATTTTTTTTAAAGTTGAAACTAATAGTTAAACTTGATCAATAAACAATACTGTGAGAAATACTAGTCTATTTTTGTTTAAAATCATTAAAAACAAACAAAACAAAACTGGTTATAAGAACAGGTCAGATTTGCAATTTGAAAAGATCACTCTGGTTACAATGTAGATTAATAGAGTAATGGGGATACAGTGCATTGGGGAAGTCAGTAGATAAGTTATTGTAAAGTATGACAGATGGGACAGTTAGGATGAATATGTGGTGGCAGAGTTTAGGACGGGCAGACAGGCAATAAAATCAGTAGGCTAATATGCATTAAATAAAGGAAGGAGGTAAAAGAAAGAATTTTGTTATGGATGATTTCTGGCCATACAGCCAGGTAAGATATTCCTGTTACCTGAAAGGGAACCAATGGAAGAGGGCAGATTTGATATGGGAGAAATCATGAGTTGTTTATGAATGTACTATTTGATATGCATTTGAGAAATTCAAGAGGAGTTATGATGGGAGTGAAGAACTGTGGGTAAATAGGTCTGGAGCTCAGATAGGAGGTCTATACTAGAAGATGGTAAACAAAGGTGAGGATTAGGTAGCCTTGGAGGAAAGTGGAGAGTTAAAAAAGGGGAGAATTTAGGACTAATCCTAGAGAATTCTGATTTAGAGAGGGTGGACCTATGAAGGAGATGGAGGAGTTTATATCCTTCCTTCAGCCACACACCTATGGAAGATGAGTTGGTGAGGCATAATATTTATAATAAAATTGAATAATACCACAAACATTGAAAAAAAGGCAAGAGACATAACAGAAACTAATAGTCACTAAGGATACACATAGATGTGCTGCAGCCCTTGGTAAATGCTATGTACACAGGTCTGACAGTGCAGCATCATGTGATTCCTTTTTGTTTATTTTTTTAATCTTATGATTTCTTAAATTACAATTATCACATAATAAGAACTAAAAAATATATTTATTATTTTTCTTCTGCAAAAAATTAAGAAAAACATCCCCAAGTTTCTATTGTGTTTTGGTGTATTTGAAGCACCTGTTAATATCTGGTAAAGTAGAGTTTAGGAAATGCTGCTTTGTTGGTACCTCAGACATAACTTTCTTAGTGAATAGCTCAGCAAATGACACCAGCAACCTCCAGTCACCAGGAATAGCCAGAAACCTGAGTCCTTCTAGATTCCCCTTTCTTCCAAACCCTTATTCAGTGTGTCCTATCTTTATATTTTTTGACTCCCATAGTCTAAATGGTTGCAACAAACCCTTACTTATCTCTTCTTCTCTCTCTTTGTGGGCACATAAATCCTCCAGCCATTCCTGTGGCCATGAGGGATCAACCCCTTGGACCCTGGAGGGCTTGGCTGTTCCCCTATAGTTATCTCTTCTCCTTAATTGTACCCCAGGCTCTGACATATTATTCTTAACCAGGCTTCTACCTATTAGAAGCACTTAGGGACACTCACTTAAGCCCCATCCCTGGAGATTCTGACTCCATGAATCTCTCATGGTGCCTCTATACTAAGACATAGCCAGAGGTGACACCCATTAGTCTGGCCTCCCTAAACCATTTTCAGTTTCTTCAATAGGCTACATCTTCTAACACTTCTCCCCTCTCTACCTGGGCTTGGTCAGTGGTCTTTCTCTTGTGCTCATTATCTTTCGATTTATCAATCTGTATTTACCTGTCAATTTCACATACTAAATAAACTGAGTCCTTGCAGACAGAACTCATTATCTTGAGACTCCTGTTTAGTATGCCTGCTAGCACATAGTTAATGTTCAAGTATTTGTTGAAAAAAAATGGATGAAGGAATCTCTTTCTCTTTTCCTTGTGCTGTTTCAGAATCTTGTGACAAATTCAAGGATAACTTTTCCTTGTTTGTACATGTATAGCCATTCTTCATAACTCCTTTCTAATCTTTTCATCATTATTCCTAGTTTATAGTAACAATCAAGGTTGTCCTGGGCATTAACCAATTCTGGAATAAAAAGGAGACGTTCTTGAGGCCAGGCAACCCTGAGGTCATGTCTTGACTGGTTTGGGACCTTGGGAAAATTCATTAACTTTCAAGAAGCTTTCATCATCTGTAAAACATGGGGATCAAAATATCACATAGTGTTACTGTCATGCCCCAATAAAATAGAATTTGTAAACTACCTGGCCCATAGTAGGTACTTACGAAGTGTGAGTTCCTTTCTTTGGGGAGTTAACTACTTTGATTGAAGAGCCCAGTGCTCTGCTCACTGGCTGTATGCCTTTGGTCAGCTTATGATTCTCAGTAGTCTAATTTGGAGAATGGGCACAATTAGGTTTATCTTTATATAATACTATTTATTATCCCTAATTTTGTGCATAACATTATTCCCAAAGGTCAAATTGGTTTTGATTATATTAAAGTTTTGTTTCACATCCCCAAAAATTCTTGAATCATCTATAGATGTATCATTTATATGGAAGCTCCCTTTTAGTAAATTTTCTTTATAGTGCTATATTCCCTGGCAACTGGCCTTCAAAAACATGTATTTACATTCCAAGCATGTGGTTTGCTTGTATAACACCAGCACTATCCACTTCAGGGCCTCCCTGAAGAGTTGGAATTCAGAAGGAATTCCTCAGATACAAGTTTCCATCTCTTCTCTGCCTCAGCTGGATAGCTTTTTCAGACTGTCTATTCCCAGAATGTCAGAAGAGATCACAGCATTGGCTTACCATGCTCCAAAAGAACAAGAAGGACTTATAATTGTGAAGGTTGAAGAAGAGAATTATGTTTGGGGGCAGGACTTTGGCCTTCAGAGGAACTCCCAGAGCCAGGAGGTCTTCCGCCTGCGTTTCAGGCAGTTTAGTTATTCTGACTCCAGTGGGCCCAGAGAAGCTATGAGCCAGCTCAAGGAGCTTTGCTCTCGGTGGCTGAAACCGGAGGCACACTCTAAGGAGCAGATATTGGAGCTGTTGGTGCTGGAGCAGTTCCTGGCCATCCTGCCTGAGGAACTGCAGGCCTGGGTGCGAGAGCAGGGGCCAGATAATGGAGAGGAAGCTGTGACTCTGCTGGAAGAGTTGGAGAAAGAACTCAATGAATCAAGGCAACAGGTAAGAAGTAGGTGTTTTGTTTGTTTGCTTGACTATTTCAAGTTAATGGGGAAGCTGTTATGAGTCGCATTGACTCCTCATGGAATTATCCAATTTCTATTTTATACTGTATTAATTATTCACTCATTGGTTCATGTCATTAGGATTTTTAGACCTGTTGTTTTCTCACTGATATCTGAATAGGTTTCTGATTCCTTCTGTTTAGCCCTGTTGTTCTAGGGAGTTTCCTCTTGTGCATCCTTAGAATCACAGTGCTAGTACTTGATTACTTCTAGGACTCTGCTTGTGGCCAGAAAATGATCTGGAAGAACACAACATGCACAGGAGTTCTGAAGTCTCTAAGTCACCCTCTGCGGTCTTTGGAGAGCCAATGCAAGAGTGAGACTCAGGAGCCCCAAGATTTCCACGAGAGAGGTGAGGATCTTTAACCCTTTTGGGGTTGAGGATGAGGTAAGGGCGATCAAGTGTTCCATGGTACATTTTACTTAATAACAGTCACTTGCAGCTGTCACTAAGTATTGTGGAAAGAACCCCCATTTGCCTTGAAATACTCTTCCATTGGCTCTGCATTATTGTTTTAACTTGGGTTAAAAACAAAGGTCTTTAATAAATTCTCTATAATACCATAATGTTCAAAGACTAATATTCTGTTTTTAAAATAATACTTGAATTCCATTAACAAGGCAGTTTCTAAGATGAAGATGAATACTGTATCAGTAACAGAAACTTGAACACAGAAAGTTTAACATTAAGAATTATGAACTGTTTTACAATGAATATATTCTGCTGTCATATATACTTAATTAAAATAAATAAATAAATAAATAAAAGAATTATGGACTGTAACTAGCATTAACCATTAAGTGGTATAACTAAATACTAAAACTCTAAATTGTCAGGAGTAAGGTATTGGGGGGGGGGGGCTCTCGGCTTAAGGCAGAATGCCCAAGGAAGGAACGTATCTGCAAGAGGGTGCTATGTCTTTCCCCCATCTGCCAGGGCTGAAGTCCAGATCTCTCTGGAGAGGTAACAGCCATGACCCACTAGTTGGAGATGTTCAGTGAAATGCCCAGCTGGTCACACTCACTGAGGAGCTACCCTATGGGTGCCAGAAGCCCCCAATGGGGAAGTGACATGGCACAGAGTTTGCAGGGAAGCTGCTGAGGGGGGCAGTGCCTCTGAAACTCATTGGAGTATGCACTGCTGGTTGTCCCCCACACTGCAGAAACTGAGAGAGCACACCAGATCAACAAAGAAAAGTTCCTTCCTCCTCCACTGGCACTCTAGCCCCGTATACTATTAAAACCCATATCATGCCAGCTTGATGCCAGTATTTCAGATAGTACAATGAAGGGTAGATTCTAAATTAGGAGGCAATAAATTGATAGATGTCATGGGAGCTGAGAATTAGTACAAAAAGGACTTTGATTAAGGCAACATCATCCCTAGGGGCACCAGCTACATCAGCTTATTACTTTATTGTCATTAGACTTTCATTATCATTCTGATTTCATCTTCATCAAGCAATCTTATTAACTTCCTATGAAACTTAGCTATAATAAAATGCATTAATTCACTCTGTTTTGTATGATGATTACATAGTAATTTTCATGATGGCCTTATTGCTCGGTTTCATGAACTTGGTTTATAAGATTCTACTCCAAGAGGGAAATCCATACCTAGTGTGTTGATTGAGAGGCATGTAATGACACAGACTTCAAGGTCAGATCCTGAACCTTAGCAATTCACCAAAGTAATCAATTCTATTAATCCAATGAAGTGTCCTTGAAAACTCCCTCTCAACCTTCCCCCATGCATCAGACCCTGATACTACCCTCTTAAGTATCCTTTGCACCAAGTAGGAGCTACATTAAAATGCATTTTTAAAAAATGATCAAATCACCTATCTTAAAACAGCTAAATGGATTATAATTGGTTTTTCATCACTATAATGTAATACATGGGACAGCTAACTTTATAAAGATAAGAAGTTATGTAGCTCATGGTGTGGGAGCTTCAAGTACATGTCACCTGCATTGGCTCAGTTCTGCTGTGTTGCATCATGGCAGTGATATGATAGGAGAGCATGCAGGAGCAAGTGATCACATGAAGCAGTGAAAGTGACTCAAAGGTCAGATTCAGGCTTTTCTATCCTCTCACAAGAACTCACCAGGGTCCCATGAGAAAATACCTTATCCATTTCCAGGACAGGCTTCTAGGGACCACCCACTGAGCTCCATCTCTTAAAGATCCCATCAGTTCCTGCATCATGGCACTGGGAACCAAGCTCCCAAGACATCAACCCCTGGAGGCCAAAGGTATTCAAAATATGTATTATCTGAATCATTTAGGGTAGATTATTTAAGGTCTCAGGGGCCAGAGACTCCACTATAATTCCTTAAGTGCTTTTGGGATTTTTCTTATTGGCATTTTTAAAGGGACAAATTATATATTTCCAAAATTCATATATTGAAGCCCCGAGTCCCAGTACCTTATGATATAATTGTATTTTTTGGAGATAAGGCCTTTAAAGAGGTTAAATGAGGTCATTAAATGGGCTCTAATGCAATATAACTGGTGACCTTATAAGAGGAAATTAGTACACAAAAAACACAGACTGAGATGACCACATGAGAATAAGCAAGAAGATGGCCATCTGTAAGGCAAGGAGAGATTGACTTGGAAAGACACCAAAACTTCTGATACTTGATTTTGGACTTCTAGCCTCTAGAACTGTAAGAAAATAAATTCCTCTTCTTTAAGCCTGTTTTTGTGGTATTTTTTTATAGAAGCCTAGCGTACTAATATTAAAGTTATTTCCCAAGTCTATATGAAATATTCCTAGCCTCAATTTGGTTCCTTTTGTTTGTTTAGCAGAGCTTTCATAAAATACTTGTACTTGAATAAGTAAAATGACCTTTGACCTTTGTCTAACTAAGCCTCTCACTGTCTCTGACTCCTGTGTTCTTTGTCTCTGTTTATTTCGACATTTCTCTGGTCATGTTTCAAATTCTCCACATTCTCTTGAGGTTCAGGGATAAAGACAAAATAAAATATTTTAGTGATGATCTGATTACTTTAAAATATAGATTTAAAGTAGATTTTTCTCCCCAACTCTTATCTGTTACACCTTATTTCATTGTTTTTCATTTCACAATGTCATTATGTTATAGATTCAATCACATTATCAGCAATAGTGATTGTCTTTTAGACATTTTTGGACTTAGCAAAATTTCTCATCCTCATTTATGCCTGGTGTCCAAGTGTGTGGTCTTGGATGGACTTGACTGGGTTCCTGATAAGTCACTTTATGCTGATGTCTGAAGAATTAATGTGAATAATCCATATTTTCACCTAAGTCATAAAGTTTATATCACTGGAAGGATCTGCCTTGATATGATTATAAGAGTCACTATGCCTTTTTTTTTTACAACCTTGGGTTATAATTTTCTTGTAGGCTCTTTACTAGCCTAACAGTATGTCTTGTTAGAAGAAGAATTGGTGGTGGAGATATGGATGCAGGTAATTTATTAAGGACATGTTCTTTGGGAAAAATCTTAATAGAGGGTTTACAGAATCAGGAAGGGAACCAAGCAAAGAATGATATAGTCTTAGGTAAAACTTAATCTTGGTTGAATCCTTGGAAATGTTCTGGAGCCTTAAGAGCATGATTGCATTGCAGAGTTGCTCTTTTGATGCAGTGGGGGCAGTGAGGGTGAAATAGTTTCCTGGGCTAGTGGCTTTCATCATCCAGGGCAATTCTCCAAAGAAGGGGGCCGTTGTGGAAGATTAGGAGTTGTCTTTGTTTTTCTCAATAGTACTGGAAATTGAACACAGGCCCTCATGTAAATGCCCTACTCCTGAACTACTCTCCCAATCTTTTTTGTTTAATTTTGAGTCAGGGTCTTACTAAGTTGCCCAAGCTTGCCCTCTTCCTGCCTCCCAATAGTTGAGATTAGAGGTATGCACCACCACACCTGGCTGGAGTTGTCAGTTCTGGCTGCTATTCCACAATGTCATAAACTGAGTAGCTTATAAACAGCAGAAATTTATTTTTCACAGTTCCAGAGGCTAGGAAGTTCATGATCAAGATGCTGGCATATTTGGTGTTTGGTGGAAAGCCATTCTCTCATAGATTGCACCTGTGTACTTACATGGTAGAAGGAGCCAATGAGCTTTCTTGGACCTGTTGTATAAGGGCACTAGTTACATTTATGAGGGCTCTGCCTCCATGACCTAATCATCTCCCAAAAGATTCCACCCTCTAATACCATCACTTTGGGAGTTAGGATTTCAGCATATGAATTTTGGAGGGACACGGATATTCAGACCATAGGAGGAGCCAACACTCACTGCAGCCAAGGGCAAGAGACAGCAAACTAGTAGTGAGGTCTGCATTGGCAGTGCAACATCATCTAAAGAACATTAAGGCTAAAAGTATCTGTCATTGAGCAATCAGAGGTCACATTCTTAGTTAAAAGGATTTTATACCAAACATGTCACTGAACAGGTAGCAGGTGTGATAAAGGAAAGAACTATTCTAACAGAGAAACCTATTACTTCTTTCTCAAAGAATATAAAATGAAAGACTTGTTTTCATACAAAAACATAACTTTTCCAAAGAAAAAATGAGTTTTAAATTATTTTTTTAGTTCATCTACAGTCCTGCTTCATTCCAAAGGGAAGGCAGATAACTCAGAGAAAAACTGAAAACTTTGAGTTTAAGCAGATTTGTTTGAATTCTCACTCAACCAATTATTAATTCTATAGCCTTTCATACTCTTTCTGAGCCTCAGCTTCCTGATCTGTAAAATGTATATAAGTTTAGAGGACTTTGGGAGGATGAGAGCAACTTCAGAGTTCTAGAAAAAATTCAATTGATATCACCCGTTTCTGTTGTAAGTTACTAGAAATCTAGAAAAAAAGAGGAGCGTGTTGTATGAGAACTGGATTTGGATCCAGGCAGTCACATTTGCCAATTATTTCCATCGACCTTCTTTGATCCCTTACACTTGAAAAGATGGACCCCTAAGGCTCCCACCTAACCCCAGAATGAGTCAGGAACCCCAATATATTCCTTTCTCATGCTTTGTGCATCTTATTATATTGCTTGTATTTATTTGTTCCATTTGAAACCTGCTAGAATCTGCTATTGCCATCATGCTTTCTAGTTCTTGACCAGCTACCTTTGTTCAATACTAACCTCCTAAGCATTTTATAATCATATCTCCTGCTCTCTTACTTTGCTAGAAGTACCATTGATTTAAGACTCAGACATCTTTACCCTGATCATTCTGCATCATATATTTTCCTTTCCTGCATTACCTAAAATATATTCTTCTCCAGAATCATCTCCTAGCTTTATAATTTCTCACTGATACTCCTATTTATCACCTCTAACTAAGGGCTTTCCTAGTTCATTGTCACTCCTCTCCAATATTAACTCTCCTTGTCTGTCTACTTGACTTCAGGGGTTCACCTCCCACTACTCCAGGCCACTTCACTGAATTTTCCTAGATTAGGAAGCTAGTTTTAAGAAATTTTCCTCCTAATAAGCAAATACTTATTTCATTTGTTTTATTTTCTGCTCTTACTACAATAATTTCCTTTCTTTCAACATGGAGAGTAAATGACACTTGCATTTTCTTTTCACACTTTTAGATGGCAAGATGGTAGCTGACAAAATGTTGGCAGCAAAGCAAGAAATTATTGAATGTGTAGCCTCAACTGCTATGATATCTCCAGGAAGACTTCTTGGGGAAATTGCTTCAGTACAGATAGTTGAAGAAGCTTTGGACGGTCTGGACAAGTCTGAGAAGCAAAGGGGAAGTGCTACAATGAACAAAATGAGTCAGCTCCCTTCCCAGGAAAGACAGTACAGCCTGGCAATGTTCAACAAGAAAATCCCCACAGAGCAGTGTTTCCCTGAATGTCATGGAATTGAAGAAAATCTCAATCTGAACTCAAATGATATTACACCACAGAGAATTCACACAGGGGACAAGCTCTATGAGTGCTTTGACTGTGGGAAAGCCTTTTGCCAGAGCTCAAAGCTGATTAGACATCAGAGAATTCATACTGGAGAGAGACCTTATGCATGTAAAGAATGTGGCAAAGCCTTCAGTTTGAGCTCAGACCTTGTTAGACATCAGAGAATACACAGTGGTGAAAAACCATATGAATGTTGTGAATGTGGAAAGGCTTTCAGGGGCAGCTCAGAGCTCATTAGGCATCGGAGAATTCACACAGGAGAGAAACCTTATGAGTGTGGGGAATGTGGGAAAGCTTTCAGCCGGAGCTCAGCCCTTATTCAACATAAGAAAATTCACACTGGTGATAAAGGCTATGAATGTATTGAATGTGGTAAGGCTTTTGGTAGGAGCTCTATCCTTATTGAGCATCAAAGAATTCACACTGGAGAGAAACCTTATGAGTGTAATGAATGTGGAAAATCCTTTAATCAGAGCTCAGCCCTTACCCAGCACCAGAGAATCCACACTGGGGAGAAACCTTATGAATGTAGTGAATGTAGGAAAACATTTAGACATAGATCAGGTCTTATGCAGCATCAAAGGACACACACCAGAGTTTAAGTCTGAGTAAGAGTTGTATAATTGTGAAATGCAAAAAATTCACTTTGAGGATGAGACTCAACGGAAGATAGAATTTTCCTGAGAGTAGGGTGTCTGTCCTTCCAGCCCAGTTCAGTTCTATAAGAGGAGATCCACATGATTGTTACGATTGTTAAGTGTTAAGTGGAAAGAATTTTTTTTAAAAATCAGGTCTTTGAAAAGAATGGTGGGTATTCTCTAGAAATGCCTAACTTTATCTGCATGAAGTCTCTCATCAATACCACCTTTACCTCACCAACCCAAATATAACTGCCACCATGCAAGTCCAGAATTATGTACCTAAAAGAGCTCCTTACATGATGGCAAGGATAAGATCCCTGCTCAGCGTTTGTGCATTTGGTAGGTGAAGGCATGTACTAAGAATTATTCAACTACCTGAAATGTTGACTTGTATGGGAAATGTTGAATTATGCCCTGGCTTGTTTTAACAAGATCCAAGGCAGTTTAATATTATCTGAGGAATGGTGGTTCATTGTTCCCACTTCTCATTTCTCTCCACAGCCCTATGCTTCCTACAAGGCCAATTCAGGTTTGCTTATTTATTAAGCACCTGTTGTGTTTAGCTATTTGGGACAGATATGGTCATTGCTGTCCCAGAGTTAAGGGTTAATGGAATATACATATTTACTAAATAAGTAAGTAAAGTGCAATAAGTATTTTGATAGGATAAATCCAGGGTGTTTCTGGAGTACATGGCAGGGCTACCTTACCTGATATCTAAAGACTTCTTGGATGTGATAATATCTCAGTTGAGACCTAAACTGTAGAAATTAGCCAGGTCAAGGGCAGAAGAAGGCAGAGGTTATAGGACATATAGGGCATGAAAAGAGGAGAATCTGGAGACATCAGGACTCTTCACTTAGCAGGAATTAGTTGTCATAGTCTGGTAGGACTTGTGGCTAAGAAGCCAGGACATGTGCCTAGAAGACATGTGTTGGATTTTCTCTATAATCACTATACAGAACCTATTACATCTTCAAGTACTCAGAATGAAGGTAGTAGAAGACTGGTACATCTTATGGAAACAGGCATGATGCACACCAAATAAAGAATATACATCGGAGGCTATAGGGACAGTGAGGTCTAGAGTGTGTTTCATGACCCTGGATCTCAGGAAATGGGAAACTTCCAGGGACCCAGGAATGAGAAGTTTGCCTTCCCAGACCCTATATTCTTCATTCCCTTACCCTTACCCTCAGCACCAGCTCTGCAAACTCTAAGCCACTTGAGGGCAATAAATATTTGTTAAATTAACCAGATTCCTCAAAATTATACTTTCCTAATTTTTATTTTTACTTTGGCAGTTTTAATTAACCTACAATTGTTGAGGGCAATTAATACTTAAGAACTTTTTTCTTTTTTGGGTACTAAGGATTAAACTTAGGGGCAGTTGACCACTGAGCCACATCCCTAGCCCTATTTTGTATTTGATTAGACAGTGTTTCACTGAGTTGCTTAGCTCCTTGATAAATTGCTGGCTTTGAACTCGCAATCCTCCTGCCTTCGCCTCCTGAGCTGCTGGGATTACAGGTGTGCACCACCATGCCCGGCCCTTAAAAACATTTTTGAAGACTTGATGTTCATAGTTATTGTGGGTAATAGAGATGAAATTGGGAAGGATCTTTGTGCCCAAAGTTTACACAATTGTCACTGAGTGAGATCAACCATAAGACATGGGATAGTGAGTTGCCTTTTCCTGTAGGTGACAATCAAATGATTTAATGTTTTAAACAGCATTTGATGGTTTTTCCTTATTGTAAATGCTGATAATACAGAACATATAAATTACCCACAATCCCTTTACCCATAGAAACACTTGACATTTTAGAGTACTTTGTGTTTTCTTCTCCAATCCTAACATTCTTGGCAAAAATATTGTAAATAAAAGTTACTAATTTTAACATTTATATGTTGAGTATACCCTTTAACTGTTCAGTATGAGAATGTAAAGCAAGATGTAATAAAATTTGAGTTTTAAAGTTTTGCTTTGAAATTATTCATTCAGAAATAGGGAGAACACTAGCAGGAGTGGAAGATAGGAGATAAAGAGGTTGTGGGAATAATTCATGGAATTGGTATTCTCAATTTTTATATTCTGGGCCAAAAAGTGTCAGGAAACTATCTGGTCTCTATGATTGCAGTTCACTGGCAAAGTCATAAGAGGTGACATCTGGTGGTGGTGTTGGAAGGACCATGAGAATGAGACTACTAGGGAATCTCTTTAAACACATGCATCTCTTAATCCATTAGAATTAAGACTCTTCCTTTTCTTGGGGGTGGTGGTGGTGGTGGTATACACACCAGGTTAGAATCCTCAACATTAACTGCTGGATAGGACCAAGGACCTGGGAAACCATCATGTCCTTCTTCTAACTCAGCAGGTCTACAATAGAAATCGAAGCTTAGAGAGACTATGGCCAAGGTTCAAATTTCCAATCCTTCCAGACAACCATTAGTTGTAGTCTACGAAACTGAGGGAGAAAGGGAAGGCAAGAAACCAATATTAACATACTCTGCCTCAATTGTACATTTTCTGTTTTTAATCCATTTAAAATTCATTTAAGGCAGACATTTTTCCCTCCAGACTGCTTCTAATGCAAAAGAAACAAGACAGCCATGAGCAGGGGGAACATTATTTTTCTTTCCCAGAAAAGGCTAGTGAAAGAAAAAAAAAAATTTCCTTTGATAGCTTATTAACAGTGCCTCTTTAAATAAACAGAAATGTTGAAGCTTCTTCAACTGTGGGATTATCTTCTTCAGCTCCTTTAACACCTACAACCAAAGGTCTTGACCACAAGGCTACTGCTTTTTTATATGTATATATTTTTTGGTACCAACGATTGAACTCACGGCGACCACTGAGGCCACATCCCCAGCCCTATTTTGTAGTAGATAGGGTCTCACTGAGTTGCTTAGTGCCTCATAGTTGCTGAGGCTGGCTTTGAACTCGCAATTCTCCTGTCTCAGCCTCCCAAACTGCTGGGATTACAGGTGTGTACCACTGAGCCTGGCTGGCTACTCCCTTTTTCAAGCGTAAGTCTTTAGGGAATGGCTTCTATTTGTACAGGATTTATAATTTTAAGAGGACTTGTTTAATATATATATATATATATAAACAAAATGTAAAATGGGTAAGTCTGCCATTAAAAAAAAATCAGTGATAAAACCAAGGATAAGTTAATTTTGCTAACAAACTTGAGATTTGGAAAGGACAGTGCTGTGGAAAGCAAGTATTTTTTTCATAATATTTCCCCAATATCCTGCACTTCTTTTTGAGTTTTCCTAATTTTTTTCCTTTCCAGTTTTTCGGTGCTGGGGATCAAACAGTGTCTTGTGCATGCTAATAAGTATGTGTTCTACCACTGAGCTACACCCTCCTATCCTGTCCTCTAGCCTTAAATAGTGCAGAAAAATTTGAATATATAAAATCACAAGAAAACATTAAATTTCCTATAACCTCACCAACCCAGAGACAACCACTGGGATCGCACATTTCTAGTATTTTTAATGCATAAATATATTTTTTACATGGGGTCATACAGTACAATTATAATATTTAACAATCTATCATGAATGCTTTATTTCAACATTAATCAACAAATTTTAACAGCTTTTAAGATTTTGTACATTCATGATGGTTTCTGAAGTATATTTATTTTCAGATAGAATTTCAAAGTCCAAAGGCAATGCTTAAGGCTTCTGGTAGTGATTGCTAAGATATTGTCTATTCACATGACACCAGCATAGAGTCCCAATTTCCCTGAATCTCTTATCAATTTTGGAAGTGCCATATCAATTGCTTCAATGAACATTTTATAAGATTGACATACATGTATTGTCCCTTGGCACTTAGTCTTTTGTGATTTGCCTATTTTAATGCTAGTTTTTCAACTAGAAGTTTTTCATGGGAAGATAGCACAGTGATTTTACATAGGGTTATGAGTTCTACCTTCTAGACATGACCTTTAGCCTTCACTTCATCTGCCTAGAACATGGGCTATAATGAGAAATAAATAATGTATACATACAGAGCCCTTAGCAAATACCTATTACATTTCTTACATGTGAGAGCTCTCTGGAGTATTTTTTCCTTCTGCTATCTTTGTGGAAAAAGAGGAAAATGAATTGAGCAGCTCTCACCATGTATTGTTACATTTTACCATATTTCCAACTCATATTATTCTTCCATTTTCTCATATTCTCTTTAAAAATGGACGTTAGGTGTGCTGTCATTCTTACTAGTCACCATATGCCTACTTATATTCCAATAGGAGCATTAATTCTCTTTGCTTCTCATTAGAATTCTTTTTCTAGTCACAAGATTCTAGAGGATTTCCACACACATCTGTTTTTGGTATGTTGTTCCTCTATCCTGTTAGGTCTTTTGAATGGGGTCATGTCTATTGCTGATTAACCTGTACAACTTTCCACCTTATAGTAAATACCAGCTTCTTTGTGCTAGGTTCCTCAGAAGAGGGGAAGTCTTGACTGATCACAGTTGTTACTTGTTGTCATTTTCCTTTGCAAAAGCTATGAAATATCACACATGAGGTGTCTAGAGAGTAAGTCACAGACCCAGCAACTGACATATTTTTTGAGCACCCAAGTCCAAGGAAGTATACTAGAACTTATAAGGACAGAGCTTTGAAAATGAATGATTTGGCAGATTCCAACTCAGGGACTTGGGGATTAACCTGACAACAGTTCCAATACTGTAACAAAGGTGTCCTCATACCTAGGAGAGGGAGTCAGAATCTTAACATTTACCAAGGCTCTTTCTTAACCTCCACTTCCTCCACCTACTCCATAGAAATTCTAGCCTAGCCTGTAGGTTGGGCAAAGAAACCACATATTAGCCCTTTCTCTTGGGTCATATCAACCAAGACAAAGCTATTCACTCCTCTGTTGTCCAAGTATTCTAGGTTTTTCCTTTTTAAACAGAAATTTCTCGATTGGCTCATATATTGCATTAGGCACTGTGCTTCAGAGACTGGTTCTACCCACACTTCTTATGCACATGACTCCACTTCAAAAGAGCTCAACAGAAAATGCTTCATTGGCCTTTACCTGTTGCTCCTTTTACTATGAACACTTCCCCCTGGCTAAGTCCTTTCATCTTTCATGTCATTTCCCCTATTCCCTTACCCAAAGTTGAGAGCTCCTTGAGTCACATAGCACTGACCACACCATGGTGCTACTACATGACTGACTGCCTTGCCCATTACATGACAGAGATTATGCCTGATCTTCCATTGCATCTCAAGTCTCAAGTACAAAGAAAATTCTCAAAAACAAAATAAATTGTTGGATACATTAATTTGTATTATTTCTTCTCATGCATATCTAATTTCTGACCTGCCCTGGACTCAACACTGATAAAACTTTCCCCACTTTTTTTTTTCTGCTGTCAGTTCTGATTTAATAAAAAATTTTGATTTCCTGAGACAAACAGTCCCTTATGCTGTCCACTCTCTCCCAAAGTGGGGGCACATTGACAATCAGATGCAGTGACTGAGCCTGAGTCCCTAACCCCTTTCAAGACATTCTCATAGAAAATGAGGTTTCAATGTCACATTCCTGCTTTTCATATTTCCTGAGTATTTTTAACAGTAAGCGAAAAGCTGGAAGTAATAATTCTTCCATCCTCTGCTTTCATTAGTCACAGGAAAAAGCTTTTAAGGAACAATTTGCACTAGCTCTGTGTAGTGTTGCATAAAGCCTTAGAATGACTCAAGACCTAGTAGTTAACCTTTATGGAGTTTTGCTCCAAGAAAAACATTTCTAACAAAGATAAAAAAATCTTACTGAAGCATTTATAATATTCGTTGTATTCACAAGTTACTTTACAGTGTGGACTCTCTGATGGCGAATAAGGACTGATCTGTGCCTGAAAGCCTTCCCACACTCATTACATATATAAGCTTCATCCCCAGAATGGATTTTCTGATGCTGAACAAGGGCTGAGCTCCTTTTGAAGGTTTTGCCACATTCATTACACTGATAAGGTTCCTCTCCACTGTGAATTCGCTGATGTCTGATGAGGTTTGAGCTCAGACTGAAGGCTTTTCCACATTCATTACATTCATAGGGTTTCTCCCCACTATGTATTCTCTGGTGGGTAATCAGTTCTGAGCTCTGCCTGAAAGCTTTCCCACATTCATTACACTCATACGGTCTCTCTCCTGTATGAATTCGCTGATGTCTAATAAGCTTGGAGCTCTGGCTAAAGGTTTTCCCACACTCATTACACTCATACGGCTTCTCACCAGTGTGAATTCTTTGATGTATAATAAGATATGAACTTTGACTGAAGGCTTTACCACACTCATTACATTTACAAGCTTTCTCACCAGTGTGAATTTTCCGGTGTCTAATGAGGGCTGAGCTTTGATTGAAGGCTTTTCCACATTCACTACATTCATATGCTTTCTCACCACTATGAATTCTTTGATGAATAATCAGATATGACCTTAAACTAAAGGCCTTCCCACACTGGTTACATTTATAGGGCTTTTCTCCAGTATGGATTCTCTGATGTTGTGTTAGAGATGAATGCTGCTTGAAACTGTGCCCACACACATCACATCTATAAGGTCTCTCTTCTGAAGGAACTTTCTGACTTGTTATAGGGTTTGTACTTAGAATCAAGCATCTTTGAGGCTCATCATGATGGTCTCTCTTTCCTAAAGATTTGTGTGTGAAAATCACCTGCCTACAACTACTCCCGTGTGGAGAGGATCTTCTTAATTTCTGCCCCATAGCACTTCCTTGTTGCCAGTCTAAATTGCTTTCACGCTCACTAACCACTCCAAATGAAGGTTCCCGAGAGAATCCCTGTGAATTTTCTCCTGAAATGTCCTGTGTTGTTGTTTCATTGTTTTCACAATCTGAAATGATAAACAGCAAACAAACAAAAAACACATTAAAGTTTTCCATTCACTCTCTATATTCATTTTCTATGAGAGAAAATTGAAGGGTCTGCCTACAAAGATGTCACTGTCCATGTCTCTTCCTTGCTTACATTGTCAAGCAACCTCATTCTAACTCACAGTATATTTCTTGACATGTTCTCATCTCCATTTTGCAATCTAGTTTCTGCCTTACCTAACTGCTCATACCCACCACTTCCACTGACACTACTCTCATCAAGGTCACAAACTTGATACCTACATAAATCAGTAGGTAATTTTAGGGTCTTATTTAGTCAGCATCTCTGTAGCATTGATACTAAGGACCACATCTGCCTTTTAGAGACATTTCCTTCCAGTCATATTTGACTGAGTTCTCGGACTATTCCTTTTCAGATTCTAGGCTAATAACTCAAACACCGGTGTTCCTTCCTTCAGTTCTTTTTTTCTGTTTCCTGGATTCTAATGTATCCTTACTCCACAAGCTCTCTATCCCCTAGGCTCCATTTGCTACTTATATTGTAAGTTAATGCTTCCCCATATCCCAATCCATTTTGTGCTTATTTCCTAAGTATTCAAATGCTCCAAACCAAGTATATCATCAGATATATTTGCTTGTTTTCCCAGTTAAAACACAACACCACTATTACCCAGGTATTCAAGACTGAAACACCTTCAACTCCTCTCTCATACTCTGCTTTTAACAGTGACCAGAAACTGCAATGCAATTTTAATGTTGAAGAACAGTTTTCAGCTTTGGTCTTCCCTATGCCTCACCATAACACATGATGATTTATTTACTTTAGCCACTTGGATTATAAGACTCTAACAGGCCTCTAGTCTTGCTTCCCTCAAATCCATTCTCTACCCTAAAGCTAAATTCTACATTACAAATTCAACCATGGCTCTCCTTCCTCCAACACCTTTCAACTATACCCCTCTATTTAAGAAATTGTATATGTGAATCCCATTTTCTTCTCTATTTTTTCTCAACCCTCCTCCCTTGTTAATTCTCTTCGCAAGTCAAACTGAATTCTACTCTTTCTAGGATGAGTTCTGTTCTTTCACCTCCAAGACTGAGGCCTTTGCTTGGGACACTTATCCTTCTGCCTATTTGCCTGGCTTTCTTCTACACATAGTTCAAATCTTAGCTTAGATGATTTTCTCCAGGAAGTGTTCCTTGAACCTTTAAGTTTAGGTGCCATTTTTTTTTGGTGCTCCCATAGTACCCAGTGCCTACTTTTAGTCCATAACTTACTATACTAGAAATGTCTTTTTGTTCATCCACCACCCACCTAGACCTGAAAGCTCCTTGAAAGTAAGACTCAGTACCTACTATAGTACTAGACATGTATTAGCACTCTATAAAGTTTGAATGAATGAATGAATGATAAGGAAATGGACACAAGGAGGGCTGACTGAAATTCATGTGCATTACTGAATACAAAGCTCCTAAAGTGAGCACCACTGGTTTAGAATAACAGCAGTGATGCTCATGTGTTGGAAGTTTGATGAGTTCCCAGACAAGTTCCTATTCCTCACCACGTTTAGGGGAAAGGCAGGGTTTCCAAGATTTCAGTTGTGACTTTAAAGGTTGGAGTTGAATGTTTGTTGACTCTTGGGATGCTGCTAGACATGTCAAATCCTTCCATGGCACTGTTGGTCCCTGTGGATTAGCTGGGACCTGAAATTAGTAAAATATGGTTAGCTTTGTGGCAAAATCTCTAGGAAAACAGACCTTGGGAGAGTAGAGGCATAGCTCTGATATACTTCAGGGTTATGGTTCAAGAGATATGTAACTTTTTATCCTATTGTTATGATACTACATGCTCCAGGCTGTAAATTCCATTTCCCACAGCACATGACTTCTGTCTGTTCCCACCTGCTGCACTGGATCATCAAATTCTCTTTCCAAATCTTCCAACAGGGTCACAGCTTCCTCCCCATTTCTTGGACTATGTTGCTGAACCCAGATTTGCAGCTCCTCAGGTAGGATGCTCAGAAACTGCTCCAGCACCAGAAGTTCTAAGATCTGCTCCTTTGTGTGCAATTCTGGCATTAGCCACTGATAGCAAAGCTCCTGGAGTCGGCCCAGAGCTTCCCGGGGCCCAGGTGTCTCATGGTAACAAAACTTTCTGAACTGTTGTCGAAACAATTCTTGGCAGGATTGGATACTCCCATTCTGTTTAAATTTCTGACCCCAAGAAAAGCTATCTTCTATTTTCACTAGTATTAATTCTTGTTCCTGATGATCCTGAGGTATCTGAGTTGAAATTGCTCTGGAATCCACAGCCATTCTGGAATGAAACAGCTTAGCAAGAACCTCAGTACAACCAGGTTCTGTGTGTGAGAGATTTTGGGGGTAATCTCTTCTTTCCTAAAGGATATAAAATCACAGTTAACTTATGGTAGGGAAAAAAGTCTCAGGAAGTTGTAATAATATAGATCAATAACTCAAAGAACATTTAAAGGGAACAGGTTTGAGTCTAATAAGCAACAATAGAATGATCAATTAAAAATCATTAAAAAATCATTACATCTCAGTGTCTCCTACTCTCTAGAATTTCTACTACTGTTAAATTTTTTTTTTAATTTTGTTTTAGTTGTAGTTGGATGCAATACCTTTATTTTATTTTTATGTGGTGCTGAGGATTGAACCCAGCACCCCGCATGTGTAGGTCAGCAGTCTATTACTAAACCACAACTCCAGCCCATACTGTTAAAATTTTTAGAAGCAAAAGAATGAAACATTAACATGACTCACACAGTGAGATAAATACTTCCTTTTCAATTCCCTCTCAATCATGATTACACAAAGGAGGGAAATTTGATTTAACATGTATATAAAACTTACTTACTTTTAAAAATAAAATATAGACCTCAGACTGACTTCCAAGGGTAATAACATCTAGGTAGAATTTAATTAAAAAATTTTATTTGTAGATGAACATAATACCCTTATTCTATTTATTTATATGTGGTTCTGAGGATTGAACCCAGTGTCTCATAGGCACTAGGTGAGCACTCCACCAGGGAGCCACAACCTCAGCTGGTGATGCTGACTTTTTATTTTTAGCTAGCTTCTATCTATAGCAGGTAATGCTGATTTTCATTTAAGGTAGTAATAGCACATTTTCAAAAAATTCAAATTAAACATGAGTTGACTTAAATAAAAATATTACAGGGGGCTGAGGCTGTAGCTCAGTGGTTAAGTGCTTACCTCGAATGTGTGAGGCACTGGGTTCAATCCTCAGCACCACATAAAAATAAGTAAAGATACTGTGTGTTCATTTACAACTAAATAAATATTTAAAAAAATATTACAGGATATTTACATTTGATCACATTTATTCACTTAATTTCTTTACCAAACACTGAAGCACTTATTACAGGCTCTGTCCTGAGGTGGCACTAGGTTAAAAAGGTTTTAGTTCATGAATCTATTGAGGAATCAACAAAGATAGAACTGTAAAATGCTTATCATGAGTTCAAAAACATGACAGATATAGACACAAAAGATGCAAAAAAGATCAGGCTCAGCTGTCAAAAAGCTTAAGGCTATTCTGGGAGCAAAAATTTAAAAATAAACGAAACGTAGTAACAATTATATACCAAGTTTTGAGATATAGACCAAACACGATCTGATTTCCGGATGGGAAGGATAGCCACAGAAGCGTATGCTTTTTATTTTATGTTCATTCAGAAGGATACAGTAAAAATTATTAATATTACGGTAACTTTAGAAACTAATTAGAATATGCAGACTACGAATCTCTGGTTTACCAACTAGCCTGGCTGCACTCAGCCCTCCTATTCTTTATATCCCTTGTTAAACCACAGCATTTGCGAAGTCACGGAGGTGGAGGCACAACTGTGCTTTCCGCTGGCAGGCAGGAGCTTGAGTGCTGGCCTCTGCTGCCTCCCCAGGACTCTCGGAGTCTTTGCCCTGACCCGGGGGTGGGCAAGCCGAAGAGCGGAACGCCTCCATCTTGCCCCGGCACCCAAATAGGGCGCCAGCCCTACCCTCCCTCCGCCTTGGGGCCCGTGTCCCTCACCGCGAAGCCCAGGAGCCGCCAGGGCACAAGCTTCGACCCAGAGCGGCGAGCCACAAAGACCGGAAAGCTGCATCTCGGCCTTCCGCTCGCTCGCCCTCGGGAGCTTCCGTCCGCCCCGCCCCTTTCTCTAGGGTAGCCAATCAGAGCCGCGGGTTCTGTTCTTCCCACCGCCTTTGCTCAGGATTCGCTGGGCTGGCAGAACCAGAGATGCCAACGAGGTTGAGCGGACCGTAGGTGGCCTCCTTGTCTGAGGCCGCTTTTGCTTGCTTGAACCCCGTCTTCCCGCTCCCCGATCGTAGTGGGTGTGACGTCATTTCCGATTCGTCTCACTCCAAATTTTCTAGCAAAGTATGCAGATTTTCCTGTAGAAAAGACTGATTTTCCACTTCTTTTCCATGATCTCTGACAAAAGTAAACGGATGGATGAATGAGCAGAACAAAAAGTAACAATCACTTATATTGATCTTTAAGCGTGCCATACCAGCCTTGCAACAGCTCTGTGGGCTACACTCAAGTCCCCAAAATTTAAAGACTCAGGTCCCAGGCTACCGTCTCTAGTGCGGGCTTTCCCTCCCTTTTTTAAAGCTGGCATTAATCTTGCTATTAAAAAGAAAATAGGCAATTTGTAGGTAAAAAATGATGCCTCATGTCTTCACTTTGTGAGCTTGAGGTTAGTCCTTCTCACCGTGTGGGGTAGTGCACACCTGTAATCCCAGAGATTCGAGAGGTTGAGGCAGCAACATGGGAAGGGCAAAGCAGCCTCAGCAATTTAGTGAGGCCCTAAGCAACTTAGAGAGACCCTGTCTCAAAAAATAGAAAGAGCTGAGGATATAGTTCAGTGGTTAAGCGCTCCTGGGTTCAATCCCCAGTGCACCCCAACACCCCCCTCCCCAAATTTCCTTCTCATGTTTATGGTTCAGAGAAATGACTTTCCCTGTTTTTGAAATTAAGGTGTTATTGTTTTTGAGACTATTACTTCATTGGTTAATTTTTTTTACTTATTTGTAATTATTTGTAAATGCTAGTTAAAAGGAGAATAATAATGTGATATATACATAGAAAATTAAGTTTTCTTTGTGATCTAACACACTTAAACCAAAGCTATTTGGAAACAAACGTTCTTTAGCATTCAGCGCTAAGTTAATAAATAATCTCAATCACTGTGAAATTGAAGCCAGAATTAGACAGGCAGTCAGTATACATAGGTAAATGGAGTCAGGTCGGATCCAGGAGGTCAATTTTGATTGAGTCTGGCAAGCTGGAGACTGTCCCCTGATGGATTGAAATGTTAATTTCATCGAAGCCCTTTCTTCTGCTCCAACCTGTTGGTAGGGTTGGAGGTCCCAGGAATTGTGCCTCCCTGTAGGAAGCTATAATTAATGTGTCCTTGGCAGCTCCATCCTGCCCTTCCCCCTTAAGCCCACCTGATTCCCACATTTTGGCCAACCCACAGAGCATTCCCAAGCCTAGTCACATTCTCAGGCAGGAGACAGATAAGGGGAAGAGGGCAGGAGAACAAAGGAAGCCTAGGACATATAAAAAGGGCTCAAAACCTCGCTTCTTAGGATACCAGGATACAGCTATGGCCCTCTTCCCTCTCATTTGAGGGGAAAAGTCTGTGTTACCCCTTTTTAAATAAACCCTACTTTATATTTTACATTGCTTGTCTCGGCATTCTCTTCTAATGTTCAAACTTCAACATTTGAGGAAGCAGAACTTGTCACCAGTAACTGGCGGTATCAACAACAGCTATTTTATTTTATTTTATTTTTTTTATTGGTTGTTCAAAACATTACAAAGCTCTTGACATATCATATTTCATACATTTGATTCAAGTGGGTTATGAACTCCCAGTTTTACCCCGTATACAGATTGCAGAATCACATCCGTTACACATCCACATTTTTACATATTGCCATACTAGTGACTGTTGTATTCTGCTATCTTTCCTATCCTCTACTATCCCCCCTCCCCTCCCCTCCCATCTTCTCTCTCTACCCCATCTACTGTAATTCATTTCTCTCCCTTGATTTTTTTTCCCTTTCCCCTCATATCCTCTTATATGTAATTTTGTATAACAATGAGGGTCACCTTCCATTTCCATGCAATTTCCCTTCTCTCTCCCTTTCCCTCCCACCTCTCATCCCTGTTTAATGTTAATCTTTTTCTCATGCTCTTCCTCCCTGCTCTGTTTTTAGTTGCTCTCCTTATATCAAAGAAGACATTTGACATTTGAACAACAGCTATTTTAAAAAGCAAGAAAATACTGCTAGTTTGTGTTTCAGTTATCTATATGCCACTACATCTATATGTGACTCCAAGATTAGAGACTATGAATAGCAGATGTTTTATTGCTCACAATGTGTGGCCAGGAATTCAGGCAATGTTTAGTAGAGATTGCTAGTCTCTGCTTTATGAGGTGTCAAGATATGGTGGCTTAACGGGCCTGGAAGGTCCAAGATGGATCTTATGTTGCTGGGATCTTGTTGCTGCATTTTCGCTAGAGCTACTTGATTCTTCTCCCCAGCGCTTCTCTACAGGTATCTAGTCTGTCATACATTATTCAGGAGTTTAGCTAAGATTTCTTAGCCTAAGCTGGCCTCCTAGAGAGTCAAGGAGGAAGGGAAGATCCTACTTGTTTCAAAGACTAGATCTGGAACTCAAATTATAATCCACCACTGTATTGTCTTGATAGGACTAGATTCATGGAAAGAGGAAATAGTGTCCATCATTCAATGGGAGGAGCAGTTAGCTTGAGTTTAAGAAGAAATAGTGGCACTTATTTTAGCATCCAATGTACCATACCTTATTATATTGAGAAGCTACTCTTGAGGAATGAAATTATTGAGCGTTTTATCAGTTAAAATGCTTTCAGCTGAAATAATGGAAACTCTACTAAATATCTGTATTGTTTAACCTTTTAAAAAAATTCTACATAAGTATATGTAGTGGAGGCAAGGCCATTCCTAGGGTTGGTTAATTCAGTGTCTTGACAATATATCAAGGATCCAGGTTCCTTCTTTTTGTTCTGCCCTGTGTGTGTGTGTGTGTGTGTGTGTGTGTGTGTGTGTAGTGCTGGGCACTAGAACCCAGGGCCTTGTGCATGCAAGGAAAGGAAAACACTCTACCAACTGAGTTCTATCCCCAACCCTGTTCTGCCATCTTTAAGTGTATTGGTTTAAGTGTGTCTTGTGTCCTTTATGGTACTAAAGTAGCTCTCTCAGTTCCTGATTAAAGATGCTGAGGCAGAAAAAGGGTCATCTTTTTCTTCTGCTCCCTTTTAAGACTAAGGAAACCATATTTCCACAACAGATTTTCCTCTCATATATTTCATTAGCTAAATTGCCTAGGCCTAGGTAAGGTGGGTAAGGCCTCCATAATGGGCTTAGACCAATTAAGATCACATCGCAGAACTAAGGAGCAAGTTCAGCCACTCCTTAAGGGCACAGACTTTTGGGGAGGGTATGTGAAATTTTATTATGATTAAAATATAGATGTCATGCCAGGGCTTAGACCCAGGAAATAGATTCATAATCCCAGCAGGTGGGAGAGATATAAGACGCAGTTAGGATATTAGACATGCTTTAGTCAGAGATGGTAATAGCCTCCAGTCTCCTTCAACTTCAGCTTTAGCCCCCAGCCAGTTCCATTTTGCCCCAGTCAGTTCCATTTAGCCCCATTATTGCAATACAGTTCAAACAAAGAAGTAACATCGCCAATTGGTTAGATCAGTGCACACATGCTCACAAGCAAATGTTTATGACCTCGAGTACAGGTATACTGAATCAGAATTTTTCTGACCTTGACTACACATTAACCATAACTTAGCTGATTCATCGCCTTGGCATACTAAAAACATAACATAAAACATAACAGTGCACTGGAAGATTCAGTGAGGGAGCCTAACAATAGCCATTTGGGGCTTGCCCCAATAGTAGAAAAGGGGATAAATCAATGAATGTTGAGCAAGCAATGGTAGTATCTATTTAAGATATAATCTGGGGCTGGGGATGTGGCTCAAGCAATAGAGCGCTCGCCTGGCATGCATGCAGCCTGGCTTTGATCCTCAGCACCACATACAAAAACAAAGATGTTGTGTCCGCCGAAAACTAAAAAATAAATACTAAAAATTCTCTCTCTCTCTCAAAAACAAAGAGAGATAATCTGATTCTCTTTAGGTAATAAATGAGACACTAGGAAAAATTTCAGATTCTAATCATTCCTTATAATATGGTATATGTAGTTAAAACATAAATCAATTACTTATTTGCAAGAGATCTAGACTGGAGATTTAGAGCTAATATTCTGTTTGGGGATAGCAACTGAATACCATGTGGAGTCTTAGCCAACAATTTTCCACTTATGTGGCTTAACTTTCTGTGTTCTCAATTACATCAGTGCCCTCAAAGATCATCTCTTGCTAGGTGTGGTGGCACATACCTATAATCCCAATGACTCAGGAGACTAAGGCAAGAGGATCACAAGTTCAAAACTAGCCCCAGCAACTTATTGTGAATGTCTCAAAATAAAATATACATATTTTATTTTAAAAATAAATATATATAAATAAAATATTTTATTTTGCCTCAAATAAATTATATATA
>NW_025999990.1:30569186-30570953 GCF_001458135.2 Marmota marmota marmota
ACCTGTCTCTTATACACATCTGATGTGTATAAGAGACAGTATATATATATATATATATATATATATATATATAAACTAACCAGTGGTGTAACTCAGTGGTAAAAGCACTCCGGAGTTTAATCCCCAGTGGGAAAAAAAATTGTTCCTTAACATTTCATCCCTTTATCTTACATAGCCTGTTTTAATGTGAAAATTTTTGTTTCATAAATTGTTGAATTAAAGGTAGAAAAATATTATTTTGTTTTTTCCCCCTTCACATACTCTTAGTAATTGTTTCTGTTTTTTAATGATGGGTTTTGATAATTGTTAGGTAAAATCTGCCCTAGGCATTGCTGATGATTGGTGAATAAGGCTCTTCATTTGGTAACATCCATTTGAGAGAATTACTATATCATTCAAAAGTGCTTTTATGGTCTTCATCAGGTGATATAAGCCCCTTGAAAATATTTTGATTAAAAGCTGCTATCAATAATAAAGGATGGAGAAAGTCTTCTGCACATGTAAGGGAAATGATCATTTCTTCATTCAGAAAATATTGTGGAGCCTTAGTATACATATGAGGAACTGGGAAGAAAAGTGGAGATTCAAATGAAATAAAAGATATTCTCCTTCACCTCTCTTACTAATGTGATTTCTGGAGTATAAACTTCATGAGAGCAGACATTTTGTTTTCCAATGTTATCTGAGCACTGACTGCAGCCTAGTATTATATAGGTATTTGGATAAAAGAATGAAAGAGTTCACATATACATATATATAAGACAAAAAATTGGTGCTAAAATGAGCAGAAGTATTTGAAAGATTCAAAGAATCTTTCAAGTATATAAGACAATTTTAATACTAAGACTATTTTAATATGAACTCACTCAGGATTTGTTTAATCAAGTTTAGCAAGATAGACCCAAAGACAACTACCTGTGAAAGAAGAGTTTATTATGATTTTTTAGAAGATGGGAGGCATGGTACACCACACAAGACCCCTTTCTTGGAGAAGAATAAGGAGGAGAAGGAGAGAGGGGGATTGGGAAGGGAAAGTAAGAAACTGGGGATTAAGCTTTTAGTACTGTAGGGATGGAAAGTAGCTAAGTGGAGATATCCCCTGATAGGCAGAAAGCAAAACACACTTGTTGAAGCCCGTTTTGAGGTCTACAATAAAAACTCCCAGTTCCTGAAAAAACATTGGAATAGTGGATCTGCAAACAACCTTGAGTGAGCCATTAGCATGATCCTTTGACTCGGCCATTAGTATGATCCCTTGACTCCAAGATCTCAAATATTCAATTGTAAAATTGTAGAGTATCAATAATAGTTGAGGATAATACTGTATTCTATTACTGTTATCATGATGTTACCAATTTAACTCTTATCTTTTAGAAACAGATAACAGATGTATTAACAGAATAAAACAGTGCTTATTTGTAGAATCCAAGACAGTAAAAAAAGACCTGGTTTACTGAATTGTTTCTCTATGCTTCAATGTCAAAGAACGCCCTTGAGTTTGCTCATGTGATACATTCTTAGATGTATTTCACACTAGGTGTGGTGGTTTACTGAGTTCTTTATTGTTTGTGTTATGCATTAAGTTCAGTATAAAAATAAACATTAAAAAATGAATATATTTGGGCATTGCTGTTAGGGAAATGAGGTGTGTATGTGTGTATGTGACATTTTAGATAGCTGATGCTTACCTCTATAAGAGCCAAAATCATATTTTTTTCACATTCTAAATATTTCACATATTTCCAAGACTTTTTTTTTTTTTTTTTT
>NW_025999990.1:30577579-30631882 GCF_001458135.2 Marmota marmota marmota
GCTGCCCCGCGCTCGGTGTTCGCTCCGATAAGCTCAGGTTCTAAGAAGCACCCAGGCGCTGAACCCTAGCAATCTGTCTGCAAGCCGCAGGCGAATTGCAGCCTGAAATTACCTGATCTATGGCTGAATGAGCTGCGGTCAGTCGAAAACAGGGAAGGTGACGTCAGTTTACCAACATGGTGGCTGCTGGCCTCCTCTGTGGTCTGACCGGTGTGGAGAACCAAGATGGACCGCTTCCTTCCCCCGTCTCGAACCCAGAATTCAGCCCTGAGTACGGTGCTTGCGCGGCTGGCAGAAACTGCAGCGCTGTAACCCTGCGTCTCTATCCCAGCGTGCTGCAGACTCTAGCCACGGGGCGATTTGCTGAATAAGCAGTTACCCTCCGTGCGACAAACCTCTCGCGTTTGAGTCCCCATAGCCGATCCTCGTGCGATGGAAATCCTTCCTCCAGGTTCCGGAGCACCCCACTATTGCTGGAAATTCCTAACAAGATATCCTTTAGCCGTCCTGACTTGTCATACTCCCACACAGTGAAGCAGCACACGGGGGTAATGCACTTCCCTCGCCGCCATCTTCAAGAGTCCTATATTGGGTTCTTTTAAAGCTATAATTTATTCTTACACTGGGGCATGACTTTTGGAAATTATAGAAATATAAGAATCAGGATACTTATTTACTGCTCAACCTCATACAATCTAGTATCTTCTTACCGTTCAACTGAAGTGGAACCTTTGAAAATAATAACATTTCAGTCTTTTTTTAATATTTATTTTTTCGTTGTAGTTGAATGCCATACTTTTATTTTACTTATTTTTATGTGGTGCTGAGGATCAAACTCAGGGCCTCGCATATGCTAGGTGAATGTTCTACTGCTGAGCTAGAACCCCAGCCACAGACATTTCAGTCTGTATTCTTCTTGAATGCAAGCATTTTTCACTGCTGTCTGTTTTTGTTTCTTTTTTTTCTCTCCCTCTTTGTCTACATCTTGACTTCATAGCTGGATCCTCTTTATTACCTAATTGCTTTATCTAAATTTCTACTAAGCTTGTCTATTTCTCCATACTCTCTATTTCTCCTCTGGAGGAGTGATTCACTCTTATGTGTACATATTTCCATCCCTGACTTGTTTACTTGGCCTCAAATCTTTATTTCTCACTTGTATAAATGTGTCTTTTGGATAGTCCAACAGCATCTCAACATTCACACAGCCAAATCCAATTTGAATACATTCATCCATGTTAAATTTTATTATTAATCATGAATTATAATTATCATTATATAGTTATTATAATAGAACAATTAACTTACTTTATTGACTTTTTGTTGTGCAGTGTCAAGACTAAGAAGAAAATTTAGAGCCAGTATAAGGAACTAGAAAAAAATTGTTGATTAAGTTTATCTCTGGTTCTATTGAAGCATCATTTAAAATAGCTCATTTTTTTCTTTTTCTTTCTACTGTTTCAGTTCAGGTCTTTATTATCTTTATCATATTAGCTTTTGAATTGGTCACCTTTCCACTTACCACTCCTCTTATTCCAATACACCTCTCAGATTGCTGCCAGAGTCTTAACATGATCTGACTTTGTAATCACGCTGTAAATCTTTGCTGCTGTTTTAGTCAGCTTTTTCCGTTGCTGTGACTAAAAGACCTGACATGAGGAAAAGTTTATTTGGGGGCTCATGGTTTCAGAGCTCTTGATCCATAGACCGCTAGCTCAATCATTCCTCAGGGTTCAAGATGAGGCAGAACATCCTGGTGAAAGAGTGTGGTGGAGGGAAGCGACTCACATGATGATCAGACAGGAGAGAGAGAGAGAGAGAGAGAGAGAGAGAGAGAGAGAGAGAGACTCTACTCATCAGATACAAAATATATGCCCCAGAGGCATACCCTGGATGACCCACCTCTTCCAGCCACACTCTACATGCCTTCAGTTGCCACTCAGTTAATCCCATCATGAGATTAATCTGCTGATGAGGTTAAGGCTCTCATAATTCAATCATTTCTCCTCTAAACCTTCTGGCATTGTTTCACACATGAGCTTTGGAGGACATTTCACATCCAAACAATAAACAGCTGACTTGCTGGGTCCACAGAACCGAGGGCAAATACACTTACCAAATCATCCAACATCTTTCTCCTTCTGGCCCACAGCTATTATCCACTCTGTATCCTCAAGCACCAAAGTTCATATACTATTTTTTCTCATCCTGCCCTATCCAACTTCCTTGTCTTCACTCTGAATATTGTCTTTAACAACATTTTTGCTTTTGGTTGAAATCTTCAGCATTTTTCAAGACCAGCTTATTATTTTATTTTCCTTGTGAAATCTTCCTCATTCCTCAGCTGCCCAGGAAATGCTGTTGATGATTTGCTCCTCTGATTTATTTAAAAATTAACAATAATTGTTTGTAGAAAAATTCCTTAAAGTATAGTTATTACTTTTTTTCAGAAACGTTCTTTATCTGATAAATTTTCTTTGTTTTTTTTAGAAAACCAAGCCAGCATCATCATTATCATTATGATATTGTCACTTTGACAAATGTTGAACAAATCTCCAGACTGCTTACATACAGTTGAGGCACAGAAAGATCTAATAATTGGTTGAACACACTCACTAAGTGAACTACGTAGTAGAGTTGGAGAGATGTTAAATGACTGTACATCTTCTAGTGCTGGGCTGCCATAAAGCCATCAGTGAACACTAGCTGACTATAGATGGCAAGATGATATACAACCAGTCATGAACTTCTATTTGAAATAAGAAGTCATAACCTTGACACATTTCTAAGTTTAGTGGTTAATAATGCCCTATATAATTTTAAATAAGTTTCAAATAAATTATTTGCAATTTGGCAGTATAATTAATATGTGTGTATTTTTACTGTTTATTATATTAACCCTTTACATATAACTAAATTATTTACCTAGATACTACTAATTGTAATACAATCAAATAACTACAAAAACTAGTGAGGATTCCTTGGTTGAACCACACTCTTTACCTATTCTTCTCATCCGGTTCTATTCTAATTTCCTTGACTTCCCTCTGAATATTGTCTTTGATAACTTCTTTGTTTTTAGCTATTAAAGGCAGGAGGATTGCAAGTTCAAAGCCAGACTCAGCAACTTAGGGAGGCTCTGAACAACTTAGTGAAACACTGTTTCAAATTTAAAAAGAGGGGGTGGGGAGTGGGGAGGAGCTCAGAATGTGGCTCAGTGGATAAATATCTCTGGATTTAATCCATGGTACCAAAATAAATAAATAAAACTGACTAGACTTGTCAGTTTAGTTTTGTTTTAAAATAGCAACTGGTTTCTCAGTTTCCTAGGAAACCACGTGAGAAGTAAGAATTCAACAACCCTTTAAATAGAAAGCATATCAGGATCTCTCAGAGCTTGAAAATGAAGGACTCTTACACTATCAGCTAACAGTTTGTTTATGTAAGCATGACAACTTAGCAGAATCAAATATTAGGAATTAGGAAAATATACAAATGAATGCATTCTGCTAATGACTGAATCTAATCAAACCAAATAAACAACATTGTTTATTTAAGTTGTCCAAAATTTTATCAATATGTTTTAGTCTGTCAAAGGATACACTTACAGGTATGATATATTGTATGAAGATGTTGACTGTCAGTCTAAACAGAAGTACATGTCATTGGATACATTTTTCCATTTTTACTTATACAACGAATGAGCAAATTAGTTGACCAAAAAAACCATTGTTTGTTTTTGTACTTGATTGCATTTTAGTTATTAGTCTCTATGTTAGTAATAGTTATGTGAAGAGTTAGTATTAAAACAGCAAAAATATATTGCATTTTGTAACCATGTTTATTACCTTGAAATGTCATTAATTGTGCAAATGAGAAGTGTTCAGATTACTTAAGCATTTTAAAATTTCTCATTTTCTGAAGGCCCCCTGGTTCTTTTACCCCTTTTCTCTGGTGTGGCAGGGACCTTGTTATCTTGCGTTGTATTATACCTATTATAAGTTAGTAAGCAAATGGTAATTAACAATGGTCATGACACTGGATCTCCTTGTAACGTGGTTGAAACCATTCCATAACCTCTACTGTCCTGGAAATTCAGTTTGGCTGGAGCCAAAAGAATAAATAGATTTTTTTTTTCCTACCCTACATTCCACAGTCCAGGAATTCTGTGGCTGTTCTGAAGATAGAAAATCTTGAAACATTTCCATGGAATCTGCTGCCACCACCTGGTCATATAAAGCAAGACGGTTTGAAAGGTTCCTGATGGAGGCTGCAATATAATTTTTCATTCTAAACAAGTAACACATTTTGAATGTGGAAAATAGGGTTTCAATGTGTAAAAAATTTATTAATATTTAAATTGTAAATAAAAGTCATGTAGCATCACAAGGAACCAGATAATCTCAAATACTTTCTTTTTTTATAATTTATATTTCTATGTGTGTGTGTATATGTGTGTGTATATATATATATATATATATATATATATATATATATATATATATTAGTTGTAGAAGGACACACTATCTTTATTTTGTTTATTTATTTTATGTGGTGCTGAGGATCAAACCCAGTGCCTCACACATGCAAGGCAAGCGCTCTACGACTGGGCCCAGCCCTAGCCCTCCAATGCTTTCTTTTTTTAAATTTATTTTTTAGTTATTGACAGACCTTTATTTTATTCATGTATTTATATGCAGTGCTGAGAATTGAACCCAGTGCCTCACATATGCAAGTGCTCTAACACTGAGTCACAACCCTAGCCCCTTGAATACTTTTTATAGATGACTTGAATGCAAAGATATTGTGAAAGATTAAACTTGATCACAACTACTTTTTAGTTATACAAACAGATAAAGGAATTAGCCTTGGAGAATTTGTTTGCTAGAAATTTATAGTGAATTTCTTAAGATTCAGTTTTTCTAATGCTTATTTAATCTTGTAAATTTGCTTTTTAAGTGATGGCATACATAGAAACTGTATGACTTAGGTCTAAATAAAAATGTTGGATATTTAAAAGGTCATTGATATGTAATATATGAGCTATAGCTCTTAATTTTTTTCCTGTGGTGCTGGGGATTGAACCCAGAGGCTTGTGCATGTGAGGCAAGCACTCTACCAACTGAGCTATGTCCCCAGCACCAGCTCTTAATTTTTGAGACTTAATTAAATTAAAAATATTTATCAAGCACCAATGATCCAGGAACTCTACTAGGTTCTATGATTTCTGTAAATAAAAGACACAGGGTCCTGCCCTCTGGAAATCCATGTAGAGGATGAGACAAGAGATCATCAACAGAGCTCTAGAACATAAGAAGAAAAGTACAGTATATGGAGAATGCTTTGGGAACATGGAGAAAGAACTCTAAGCCCCAATATGGATTATAGAAATTAAAAGACAAAGTAAATTAATATTAATATTCTTTTATAGGTACACTAGATTCTTAGTTGACAAATATAGACTTAAATTTATAAAGTTCATGAAAATTTAAATTCCAGTTTTATGTTGTCAAATTTCTACATAAAATGTAAGTTATCCATTGTAAATTTCTCTTCTCTTTCTTCCCTTAAGGAAAAATACTTAAATTTATAAAACTGTGTTCTTTCTATGGTTAAGATGAAAATCATTTAATAACTAAAGCTTGGACAGAAAGCTTTCATAGTGAAAATGTGTACGTTTATAATCTCTCTGGATTTAGTAGTCAGTGTCTTAGGAATTATTACTTTTGCTTTTTATGATCACTTGCCAATAATATGATAATTCTGTATTATATTTTAAGTTAATGTTCTGTAAACTGATTTTCATCTCTGTGGGTTTATAAGTTTTGAGAATATGATTCCCTTCTGCTTTTCTTTTTCTTTATTATTATTATTATTATTTTTTTGGTACCAAGGATTGAACTCAGGGAGACTCAACCACTGAGCCACATCCCCAGCCCTATTTTGTATTTTATTTAGAGACAGGGTCCCACTCAGTTGCTTAGTGCCTTGCTTTTGCTGAGGCTGACTTTGAACTCATGATCCTCCTATCTCAGCCTCCCAAGTTGCGGGATTGCAAGTGTGTGCCACTGTGCCTTGCCTCTTCTATTTTTAAATTGATTTTCTTTACAATGAGAGGGCAAGTGTCCAGTATGGAATGCATGAATTAATAAAACAAATTAACAAATGGACAAATACACATACACACAGGCACACAAAGGACTGTTAGAATCTTTCTCACAAACTTTAGATTATTATTGTAATAAACTGTAGATGTTTGTTATTTTTTCCACTAATCACCTGTCTACTGCAAGAGTCACCACTTCTCCACTGCAAATAGACTACCTACATTTTTATCTAGCTTATATTTTATATTCCTTTAATGTAATGTGGCATTGCTAATGAGGATGGGATCACCATTTTCCTTTTAGTTTGAGTAAAGTAGTGATTGTCTAGAAAAGCTTTCTTTCCTGTTGGACTGTCTTTCTAGGTCCTTTGACTGAAGGAGGCTTGCTTTTCTTTAGAGATGTTGTTGTTGTTTGTGCTTACTGATGTTTTTGAGTTGCTGGCTTTTTAAGCTCCAAATCTGTATAAAGAAGCAAAAAGAAACTCCAAAGCACTTGTCACTGAATCTTTCTTAGATCCGGAGGTCCAAAGCCAGTTGGCCTTTTCTTTCTTCTTACAGATTATTTTTGTGTGTTTTATATATAGTGTACAGGGATTTTTAGCTGTACATAACAGGAGGAATCGGGAGGAAAGCATTTACCCTGCATTGTTCTAGGATCAGAAAGCCATGGAATAATTGTAAATATTTAGTAGTATGTGTATTCAGATTTGGATAACAGTCAAGGAGCTCTCCAACATACAGTTGATTGGTTTCAAGTATTTTAGATTTATCTCCAGTGGTATTAAAATCATATGTTCTGAAGTCACTTGAAAAATATCAAAAGTGAATTTTTAGATACTGGAATCAAAATCTAGATGCTTTTCCAGAGAATGTAAAATGATTTATTTACCAAAATAAAAAGACAATGGAACACATACAAATATACCAGCTGAATGTATCCACTGTTACTTTTTCTTTTTGAACTGATTACTTTCTGGGATCAGAATAAAATAGCCCTTTGTGAAGGGAAAGGAAGTTACAGTTATTTAGGACTCCTTTCCAAAATTACACGTGCAGAGCTTTAGTGAGACACACACTCATTGCAGTCGATTGGAGTTATGTAACTCATATTACCCAGGGTATTACAGCTTGCTTTGTTAGTGTCTAATCTAGTGCCAGACTCCCAAAAGGCCCTGAATCTGGCAAGGCCACAGTAACATGAAATGCAATGCTATTTCTTTAAACACAACACACACACGCACACACACACACACACACACACACACACTCTGCAGTCCAAGCTGTTCTCTATAAGTTTTAAGCATAGATTTAATCAAGTCCAGCCAACATTATTCCACCCAGGAGCTATTATCACATTCTTCCTTTCGAAAGAAGCTAAAACCACGAAATTGTTGGCAGTCGTATTCAATCCTTTAGAAGCAAAAATTCTTATATCCTCCCAATTTCTAACTCTAACTTCCTTTTCCTGTTTAACATGTTTGTAAAGTTATTTGTTAAAAAGAAGTTTGTATTTTAATTTGTAAATCTTTAATTTAGAATTTTCTGCTAGTGAAAGGGATATTGAGTGGGGAAAATAGTATTTGGGAAACTCTGGATTTTAAGGGGCTTAATACAAAGAATGATATATATAATTTTTTTAAGCTAGAAAAAGAAAAACATAAAACAAAAACACAAACCAAGAGATTATGGCAATAACCTGAGACTGATATTTTATACCACCAGTTTTTATTATTTTACTTATAATTTTTGAGCTTTAGCTCCTTGAAAAACTCATAGCTAGACTGAGTCATAATCCCCTCTATAAAAATGTGTCTCTTCATCTTGTTTTTGTAGATGTTTACATGAAAAGATAATACTTAAAGATGTATGTGTTTTACTTATATCTTGCCAGAAACATCTATGGTTTTATTTGAGATCTTTTTCTGTGTACAATAGCTACTTGAAATTTAATAAATAGACACTTTTTGAATTGGATGGACATTTCACTAGGAAAGGCCTTTTAGAGATGATCATGAGTGGTATAGGGTGAGTGCATTTTAAACCAAATTGAGAAATACATGGGAGCATGCTTTTGTCACCTTCTTTAATCAGTGATCTGTTTTTCTTTCCTGAGTTCACTCATTTCCATCTGGGTTTTGTCCTGAGCCCTGATTCTTCATATGGCTGTTAACAAATTTTTGCTGGCATTGACTTAGGCATTTATTGAAAATTATTTAAGCAAGGTATGATTGCTTCTATTTTTGTTTTTAAAAAAGGATCTTTACAAGATGGAAAGTCAAGAGTAAGTTAGCATGCCATCTGAAGGACATCCCTGGTCTGTGCTTGCCTGATACAAGCATGAGGCTTTTTATGAGTTATGGAAGCTCATTCTGGGAAGAGAAGGGCTTTAATCATTAGAGTCCAGCCATCAAAGCTTCTCAAGGGAAGAGCTTAAACTAAAGACCTTCCTAGCTGGGCCATCAATTCAAATCAAAAAGTGTCTGTTCATTGAATTGCAAGTGACCATCTGCTTGCTTAATTGTGTGTGTGTGTGTGTGTGTGTGTGTTTTCCCTTTGGTTATCACTGTCTGGTCTGGCCTCTTTTACTAATTAGACTAAGTTTAATTTTATCTTGAAAGGAATATGAGTTTTTTGTTCTTCCATTTGGTTAAACCATTTGAGAGAAAAGAAAAATATTGTTGTTATTTTAAGGTTTATGAGGACCGGATAGTTAGAACCTGAATTGATACTCGGCTTTTGTTAATTACATTTGAATACTCCCAAATGAATTATATTATTATCTTTTTCAGTTTGGCAGCAAATATGGTCATGTTTGCATTTACTATTTTTGAAAGATAGACAGTATTCCTTTTTTTCCTTTTATTAAGCAACATAGAAGTAGCACACATATATATTATACTGGATCCATTGATAAAGGCAAAATTTATATAACCAGTGAACAGTTTGGTGTGCATTTCTTTGCTTGTACAAATACAAATGTGGGGGATGTACTAAAGATATAAATGTAACAAAGCTATAGGAGAATACTTCTAGAATGTGGCAGGATAGAATATCCCTATAGAATAGGGAGGGGTGCTTCTTGTTTTTTTTTTTTAACTTTATGTTATTTATTTATATGTGGTGCTGAGGATCAAACTCAGGGCCTTGCATGTGCAAGGAGAGTGCTCTACCACTGAGCCATAACCCAAGCCCCAGAAGAGGTGCTTCTGAAGATGGAAAAGCCAGAAGTACATTGCCCCCTGCTTTCCTAGGTTTTGCTAGGGTAGAATCAGAAGTGAATTTGGCTTGTTCCCATCCACTGCTCTTTGGCAATTTCAAATTGCCTTTCATGCCTTAGGACTTTAAATTTGACAATGATAATTTTTGGCAGTACATGAAGCTGAGGTACAAAAGAGGTAAGGTTATGTATAATTTTGTAAAATAAAAAACATTTTTTTGTTTGCTTGTTTTACTTTTAACCCAGTGGTTCAATTTTAGGGAACTCTGTTGAGTCTGGGAGAAGGCATGGCAGAGCCATCAGCATTTATAGGACCTAGGGTAAGAGTACAAATGGAGGTTCAGGGACTGCTCTCTCCTTCTCCTGACACTCCTGGCTCAATTCTATGGGACAAGGGCTTTATGTGTATGCATATGGAGAATCAGCGAGAAGCTTCAGCTCCATATCTCTCCACCCCTCCCCAGATTTTCATCCTTGACACCAAGGGAAGAGGCCATAAAGGTTTAGAAACTGGACTTTGGACAATTTAGGAAATTTGAGAGTCATAGGAACATGAAGCATGTTCTAGAATGAAGATACTTTTCTCTGTGAAGAGTAATTCAGTGAAAGGAGGGTCCGAGTAAGGCCTAGGGCAAGATCCAAGGTCTGAGAATGAATGGTCCCTGCATTCATTATGGAAGCAAGTGATAAGAAGCAGTTAAACTATCCAATAACAGAGGAAAGGGTAGGTATATCACTTGGATAAGAAATGGTAAACCATTAAAACTTTAACTTGGAGGATATAAGCAACATGGAAAATGTTTACTGTGCAGAATGTAAAATATCCAGGCTGCAAAATTGAATGGTCATTATCATTTTAATTACATAAAACCTCAACTAAAGACAATCCACTTCTAGGACTTTATCCCATCAATATAAATGTATATCTGAATTACAAATTTTCTTTTTTGGGTACCACCAGAGATCAAACTCAGGGGCACTTGACAACTGAGCCACATCCCCACCCCCCTGCCTTTTTTGTATTTTATTTAGAGATAGGTTCTCACTTAGTTACTTAGTGCCTCACTGTTGCTGAAGCTGGGGATTTGAACTCATGATCCTCCTGCCTCAGCCTCCCCAGATGCTGGGATTTCAGGCATGAGCCACTTTGCCTGACTTAAATTAAGATTTAAGTGCTACAATGCGTGTTGCAGTATTATTTATAATAGCAAAAATTATAAATGATTGTTATTCTGTAGGGAATGGATAAATTAATCATATTATATCCACACATTGAAATACCATGTAGCTTAGAAAGAATGAAACAGGTCTACATACCAATATAAAATCCTCTTGAAGAAACATTTTAGGTGAAAAAAAGCAAGTTTTTATAGCATTGATTATGTCTGTACATGCCTGTTGCATGTGATATATTCCTACTGAAGTAAAGTAAGGAGTTTTGTATATCTGAAAAAAAAGGACTATCTGGGAATATTATGAATGATAATTAAGGTAGCAGAGATAATGGTGATGATTTTTTTTATTTCTTAAACTTTCTTTAGTGCATTTATAATTTAGGACATTTAAGGAAAAAATGAAGAATTGAAAAAAATGAATGCTTAAGCATCCATGAGAAGTTTCTTGAGCTCTCATAATCTCTTCCTATGTTGTTGAATTCTGGTGCTACTTAACCACTACTGCTCAGGTCACAGGTTTCCATTGTCTCTGTTATGTTCAGAGGCAGAGTACTGTGATTTTGTTTCTATGAACATGGTCAATTTTTATAGCATTGATTATGTCTGTACATTATCATAAAATTATAAAAAATACTTGGTTTCTGAACTTCATTATTGGGCTGCATAATAAAGTTACACTCAAGAGAGAAGACTGAATTCTAGAGAAATCTTTGGCTTTGGCTGAGATTTCCTAACTGGTTTGTTTCTGTCAGTAATTTCCGACACTGTCTCATGAATAAAAGAAAGCACTTAGGTGCTATTTTTGGCTTTTATAACAGACTTGCATATTTTTGTCTTTAGACATTGTACTTCCTTTTATGCCTAAACTTCTGGTTTTTGATAACAATTTGATCCTAGTAGAAAAATTAAGTTCAGCTACTTACACAGCAAAGGGGATCTGGCACCATTTTGAGAAGCCTGGGTTGTAAAGATGTTGTGATTTGGATATGAGGTGTCCTCCCAAAGTTCCTGTGTTAATGCAGGAATATTTAGAGGTAAAATTATTAGGTTCGTGAGCTGTGACCTCATCAGTCCATCACCTGTAGTAACTGCAGGCAGGTGGGGTGTGGCTGGAGGAGGTGGTCACAGGACGTGTGCCCTGGAAGTCTTCATTTTCCTGCAGCCCCTTCCCCTTCCACCTCTCTGTTTCCCACCACCATATTATGAGCAGTTTCCCTCTGCCACGCCTTTCCGCTATGATGTGCATCTTCACCTGGGGCCCAGAGCAATGGAGTCAGCGACTGTGGGCGAAATCTCTGAAACCATGAACCAAAATAACCTTTTCCTCCTTTAAGTAGTTCTTATCAGGTATTTTATTTACAGCAATGAAAAGCTAACTAACATAAAAGGTGATGAAATCAATGAGTTCTACTAAATTTATTTATTCTTTTTATTCTATGAGGTTTTGCAAAACCCATAAATCTTTAGCTCTCATTGGCCTTATTGGCTCTAGAAGTGATATTTTCAAGGGCTAAATTGGCACCTATTCCTTATTAGTAGTACTTACTACTAATTCAATATGTGCCTGAATTTTTAGTTCATATTAGAGTGCCAGTTGATGCTAAAGTTGCACTCTAGTTCTTAAATTTGAATACTTTCTTCCCAATTTCTTGGTAATAATTACATAAATAAGTTACACTATTTTCTTTGTACAGTTGAAACGAGAATGATCCTAGATTTATTAAATTTTATTCCAGGCATAGGCAAATTGTTTATGATTATAGCTTCCTTAATTGGCATATAAACTAACTTTTAACTATGGCTTATCTCCTAAAAAATATGACTCATTAAATTTGGAGAAATTCTCTTGATTTATGCATAAATTTTCATGTGCCCTCTGTGATGCTTTATTCAAATTAGTAAGTAAGTAAATTGCCAAGTTATGTTTGCAACTGATGTTTTAATTAGTTTGGGTTGGCAGCCACATTACAAGCCAGAAAATGTGTTGCATTTTTTAATTGAATGGTTACCTTAGATCAGAGTTCTACTAAATTTTTACCTTCTATGTTTTAAATTTTAAATCTCCCATTTTTTTTTTCAAGAAAGAGCATGTTCTGTGTACCTGTTCTTTTTTTTTTTTTGGTACTTGGGTTTGAACTGAGAAGCACTCAACCATTGAGCCACATCCCCAGCTCTTTTTTGTATTTTATTTAGATATACAGTCTCACTAAGTTGCTGAGGCTGGCTTTGAACTTGAGATCCTCCTGCCTCGGCTTCTCGGCTTCTCAGCTTGCCTCGCACGTGTGAGGGACTGGGTTCGATCCTCAGCACCATGTAAAAATAAATAAATTAGATAAAGGTATTGTGTCTATCTACAACTAAAAAAAAATAAAAATAAAAAAAGAAATTAAATTTTCTAACATGTAGTTATTCAGACATAAAGTAGACATATAATCTTTATCCTGCTAGAAATTATGAGAAATAACGAGAGAGAATGCATAAAGGTGCTCAGGCACTGACTGCCATCTATTGTTTTCTACATGGCCTTTCATTCTGTAAGCATCCGTTGAGAACCCATTAAAGTCTCAATATCATTTAAAAATAAATCTTCCAGATGACATCTTAATAAAAGCATACATCAGAGAATATTTTACTATAGTAAAAGAATAAATGGTATTTTATCAAATGGTAACCCCTCTTACCCTATACATATGCTTGTCTATTATATAATAATGATTAAGATATATCAGTATACTCCTAAGGACAGAAAAATCTTTCCAGATTATTAAAGTCATATAATTTCATCTTTAGGCATTTTTATTACCCAAATTCCTTAAAAATCAGAAATTCAATTGATTGGGTTTCCATTTAAGTATGGGCAAAAGTCCATAGTTTAATTCTACATGTTGTTTTTACCAATGATAAATATGTGTAGAAACTGTCTACTGGCCTAAATATCTTTTTGTTAAATTATACCAGAGAATAGTGCATTGAAAATTATTAAAAATAATAGGGGCTGGGATTGTGGCCCAGCATTAGAGCACTCACCTAGCATGGGCGGGATCTGGGTTTGATCCTCAGCACCACATAAAAATAAAGGCATTGTGTTGTGTCCATCTACATCTAAAAAAAATAAATATTAAAAAACATATAAAAATAGTACTCATTATCCAGTATCAAGATTTCTGAGTTTCTCATCTAATATCATCAACACCAACTCACACCATGCAGGATGTATGGTATCCTATCATTCCCCATTTTGCAGATTAAGAAATTCAGATAAAGGTAAATTATTCAAGGTACACAGAAAGTAGGTGACAGAACTCAGACTTGAAGCTGTAGCACCTTAGTCCAAAGCTTGGACTCTTAACTACCATACAATTCTAGACTGCCTTTTATATCTCGCTTCCCCTAAGTATTTTGATTATGCCTTGTGGTCCAACCCTTTTCTCTGAATGTTACTATGCTAGGAAAATGAATTGTGCCTTGTTAATATGTTGTAATATACAAATCAAGGCTGTTTCAACAGGAGGGAAAATGTACCAGCAGTAGCAAAACAACACACAACTCTGAGGTTGATGGGGTTAAAAGGTCACACCACCTTTAACGTCACTGTTGAAGACATGGGGATTCAGCAATACGAGAGACTATTGTGAGTCATTTCCCTGCATCATGGCCAGGATGCAGTAATGGAAATGCTACATTTCACTTCAGTAGAAAGTAAAAGCACAAAAATGAGGGCTTGCTAGTAATCTCTGCAGAGAGGTAACTGGCAACATTAGCCTGTGACTGAGAAGGAGTTGGAATTATCAGGAAGACACTCTTAAAGTTGGCAGCTGTCGGATCTGTTAAATATATGGAGTGTGCTTTTTCCCCTGAGTGGAGGATCCAGAGCATTTGTAAAATTCTCTGTGGCATCCACAGAGCCTAAATTTAGCTTTACAAAAAATGATTTTAAAAAAGACATAATTTAAATATATAGTTGGAGATAATTTATGAGGATACATTTATGCACCATTTTATGTTGGCTACCCAGTGGGCAGTATGGCTTAATGGTTAAGAACAGTATGTTTTGGGAGTCAAAACTTGGATTTGAATCATTATCATTATCCTACCCATTTCTAACTGAATTGATAATACTCAGATTCCTCTTCTGTCCAATAGGGATAGTAATATGTACCTCATGAGGTAGCTATGAGGATTATATGAGGAAAATGGAATTATTTGTGTAAAGTAAATAACAATTTTCTAAATAGAGCAAACAGTGTGATATTTGGCTAATAGGTGTTCAGTAAATGATGATAGTCAAAATTCCTTTCTTTTTCTTTATTTTTTTCTTTTGGTGCTGGGGATCAAACCCAGGGCCTTATGCATGCAAGGCAAGCACTCTACCAACTGAGTTATATTCCCAGCCCCCAAACCACCATATTGTTTATTTCAAAACTTTAAACAGTAAGCAAAGACAGCCAATCTCAACACAGTAAACAACAAAAGATTAAAAGATTGAGATTACACAGAAAAACAACAAAAAGATTAAATTAGTTTAAGTCAAGAAAAGTGAGTTCTCAGCAAAATCAAGGTGAGAAATGTGAAGCGAGAGCATCTCGTTGTGTTTGAAACAGCTCTCCAGGTCGATGGGAGGGCAAGGTGGAGAAGCAAGGCTTGAGGTGCCATCTAACTGGGCAGCTCCAGGAAGTGGCTGGCACTGTTTTGGAGTACCTCAGATGCAGGGGTAGGTCTCACACTGTTCCATGTTCAGATGCTGCAATATTTAATTATGTAAATGACTTCTCCAGGGTATATTATGGCTGCTTGCAAAGCCACTTCGGCCACGCCTCATTTATCACAGTCATGAACACACAAGAGTCCTCATATTGAAACAGCCATTGCTTGGTAATGGGGACTGGGAGATGGAAAGGAGGGATAACTGAAAGTGCTGCAGAGGTTCTACTGCTCTTAGGCAGCTGTAAAATGGGCAGGCCCAATACTTGACCTCAATCAGGAGAAAGATTTCTTTGCCTGCTTTAAGTGAAGTTGCTAGTATAAAAGAAAGAAATACTTTCCCAAAGTTTTTGAAACAGCAATTAAAGGAGAAAATATTTTAAATGATCCTAAGCATGCTGTCTTCAGTACTTGAGGACAGAAACTAATATTGTAAGTTAGCTATTTCTTTTTTTTAGTATTTATTTTTTAGTTGTAGTTGGACACAATGCCTTTGTTTTATTTATTTATTTTTATTTGGTGCTAAGGATTGAACCCAGGGCCTCGCACTTGCTAGGTGAGTGCTCTACCGCTGACCCACAACCCCAGCCCAGCTATTTCTTAATATAATAATTTATATTACATTTCCTAGCACAGAGTCTGGCATACAGTAGGGCTCCCATGTTACTCCTTTAAGATCTTTCCCATCAACAAAAACTTTAGGGCTTATTAGCGATCCAGGTCACAATGCCATAGTGGCGTTTCCTAATAAGTAAAAAGACATGGTTGCATGACAATATATGTTGTTTTTTTTTTTAACACAAAATGTCCTGCATAAGATTTGAGCACCCCTGCCCCCGCCCCTGCCCAGGGTCAAGCATTCTCTGTTCTCACAGGACATGAAAGCTGAAGCATTTGAACAAATAGAAACAGTAGATTTTCTTTTTCTCTGCAGTAAGGCCATACAAAAGTTTATGGACTTGTATGAAATTGTGAAAACACCCACTTCCCTTTCCCAGGGGCTCTTTCAGAGAATAACCTCTTTTCTAGTTGTACTTGTATTCTAAATCCTTGCACAAAGCTAGTAATTTATGATTGCTGATTTGAAAGAGCTGATTTGAGTGAGTATATAATCTCAATCTTAAAGCATTTCAAATTCTTTTTGGCAATTTCAGGGATTTTCCATGTTCCAAAAGGGAATGTTCAGTTTACTTTCTTCCTTAATTATATGGGATGGTGATGGTTTTAATCCTATGAAAAGAGGTATGTTTTGATCAAAAGAAAAACCCAGCTGGTATGATGGGATGCATGGTGAGGAAAAACAAAATCATCATGCACAATGTTAGGCAAGCAGCAACTTAAAATTAAAGTCCTCTCCTTAATACTGTCAGAATACCAACAATCTGGATCTGTTTGCTTTACTCAGGCTTATAAAGAGATACATTCCAAACCTCATATAGTATTCCATTATTTACAGGGATAAACACCATCCCTTTTCATCCAGATGACCCATAATTTTGTGTTATAAGAAAACCTTGGGTTAAATTTTTCTTTCTTTCTTTTTCTTTTTTTCAGTTTGTAAACAACAACAATTTATATCTCGTGGTGCTGGAGACTGGGAGGTCCATGATCAAGGTGGCAGTAGATCTGGTGTCCAGAGAAAGCCACTTTTTGGTTCATAGTTGGTACCTTCTAGCTGTGTTCTCACAGAGTGGAAACGTTCATGTTTTTATCTCGTTAGTCATTAATTCTACCTGAATTATGACAATTTTCACAACAGTTGCATGGGTTTGGACTCTAGCTCTACCCTTATTAGTTGTACAATCTTGGAAAAGTTTACTCAGCTTCTTTGTGCCTTTGTTTTCTCATCTGTAAAATGGGGGAAGACAATAATAGCTGAGAGATTTTGAGGATCAAATACACTATTTTTTAAAAGCCTAGTAGGGTCTGGCACATAGGGATTATGTATGTTTATAAAAGAAATGCCCAGAAAATGAGAGGCATCAATATAGGCTAGAGGAGGGGTTGGTAAACTGTGGCCCACAGGCCAAATCCAGCCTGCCATCCCTTTTATGTAAATAAAGTTTTATTGGAACACAGCCATGAGTATTCACTGATGCATTGTCTATGGGCATTTTCATGATACAGAAGCACAGTTTGGTAGTTGCTGTAAAGCTAGACCACATGGCATGCAAAATCTCAAATATGTACTATTTGGCCCTTTATGGAAAATGTTTGCAGGCTTTGCACTATAGTCTTCGTTCTTTTGCATTGATAAATTTCCTCTAGTCAATAGTAAATGCTTTTTGCCACAAATCTGGCAAAAGTTCTTCCAGTTATTCTTTCCTTCCCCAAATGCGTGAGAGTCTGTAGGTCATGAAACTCCCACGAGGCAGTACATTGTACCACCAATGAAGCTGACAGGCTGCCCAATGTCACAGAATGAATTGTGACTGGATCTTTTGTGGTGGTACTATGGACCATTCAGGCTAATATGAAAATTACCTTCTGAGCATTTATGTAAGATAATTTAATTTTAGAGCTCATAAACAAGATCAGAGTTATGTGGTTTAACAAAAGGTCTCCTTATGTGTGCACATCCTTGCCAAAAACATGATGAAATCCTGAAACATGGCAATCTTAATATGCACTCTCAGATTTACACGTGGAAGACAGAATTGACTGGTGTATTTACTCATAAATATTACTGCTGCTATTAGAAGGCACTTAGGAAACATGGACAGTTCTATTAAATATGAAAATAATCTTCTCCCTCACTATGGGGCCCACATCCTAGAAAATGCATTCATTCCAAAGTCCTGAAGGAAATTTTTCTTTTAAAATGTTGTTTTCTTGGGGCTGTGGCTGTGGCTCAGTGGTAGTGCATTTGCCCTGCATGTGTGAGGCACTGGGTTTGATTCTCAGCACCACGTATAAATAAATAAATAAATAAATAAATAAATAAATAAAAAGATCTATCGACAACTAAAAAATATTTTTTAAAAAATGTTGTTTTCCATAGCAAATATAGTCATTTCTTCCCATCTTGACTCTTCACTTGAACCTCTCCTTGATCCTACTGCATGCCCATTTCCTCTCTGGAGGCTGCTCTTGGGCTATGTCTTGTAGACACGCTAAAGATACAGTGATGTACAAGACCCATTGAGTCTACACTAGTCTGAGATTATAAAAGAAATATGATTTATTTACCAAATGTTTCTAGGTAAGTTTAAGATGAAAAACAACTGTTTCTTTCAACACAGTTTGAAAACACCAGGCTAGGTCATGCCTACCATGTCAACTGGAAAAGCATCAGTAGAGGAAAAAGTCTTTATATTAATTTCAAGTTATCAAGAGACACACAGCCATTCAACAGTATATGGATAAATAGAAGCTTGTTTTTATTAGTATTGATGATGGATTGCAAATCAGTGAGCAGTTTTATTCAGCAGTACTTACTTACAACAGTCTCTATGCAAAGCATGTGTGGTCATGCTTCTTTATACTGGCTTAGATATATTGGAACCACGATTTTAATACTTACCTGTAATATTCGAACAAAGATATTTAAATTTTTTGATTCCTTAAAGTAACATATAGAGTGTAATCTTTTAATCACTAAATGTGATAGCAGGTATGAAGAAAGAATGAAATCATCTTATGAAAATATATACTGTAAAAACAATCTTACCTATAATTAAAAGCAGATCAAAATAAGACATTTTTAAATCTGCAGATTGGCAAAAATGAAAATAGTTTCATGATAGGGCATGTATTGAATATACAAGGAAATGACTGCTGTCATACACTGTTGGTGGAAGTTTAAATTTGACAGAACTTTTGGGGATCAATTTGGTGATAGATATGTAAATGTTCTCTTGACTCAATAATTCTAGGAGTTTATTCTGCAGATATACTCACATATGTATAAAGATACATGTAACAATAATAAAAAGGTGAAACCCACAAAGTCTATGATATGTCTGTTATGGATTGAATTGTATCCTCCAAAATTCATCTGTTGAAATCCTAACCTCTCCACCCCTGAAACCTTAGAATGTCATGGTACTTGGAGTTAGGACCTTTAAAGAAGTAATTAAGGTTAAATGTGGTCATAAGTGTCCTTGTAAGAAGAGAAAGAGGCACTGGAGAATACCTTGCCAGTCAATGTTTTAAAAGTGTTGAATGGAAATATGCATAGGAATCTTTATTCTACTTCTCAGATTCTCATAAAAGAAACAAAACTAAGTCCTAGACAGTTGAGACCCCAAAAGTATGTAGTTTTTTAAATATTTACTTTTTAGTTATACATGGACACAATATCTTTATTTTTTTATTTTTATGTGGTACTGAGGATTGAACCCAGTACCTCATGCACGCTAGACAAGCACTCTACCTCTGAGCCACAACCCCAGCCCCAAGCATGCAGTTTTTGAGAAATGAAATTTCATTGGCAATGACTGATTTCATAAGTATTTATTAATATTTAAACTAGTTTTAAACTATAATTTGAATGTAACATGATATAGAAAGAACTAAAGTAGCAAGGGGGAGGGTGAAGGAAACAATTTAACTTGGATTTCAGGAGACCTTGCAGAGTTGAATAAGGTAACATTGTGTTAAATTTACCCTAGAGTGTAAAAACCTGAGAGTCTCAAGTAATTTAGGAGGTAGTTTAACCTGGTGGTTGAAAGCATGATATTTGGAAGCAGACTATACTGGTTAGGGTCCCAGCAGGGATCAACTGATATATTCGAATCAGGTACTTCATGGGGGATTTAAAACAGGGAGTGTATATCACAAGAGTAGAGAGAAATCACATCAGATAGTTCAGTACCTCAGAGGTAGCAACAATATAAATGTTATTGTCTCTGGCTTGAAGGGATGAAGGGATGGGGAACTGGATCCCTGAACTCTGAGGGGGACAGTTATATAGAGAATGCCATCCTGAGAAAAGCAGTGATCTTCAGTTGAGGAACATGGACAACTTGAAGTGACTACAGGAACAAAGCCCAGGAACTAAGCACCCATTCTTTGATTCCTCCCTCATCTTCTGCCTCAGCTCCCATTGGTCCAAACAATTGGAATCTAGAAGGCAAGGATGCCCAAGGATTCACTTCATAGAGGTCCACCACCTGGCACAGAGATTAGGGGGGAGAATGAACTGCACATTATCAGTACATTGCTGAGTGGCTGCATGTTTCTTGATACCTTTAAATTAGTTTGAAGACTTTCCCTCTACCAGTTCTTTTCCAGTTGACATACAGGCTTGACTTAACCTGCTGTTATCAAATTGGGTATCTGGAGGTGTTGTGAGCCACCATGGACTGTGTATGGGCCAGCACGCATCGAGCCTGGTAGATATGAACATCTGGTGTCTGGGAATGACCTATGGACTTTTCCTCTGGTTAATGTGCCCTGACACATTGTGAATTTCTATCCCACTCTGCCATGTCCCACAAGCACTTGAGATGGGTGTAACCTGCCAAGACGCCAATCAACCTGCTGACTGCAAGACATCAGGAAGCACGACTCTGCTCTTGAAATCTTATCGCTACCTTTGATGTACTCCCTTAAATAAACCACTGGAGCCATCTTTCCTTTGTCTAGTTCAGCTTTTATATGGACTGGATCTACCAGAGGCTCTGCTTTTGTAAATACATTTCTGACTCTTTTGTCTTTTGTTCTTCACTAATTATTTTATGCTTTAAGTTCTCAGGTGGCTTCACCCTCCTCAGCAGGAAGAGGGACCCCCCCCCCCAATGAGACGCTGGCCTGGCCGTTGCTCCCTATATGAAGGGGCAAAGGAAGAGGTTAGCACAATGACCCTATTGAATTTGTGTCCCGGGGCAATGCTGTTCCTCAGCTGTGTACCTGGGAAAAGTTATTCTTTCATTATAAGCCTATTGCCTAATGTGTAAAATTCGTTAATGATCCTATCCTAGAGAGTTGTTGTGAGAATTAAATGAATCAATTTACATGAAGGCCTTGGTATGATGCTTCACTCAGAGAAATGATCAATAAGAGCTAGCTATTTCATTGGTATCATTATCATCACCATATCATTTAATTCTCCAAAACCATATTTTTAATGGATGCCTGCTCAGGTCTTGATCTTTCAAAGATCTTTTGATGAAGATGAAGATCCTATGGGGGCTGTTTTGATCTCTTGCAGAGGGGAGGCAACATCTCGTGCTGTCACTTGGCCCAGCATTGTACCTGGTCATATTGATCTCAGAAGCCCCAATCTAATTCCTAACAGATGTCTAACAATTAAAATCCCATTGCAAAATACATCTTACCTTTAAAAAATTTTTAATTTTATATGAATACCTCATGTTGTCAGAGGATAATGTTAATATCTCTTATCTAATAATAATAACTTCTAGAAAGTCTATAAGATACAAAATGCCACTAAATACTTTAATACATTAACTGCCTGAAACCTCAGATAGTTTCTGAAAAACTGTGTGATTTTTAAAATATTTTAAAAAGAATTTTTTTGAGGTACTGGGGATCCCAGACAAGTGTACTACCATTGAGCTACATCCTCAGCCCTTGTGTGAGAATTTTTTTCTGAAGCTTACCTATGGAAAACTCATTTTACTTTTGTTGGTAAGTGTGGTTTCTTAAAATAGTCTTTGAAAAAACATCTGCATGCCTCATAATAAAACACAAATGAGTAGAACATGTGATTTTTGTTGAATGGGAGAAGCATTAACTTCTTAACAGTGTTAATAGCTTCATCCACTGTAGAAGGCAGATTGTGAGAGAATTTCTTAAGAGTAACATGTCTTCATAATTGTGATTTCCTGTGTTGTTGTGGTTATTTTTTATCATCTACCCTCTACCACTGCATTTTAGCTCTTTATTATACATACTTTCCATTTTTCCATTAGAAGCATCAGATCCTTCCTGTGTCTCTTTTTAGTTTGAGCCTCCCTTCTTTTAAAAAGAAAATGACCCCCACTGAAATTTGATCACTGTAGCCATTGAATTCGATACTTCCTTTCCTAAGGTTTGGAATTATGTACATTGACATATTCTTACCTGTTCATCATTGGTGGAGGGGCAGTCAATCCAGAGATTCCCAACCCTGGTTTGTTTGTTAACACCTTTGCCTGACTTCAGTTACTGTCAGAGATGCCAGGAAATACCAGTGTCAGAGTAGTTTTATCCTAAAGAGCAAACTCCATGGCATTTGAAAAAAACAAAATGAGTCTTTATTCATGATAATGAAGCATTGTGATTATCACAAATCCTTTCTGGAATAAAATCTGGAAAAAAAAGGAAAAAAAGAAGAAAAAATCTGGTATAGAGAAACAAACTATAGATTATAAAAAGAATATTGGAATTTCTATGTGTCTGTGAGGCATTGGTTTCATTACTTCAAGTAGTGTTCTATGGAGAATGTTTCCTGTTTCTGGAACAATTAAGAATTAAGTTTATGGGGCTGGGGTTGTGGCTCAGTGGTAGAGTGCTTGCCTAGCATGCGTGAGGCACTGGGTTCGATCCCTGGCACCGCATAAAAATAAACAAATAAAATAAAGGTATTGTGTCCATCTACAACTAAAAAAATTTTAAAAAGAAAAGAATTAAGTTTAATTTTGTCATCACATTACTTTAGGTTAAAAAACAAACAGCTATGCAGTCTCATTGGAAGCAGCATTTACAGTCTTTGTATTAAAACCATTACATTTGTATTTACATGTACAGCCATTACAACCTTTTCTTTTTTGATGATAAATTCGGTGCCACTGCCACTCAGTAAGTTGTGATCCACTGGGCCATGATGGGGTGTCATGAATATGCAGGGCACTTGTCCTGTGGAGTAGAAGTTTTTGCTGAGGTTGGGGAGCAGGAAGAGCATGGGATCTTTTGGACCTTGAAGGGCATGGATTGGCGATGGTGTCAATAAATTATTTTCCAGTGTAGTAATATCGAGGTCTCTTTATTTGCCTTTGTGACAAGAGGGCCTTCTTTTGTCAGATCTCCTTGAGTAAAGAGAACCTATCTGTAAGAATGCAGGCAGCATTTGAACTGGTGTTCAGAAGTTAGATGGGAGCTACCCTATGTGAGGTTTTAACATCAGGTTCCTGGGGGTGCTATTCTGTCTTCATTTGAGCTATCCCCTATTAAGAGGTTGATAAGTATAAATTCTTGTATAAATTCCAAACTTTTATGGAAATAAAACTCCAGGGGCTCTCTACGCTCCCTTATACTACCCAAAGATACCTTTGTGTATCCATGCATTCCCTGCTTTGGGGAGGACAAGTGAGGGGTACTGTCTCTTAATTTTATTGTTTAATTTTGGAGAGTGTTAGTTATTCATTGCCTTTATTGAAACTGCGTAAGGGATATACCACACTTTCCCTTTTTACTTTAAACAGTTATTGCCAGAGTGATGTGAGAAAGAAAATAAAGATTAGCAATAAAAGTGTTTGGCTATTTCAAAGTCTTTCTCTAAGAATTCAATATGCTTTTTATAACATATAAGAATTACATATGGTATCAGATTTTAAATAAAACTGTGTCACACAAATGCACACACACACACACACACATACACACCTTTGTGTCAGAGGGGAAATAGTTTTGTCTTTAGAAATGGTGATGGTTTGATTAGCTGAAAACTGGAGAGCAACCTGTACCTCATCCAGAATCCAGGCACAAATCTTGTAAAAAAATCAACTCTAGAAAACCATGGAGGATATTTCCTAACTTCACCAAAATTTTTGTTGTTGTTGTTGTGGAAATATATCATAGTGACTCAGTTTTCAAATTGTGAATTTATTTTGTTCCAGAAGTTCACTTGTAAGCCAGTTGTCAGTGCTCAGAGCTCATTTTTCCATATAAACAAGGTTATAATGTCAGTTCTGTTCCCAGTTGGGCTCCTTAAAGCTTTTTTAGCATCTGTGCAATTGAACAATGTTTCACGGTTTACTTGTAGTTGAAGGGTCTTCAGAGATCTTTGAGTTAATAAAACCACTTAATTGTATGGTGGATCAGAGAGGCCAAGCTTGCTTAGGGTTTTCTAGCAGAGCCATGTCTGGGTCCATATCTCCTCTCTTTCAGGCCAGTGATCATTTTTTATCTCATTTATTAATTCTTGATTTTATTTCTTGCGGGTGAAGCAGATCTTGTCCCCATTTTAAGAGTAAGGACACTGAAGGTTCAGGAGGTTAAATAAATTGTCCATAGCCACATAAATAGTAATTGGAGGATTGGAATTCAAATTCAGTGCTTCCTAGTCCGTAGTAGGAGGCTAGCATCTGCTCCTCCCCTGACTCTTGGTAGGGTGCAGCCCTCAGGGTTCCCCACCAGCATGTGCCATTCAAGTGGCTGCTCAGTCCGTTGTAGAGAGGGGTGAGGCCTGCCAACGGAGGCTGCAGTGTTGTCGGGGCTGCAGAGAGGGAGGACAGGGGATGAGGAATAAAGATCAGGGACTCTGTTGATTGTACGTCTTCAGGTAGTTCCCAGGGCCATGGTGGGAAGTTGGCATTTGGTTGTTTTCATGATAGGAGGTTGAAATAATGGCAGAGTGGATGAGTTGGGCTTACTCTTCTATGTTCATGCCACTTTTCTTTAGGAACACTACCTATACATAAAGGTTATTTTTACCTTAGTGGATCATGTGGTATGTGGTTGAAGTTTTAATTAGAGCGCTGTATAGATAGGCCAAAGAACCCAGATAGAAGTAGGCACACATTAAAGATTTAACCTAAATCCTTATGGAATCAATCTAACTGCAATTGATCTAAAACTTCTAAAAAATTCCCTTTTTTCTTGTTTTTTTTATTTTTTATTTTAATTTTTAACTAATCCCCATTTGAAGAACAAGTGCTTAATTGGGCAAATGAAGATAATACTTTTACTAAATCTCCTTCTACAGCTTTATGGATTTTTACTTTCATCTTTTTAGAAAGAAATATTTATTTACAAGAAAGGAATCCAGAGTGAGTGTGGAAGAAAAATCTATTTCAGCTGCAGGTTTAATAAGGATCTGACATCGTACATTATAAATGTGATTTTTAAAATTCGCTGAAACACAGAGAGAAAACCACTTTTGGCACAGTGCACCTTGACGCTGATGTGCTGTGCTGGTAAGAGGTGACACTCAGCTCATTGTGGGGATAAGTGCTGCTAGGGTGGGTGCATGTGGGGTTATGGGTATGCTCATGAAGATTCCTCCTGCTTGTTCAGTAGTAAAGATGGAGTTGGATTCCAATCTTCAGCTTGGTGGACTAAGGATGGGAGAAATAAAATCAGTAACAGCAGCCTGTGGTCTGGAGGCTCACTGAAAATGGTTCCAGACCAAAATCATGTTTCAGTGCCATGTGCCACATTTCTGAGTATTATGTCATATGGGAATTCAATTTGCATTCCTCAGAGCTTAATTATCATTGTGAGGGGTCTGTTTGCTCACTGATGCTTTCAATTTATTACGCTGCTATTGCAAAATGTATCACTCAAAGTTGCTGATCCTGTTAATGTCAGGAAAGGGAGGGAAAAACCCACAAGTCAGGGCATGGAACTAATTTATAAAACGACGAGAAGGCGGTGTCTGCCTTCCTACATGTCATTCATTTTACCTATTTCTTTGTCTCTATTTTTTTCTCTAATTTTTAATTTTTATTTCCATGTCATTCATTTTATCTATTGCTTTGTCTCTATTTTTCCTCTAATTTTATTTTTCTTGTTCTATATTCCTTTTATGTCCTCTTTTGTCTTTCTCCGTCTCCAGAATTTAACCATATCTTGCCTATTTTTTTGTGCTTCCTTTTTAAATATAACCATTTCTCTCCCACTTTCTCCTGTTCTTATCCCCTGAGTCTCACAATTCTCTCCCATTCTTCTTCCAGAACTCACTCACAGTTACCTCCTACCCATCTACTCTCTTTAGTTTGCTTACTTTCCCTTCTTTGTTCATAATATTTCCTGAATTTAGTGCTCCTTATGTTTAATTTTCTTGGGTTGCAAGATAGAGAGGATTGTTCTAAGCCTATAGGCTATACCCTAAAATGCTTTTTAGGAATGGGGGTAAGTTTATAAATATCCTGGCCTAGGGTTATTGAACCATCTCAAAAACATTGGGAAGGAGGTGGTATATGAACTAATTTATGAAATATAATACAAGTATTTTTCATTTGTATTATTAGTACAGCTAATAATAATTCTCTTTGGTGATGAGTTACACTTACCTTGCAGGTCTTTTAACTTGGTTATAAACTGTTAAAGCACATATAAGTTTCCATTTTAAGGAGGCAGCAGAATATTGTAGGACAAACATGAATTTTCTTATCAGACAGATTTGAATTTGAATCCGGGCCCTGTCCCCAATTAGCACTGTATTATGGACAAATTATTGCCATCATTATTTTATTCTTAAATATCTTAAACTCACCTAGAATTATATACTAGTATAACATGGAAGCATAGATAGGTGGATTCTTTGTCTTGTGAATGCAAAGAATGAAATTCATGAACATAAAAGATGAGGGCAAAGTAGCAGGATTTATTAGAGTAATCGAAGGAAGGCATAGCCTCTGAAAGGGAAGGGTCCCAAGAGACAGTTGCCAGTGGGTGTCCGTTGTCTAGGGGTTTTTATGGGCTTTATCTGTCCCTAGGTGATGGGTGGGATGACATGTAAATATAGGATTCAGAAGGGGGCAAATCAACTATCCCCCTCATCCCCCCTTGTCTTCTTCAGCAAATCTGAGAAAAGCCATTTCCAAGTGTTTATTTTTAGTGCAAAGGTAGGGGTGAGGGTCTGTTGATGCAAGAGGAAGTAACTTTTGTGGTTGGTTGTGTCTAGGGGCTGTTAAGGAACTGTCCTTAGGACCAGCTGGGGTTAGAAGTTTGACACCCCACCCCCTCCCCATCCTCTCTTCCTCTCTTTCTTTTCAGATACCCTTTTCCTGGCTGCTTAGGGGTGGCTCATCTTTCTTTATCACCAGAACATTCATTTACCCATCATTTAGTTTTGTCAAATCTTGTTAATTTTTTCCAGATTAATTTCAGAACTTTTCTTTGGTTAAATATTTCAAGAATTACTCAATTACTCTGATTTGGAGTTTTTTCGAACTCTGAAATGGGTCTAGTCAGGCCAATATCTCAGGGTCATGAGAATAAACAGCAGGTCATAGCTAAAGTGTCTGCCACATGGTAAGTGCTTAAAAGCACTCTAGTTTTTTTTTTTTATCTCTTCCATGTAGAACTTCATGAATAAATCATTTTTTGTGAACTTTCAGACTCCATATGAATTTTAAAAACTTAACAGAACATAATTAGGATAACATAAATGATGACATGATTTCGTTGACTATATGTAGCTCCTAACCTTGATTTTGTTATTATAAAAACAAAGATGATTTTTCTATCACTGGTTTAGGAAAAAATGCCAAAGTTTAATATTTCCTGAAACTAAGTTTTTTAAATATTAAAATTTGAAAGCATTTGAATTTTCAAGCTCCAACTGATCCCTCATTGTATGCCTTTTGAAAATAGTATTTTCTTTTGATTTTACTATTGGACCATAAAAAATTTAAAAGGTAATTTTCCTGGCACATAAGGGTTCAAATGCTTTCTAAGTGAGTATTCCAGATGTTAAGATGGGAAGTGTTTCCTTTGGTAGCTGTTGTAGCAGCTGCCCTAAAATAAACTATTGTCCAGGAAAATGAGGAAAGTGTGTCCTGTGTGAGAGAAGATGGCAATGAAGGAGATTGTATTGCTAGGAACCTAGGAGAATCATGGCTGAGAAAATGCCATGGCCACCTGAACCTAGCTAAGCAGCAGGGTCATTGTTCATGTTTAGTAAGTGCCTACTAAGTGCTAGGTGCTAGTCTATACATTTGGTATAAGGGGGTAAACCTACAATCAAAATAACTTTTGTCCTGGAGTTTACATTAAAGGGGGTGTTGAGGAATAAGAGATACTAAATAAAAGAAACAGGTTAATTTACACTATGTTAAAAGGCAGTATGTTAAAAGAAAGGGTTAGGAAGTACTGGCTGGGGGCAGGGCTTACAATGGCTGTGGGATCATTTGTTCTCATTGATTCAATAATCATTTCTACACAAACTGTCATTTAGTCTGTGTATTAAGATGTGGTCCAGGATCTAAAGTGACTTCAAGTCCAGTGGGACACTGGATATGACCCAGGTGTGCCTCGGGAAGGCAGGAAGAGGGGTGTGTCAGTCCTCCAGGGGTCAGGGAAGGGTTTCTGGGCAGAGTAGACAGTGCTGAGTGATGACAGAATTGGAATCTAAAGGACATGACTGAAAGTGGAATGATTGAGGTGAAGAGTCTTGAAAGACCTGGTTCTGGTTCAGCCAGCTGGCTGGAGGTGATTCTGCTGTGCAGAATCAGGGAATGAAGAAGACCACAGAGGTTTGTGGGATGGTGATGAGCTGGGTCTGATGCTCATGGGAGTCTGGGGTGGGTAGTCAGATAGAGGAGGTCAAGGTTTGGGCTGAAGAGGCCTTGTGGTGCAGTGTAAGACTTCTGGGCTTGAATAGAATGTATCATACTCCTAGGCAGCCGTCTTCTGTGACAGAGTGACCTTAGAAGCAAGAAAGCAGAAACTCTGTCTGGTGCTCTTCTACATGGGAGACCTGTGGATCTTCCTATTCCTGCCACTTGTTCTCTTCCTACAGCTTATGCCCAGGATTGAAGTCTTTGGGGGAAATTAAGGAGTCTCATACTTCAGATCCACTTGTCATGAGCACCTGCTGAGTCCTAGGCACCAAAGACATCTCACCAGGCATTGAGAAAAAAAAATCAATAATCTGAACTTGTAGAGTATATAGCTTAGTAGAAGTGTTGGTAATGAGAGCTCATTAAGCTTGTAATGATGGTTCTGTGTGATTTGATGCAACCATAGAAGAATGTTTAGTGTCTAGAGGAAGCACAAGACTGCCTAGGGACAGGGCTACCAAAACCTCATCTAGGCATCAAAGCCATTTGCTACCTGCTGCAAAATTTGCCCATTGGTGGCTGGGTTTATTAATGTGGTGTATTACATTTATTTATGTATGTATTTAGTTTTGGTACTGGGGATTGAACTCAAGGGCATTTCATCACTGAGCCACATCCCAGCCCTTGTTTGTATTTTATTTAGAGATGGGGTCTCACTGAGTTGTTGAGGGCCCACTATGTTATTAGGAAGCTGGCTTTGAACTTGTGATCCTCCTGTCTCAGCCTCCTGAGCCGCTGGGATTACAGATGTGCACTACCATGCCTGGCTTACATTTATTTATTATTTTTAGATATTTTTTAGTTGTAGATGGACACAATACCTTTATTTTACTTATTTTTATGTGATAATGAGGATTGAACCCAGTACCTCACACATAGTAGGCAAGCGCTCTGCTGCTGAGCTACAGCCCCAGCCCACATTGATTTATTTCTAACAGTTAAATCAACCTTGTATTCTGACAGAATGCCTACTTGGTTATGATATATTTTATCCCTTTAATATGCTGATTTTTATTTGCTAAAAATTTAAAGAATTTTTGCATCTCTTTTCTTGTGGGATATTCATTCTGTGTTTTTCATCGATTCCAACATCACAGTCGGGTTTTCACATTAGGATAATGATGACCTGATAGAATGAGTTTGAAAGGATTTTCAACTTTCCAGAAAAGTTTACATAGAATTGATTTTTTTCTTCCTTAGATATTTGGTAGAATCTGTCAGTGAAGCCATCTGAACTAGGAGAATTTTTTTTTTTAATCTACTCTGCTATGGTTTCAACATACAAAATTTGGTGGAGCTAGCATGTCTGAGGCACTGGGTTTAATTCTCAGCACGATAAATAAATAAATAAATATTGACAACAAAAATATTTTATAAAAAGAATTCGCTATATACTTAGGGAATAACACTTGGGGTTTCAGAGCTTTTTGTATTTCAGAATTGTGGTAGCCTTTTTTGTAAGGTTTTGGAGAGGGTTAGATGTGTAAAATACCTGACATAAGCCAGAACTCAATAAATGATTATTATCTTTTGTAGCATCAATACTTTTATTAGTTTGCTGCTGTAGTCATATACCAGTTGTGTTAATCAGAAATTCATTGTAGCCTACATTTTACTGACCCTGTGATCTTGAATAAGATATTCAAAATACCTAACAAGAATAGCTTAGAGGAGGGAAGATTTATTTTGGCTCAGGATTTCAAAGGGCTCAGTCCATGGTCAGTGGTCTCCATTGCTTTGGATCCCAGTGAAGCAGAACATTATGGCAGAGTATAGCTGCTCAGCTCATGGCAGCCAGGAAGAAGAGAGATTGAGAGGAAGGGTCAGGGACAAGATATAGTCCTCAGGGACACACACCCAGGGACCCACTCCCATCAACTAGGTCCCACCTCCCAGTAGTCCATTCAGCCATCAGTGAATTAATCCACTGATGAGGTCAGAGTCCTCATGGTTCAATCACTTCCCCAAATCCCCATGTCTGAACATATGAGACTTTGGGGGACGTCCTAGATCCATGCCATGACAGCAACAGTAGTTATTGTGGGGCTATGAAAGTTAAGGACCTATTGGAACTCTTCCTCAGTGTCCTTGGCCACTTAGGCCTGTTTGCATTATGATTATGCTTGTTGAGGGTTTGGATGGAAGTAAAGGGACTGGGAAGCCCACAACAAAGGGCAGGGGGTGGGTAATGGGAAGGAGAGACTGGCGTATGTAGTGGTAGCAGATGGAGCTCTAGGTAAAATTAGTTCCCCAAACAATAAAACAATGATGGATATTTCTTTGTTTTTCTTTTTTTGTGGTGCTGGGGATTAGAACCCAAGGCCTTGTGCATGCAAGGCAAGCACTCTACCAACTGAACTATATCCCCAGCCTGATAATTGGTACTTCTTAAGGAGTTTAGAACATGTGCTGAGTGAAGAGAACCTGAAATTTAGCAACAGGACACCTGACTGAACTACAGTCTATATTTTACTGGCCCTATCATCTTGAATAAGTGACTTAGTTGGATTTTACTTTTATTGTCAATAAGATGAGGATTACATGTAGACTTCATCCATCTCCCATAGCTGATGTGAAGATCCAAAGAGAAAATGCAGGCAGAAGCACTTTGTAACGCTTAATTGTATTGTCCTGTGAATTTATTTTCCTTTTTGCCTTTGTAGTAAAGGGACTTCAAGTTTTCATCCATGGGAGAAGAAATCGTGGGTTAATAGCTTGAATTTAAAAGGAACCTCCTTCTCCTTTCCTGTCAAGTCAGCATTTCAGCTAGTGGCAGGGCAATTCTCTCACACCTGGGCATTGTGTGTGGGGCTACAGGAAGGGATGAGCCTCTGAAAATGAACTAAAGAATACAACATAGAAATTCCCCATATTGGTCTTTCTTACTCAATACCTAGCTTATTCCTTGCAATGTATTTGTCCCACCTCCTGCTGGGGTTTCCATTTATATAAATAAATACACAAATTAATTAATTTAAACTAATATAAATCAAATTAAAACTATAATTATTTGGAACACAGAGGACACGTGCTGCTCTGTGCAATGGAGATGTGAACTTGGGTTTTGCTACCTTGGACTTGTATTGGTTCCTCTTGTTAATGTGTCATGAATTGTTTTACTTTAATCTTTGATGCTACCTCAAATGCTCTCCTTTGATCTAATAGGTCCTTGAAGGTGAGCCTCGTGTCTTGAGAGACAATGACCTGGGTAAGGCAGGCTGGGCAGTAGAAGGCATGTGGGCTTGTCATACACAGACCTGGCTTGCATTCCAGCTCTGCTACTCAAAAACTCTGGGACACAAAAAAATTTAGTTCTCTCTTAAGTTCATCTTCCTTTTATTGGAAATGAGGATAACGATTTCCACCTTTAGGATGGGTTATTAATGGTTCTAAATAGCTTGGAACAGTGTTCAATGAGGGAAGTTATTTCTATTACTGAGAGGAAAAGCTTTGGAATTTGATTACAGTTCTGTAGTCCACTAACTGTGAGACCTTGGCAAGTCCCTGATCATTTCTGAGCTCTTGTCCTGTCATATGTATCATAGGATCACAGCAATACCAATTTATAAAAACTCAGAAATTTAAAGATGAATATAAATAAAGTTCTGGAAAGTAGTGAGAATGGCTGTTTGTAATGCTAACTGTTGGGTAGTTTAATTTGCAGCCTGGAGGGTCTGGGTTTAAATCCTAATTCTGCCTCTTAGCTCCCTCCTCCCCAGTGGTTCTAATTAGTTATACATGACAGTAGAATACATTTGGGCACATCATACATAAATGAAGTGTATGAACTTCTCATTCTTCTGGTTGTACATGATGTAGAGTTATATCGGTTGTGTAATCATATACGCATATAGGGTAATAATGTCCAATTCATTCTACTATGTTTCTTACCTCCTTACCCCTCCTCTTCCTTCAGTCCCCTCTGTCTAATCCAAAGTAACTCTATTCTTCCCTAGTGCCCCCTCCTTATTGTGAATAAGCATGTGCATATCAGAGAAAACATTGGGGCTTTGTTTTTTGGGGATTGGCTTATTTTGCTTAGCATGATATTCTCCAGCTCCATCCAGTTACCTGCAAATGCCATCATTTCATTCTTCTTTAAGGCTGAGTAATAGTCCATTGTGTATATATACCACATTTTCTTTATCCATTCATCTATTGAAGAGCACCTGGTTGGTTCCATAGCTTAGCTACTGTGAATTGATCTGCTGTAAACATTGATGTGGCTTTATCACTGTAGTATGCTGATTTTAAGTCCTTTGAGTAAAAACCAAGAAGTGGGATAACTGGAGCAAACTTCAAATTTTCCGAGGAATCTCCATACTTCTTTCCAGAATGGTTGCATCAATTTGCATTCCCACCAGCAATGTATGAGTATACCTTTCCCCCTACATCTTGCCAACATTTATTGTTGCTTATATTCTTGATAATTGCCCTTCTGACTGGAGTGAGATGGAATCTCAGTGTAGTTTTAATTTGCATTTCTCTAATTGCTAGAGATGTTGAATACTTTTTCATGTATTTGTTGATTGATTGTATTTCTTCTTCTGAGAAGTGTCTGTTCAATTCCTTACCCCATTTATTGATTGAGCTATTTGTTTTTTTTTGTTTGTGTGTGTTGAGTTTTTATATCCTGGAAATTAATACTTTATTTGAGGTGCATGCGGTAAAGATTTTCTCCCATTCTGTAGGCTCTCTCTTCATTTTGTTATTGATTGTGTCTTTGCTGTGGAGAAGCTTTTTAGTTTGATTCCATACCATTTATTGATTCTTGATTTTACTTCTTGCACTTTAGGAATCTTGTTAAGGAAGTCAAGTCCTGAGCTGATATGATGGATATTTGAGCCTACTTTTTCTTCTATTAGGAGGAGATTTTCTGTTCTGCCACTTAGCTTTTTTGAACTTCATTTTCCCCTTACTAAAATGGAGGGTAAAGTCTTCCTTGCAGAGTTTTTATTATGGTTAGAGATTATTATCTAGAAAACATCTGGCATTTTAATAAAATGGCTTAATAGATGTTAGAATTATTTTTAAATTTGCAGTGTTAATAATTCATTTGTGATCTGGTTTACTAATTGTGATTCTTCATTTACTGGAAAATATCCAGTATCTGACAGACATTTTTAAACTTCAATTATTCTTTTTTTTTAGACCTATTAACATTGCAGTAGAGGAAAAATGAATTCTTGACATTTATCTCAAGGAAGAAATGAGACTGGGCAGATTTAATCAGATCTGAAGACATGGTAGGAGGTAAGTAATTCAAAGTTCTTTCTGCCCAGATGGAGCTCAGTTCTTATCCCCACACCTAGGAAATAACCTCAGGTCTAATAATCTGAGGGTCTTAGCCTGCAGTGGAATTGAGCTGAGTTTACGGGAAGCATTAACTTTAAAACAATAGCTCCTGTGTTTTCCCCTTTTAGAATATGGTTTGGACCATGCTGCCAAAGTCAAAATTTAATTGTATATTGATCCAGAAAGTAAGGGACTGTAGGCTGTTGGTCCAGATAATTCAAACTTGACTTTTTTTTTCTAAAATTTGAACCAAGTAGACTGAATTTAGTCATAATTGGAAACATTGAATGATTTTTCCAAATTTTCTCCCCTTATGTAAATCCAGTTCAATTATATTCTTGCCAATTGATAGTACAGAATGTTTTCTGACTTTCAACTTTGTAGGCTAGCCTGCCTGGAGAAATAAAAGGGCATTGAATGATACTCTCTTGGAATATCTGGGAAAGACAATTCTCTTGTTCCCAATGATATATTTTATCAATGAAATGGTTGTAAAGTAATATTACCAAGCCGTTTCAGATAAAGACAATTGGTCAAAGAACCTCAGTTTCATGGAACATGTTGCAAACTGAATAACTTCAAAATGTAGGTATTTAACCAGGCTCAGTCAATGGATTGCACTCACAATGAGTATATTAGTTTCCTAGGGCAGCTGTTATAAGGACACATAAACTGTGTGGCTTAAAAACAACAGAAATTCATTGCTCTATAGTTTTGGAGCTCAGAAATCTGAAATCAAGGTGTCAGCAAGGCCATGCTCCCCCTGAAGGTGCTGAGGAAGTTTCTGCTCTATGCCCCTCTCCTTGCTTCTGGTAGTCAAAGGCGCTCCTTAGCTCCAGTTCTCACATGGTCTTCTCTGTGTGTCTTTATATCATCTTTCCACTGTGTATGTGTCTGTTTCTATGTCCAAATTACCCCCTTTTCCAAAAACACTACTCCTATTGGATCAGGGTCCACCCTAATGACCTTATATTAACTTGACTATCTCTCTTTTTTTAATAAAAATGTTACATTCTGAGACAGTAGGAGTTAGGACTTCAACATATCTTTTTTGGGGGGGACACAATTCAACCCATAAAAATGGGTTTGAGCTTCTCACAAAAGAATATTTATGAGCCTCTCAGTATTTGTCCTATAGCCAAGGAACTCTCTGATATTATTCTCTAGATGCATCTCTTGAAGATATGAAACATTCAAAAATTCCAATGATGATAGTTCTTCCAAGTTTAAAAATGCCCTTGATACATGGTACTTCTTGCATTTTGTTTGTTTCATCATATGCAGAGAGGAGTAGCTAAACATTCTTACTGTATCATTTACTTAAATAATAGTATAATATTTTAAAGGCAGCAAATTATTAAAAATGATATTTATTTCAGGATAAAGAATTGAAAGTTTAGTTTTATGTATGTATGAATTTACATTTACAGAATTGACAAACAAAGCACTGGCAAAATTCTTTATTAAGTGTATAAATGTCCAGAGGAGACATAGTTGGAAGAGTTGAGTTATTTTGTTTTGAAGGGAGGAGGAGAGGTACTTATATTGCCTCTCTTCAGAGAAGAGAGGGCAAGGAAAAAAGTCTCCAAAAGGCAAATAATGACACAAAATTTAGGACAATAGGATGGACAAACTGGTGGGGTGGTAGACTTTAACCAATAAATATGTAAATGTCAACTCTATGACTATCTTATAGGCACTTGGAATATACCAGAGAACAAAAATATCACTGCCCTCATGGAGCTTACATTCTGTGTGTGTGTGTGTGTGTGTGTGTGTGTGTGTGTGTGTTGGGAGGAGACAGAACATAAATAAAGGAGACAGTATGTCAGAAGGTGATAAATACTTTAGAGGGGGAAGATAATGTATGGTAGGGGAGAAAAGAATGGGAACACTAGAGGGAGGGCAGTTGCAATTCTAAGTGGGTATTCAGGACAGGCCTCACTAAGAAGGGGACTTCAGTGAAGCAAAGACTTAAAGGAGGTGAGAGTAGTGTGTGGCTCTGCGGAAAAAGCATTCTGGGAGAGGGTCTGAGGGAGGAATGTGTCTCAGACACAGTAGGAATAGGCAGGTGGTCATTTTGATAGGAGTAGATTGACCAAGGGGAAGAAGTTGGAAATAAGGCCATTGTGAGGACTTTCGTGTGTATCTCAGCGAAATGGGGAGTCACAGCAGACTTCAAGCAGAAGAATGGCGTAGTATCACTGGTGTTTAAAGCAAGGATCTCCTTGGTTCTCTGTGAGGTAAAAATAAAAGAATAGAGACCATTTAGGAAGCCACTTGGGTAACCCAGATGAGAAATAATGAACCTTCATTAGGATAATGGCTATGAAAGTGATAGGGAGTGGATTAGATTCTGGATATGCCATTTTCTTGATGATGTTCTTACCAATATAGTTTCCCCCCCTTGTGGATTGAATGTGGAATGAGAATCACATATGACACTAAGGTTTTTGTCTTGAGCAACTTGAAGATGGAATTGTCATCAGCTGAGAATTGGAAGCCTGTAGGGACATCATGGGATGGGGTAGACAGAAATCAGGAGTTCAATTTGGGACCTGTTAACCTTGAGATGCCTATTAGATATATAATTGGAGATTTTAAATAGGCAGTTGATAGCAGTCTAGCATTTAGGAGAGAGTCTGAACTGAAAATGTCAATTTGGGAGTCCCTGGCATATGTAGCTTGGATGAGCTCTCCAAAGGGGCCAGTGATAACAGAAAAGAGAACCAAGAGCTGGGCCCCGAGACCTTTCAACATCAAGGGCAGAAGCCAGCCAAGGAGATGTGCAGGATTAACTAGTGTCGTTTAAAGAATAATAGGATTTGGGGGACTATAATAGAAGGTTAATAAAAGATTTGAAAATCAAACATAGAATCTAGATTTCTTAGATATTGAAATAATAAATTAATAGTAAGGCTTGTCTAAAATGACTTTATCATAAACTTTTCCTAATCTCAGTTCTTTAATTCAACCAGAATCTTCATGAGATTCTCAGAAAGTTTTTCTAACATGTAAGATTTGGAGATATGGACCTTATTCTATGATAGTATTTTGTATGAGTGGCTTTTTCATTCCAAGTTGTTCAAAATAACAAACTCTTCATATGTGTGTCTGTGTGTGCAGGCGTATACACTTGTGTGTATACTTTTGATCAATGCCAGCATTTTACATGAGCTTCCATATACCCACACAGAAGATTAACATTACTTCCTGAAAAGCTTGAGAAGGAAGAGGTTGCAGACTCCCAACTATAGACTTGAGGACAGTCCCCTGAGTCCTGGTTCTGACCACATGTTTTTTTTTTTTTTTTTGTGAGATTTCTTGCTTGTTGCCCTTTATTCCATCAAAGGCTTGGGTTTTCTTTGTGCAGTGTGGGTTATGAAATTAAAGACTGATTGATTCTAAAAAGAGAGTGAAATACTATCTTTTAAAATTTAAGAGTGATGTAAGAATATGCTAGAGAGGCCAGTCATGGTGACACATGCCTGTAATATGACTCAGGAGGCTGAGGCAGGAGGATTGCAAGTTCAAGGCCAAACTCAGCAACCCTGTCTCAAAGTTAAAATAAATAAATAAATAAATAGAACTGGGGAGATAGCTTAGTGGTAAAACATTTCTGGGTTCAATCCTCATACAAAACAACAAAACAAAACAAAACAACAAAACAACAACAACAAACAAACAAACAAAAAACCCAGAAAACCCCACAAACTACTAGAGAGGAAGATGAGGAAATTCAGTAACATCCCATAGAGAAGTGAGTCAGAGGTACTTTGCTACCTCCTAAGACATACAGACCCCAGGTGTGTCTTTCCTAACTTGACAAAAAAGTCTTGAGCACTGTGCAGAATTCTTGCTGATTTTTTTATTGGTGGCCATTGCATAATTGCTGACTAAATTGGTGTTTGATAGAAATAAATGTCAGGGGCCGGGGTTGTGGCTCAGTGGTAGAGTACTTGCCTAGCATGTGTGAGGCACTGGGTTTGATCCCAGGCACCACATAAAAATAAAAACAAATAAATAAAGGTATTGTGTCTATCTACAACTAAAAAATATTAAAAAAAGAAAGAAAGAACTGTCAGCATTTAATAGCTTTTGAAACATGCTTTAATACCTTTGGGTTCCATTTTCTTTGTTGCTTTTTTGATCTAGACACTCAAGCTCTTTCAGAACTGCAGCAGGAAATTTAGATTTAACCTCAAGAGTCAATGTTTTGTCTTGTGTCTCCTCTAATATGACACAGATGTTAGGATGGCTATATTTTACTTGAACATTTATTGAATTTCTGCCCTACTCCCCTTCTCTTTTAATGGGAAACAGTCTAACTGTAGTGTTCATTAAACTCAGAGCATACAAGTTGTAATCTTGTGTATGTACACGGAGAAAAGATATATTTAGGTTATTTACTTAGATTACAAACCCTTAATCTGTTCCACTGTTTGAGGGAAAAACCTTCCCTCTGAGAAAAGATGTGGAAAAATAAACAAAAATATGAAAGATGAAAAATTAGTCATTTATAAGCTAAAAAAATAGCCTTCCTAACTGTTCTTGTTTTGACTAGTATAAGTGTCAGTTCATTACCTGAATGTCTGTAGCATGGGTGAGATATCATCTATTAACACATTTTAAGTTCACAGTGCATTGATTTTCTACATAAAAGTTAGTTCTCTCTTTTGTTTGCACTATTTCAGAGAATTTCACAAATCATCTGAATAGTGCAGCAACTTTCACATTGCTCTGTTTTAGCTCCATACTGTAATATATCTCTTTCTAGGTCAGCTAGTGGGAGAAGGATCCAGTATATCCATGACTCTATAACCCAGCTCCTTTGGCCAAAATGCTCCATGAACCTATCAGTACTGAATTCACATCTAAAAGTGTGTGTGTGTGTGTGTGTGTGTGTGTGTTTGTGTTTTATTTAAAGGGAAAACACACAGCACAGTGTGAATGTAAAATGTGTGCCTATTTATATGATTTATGCATTGTTTCTTTGCTGGCCTTGTGACCTAATCTGCTTCAACTAGTCTAAACAAATTATGTTTGTACGCCCTTTAGCTTTACTTGATTGCAGACATTCTTGTTTATTTGTGTTACTGAGGAAAATAAACACATATCGTATCCTCAGATCAATCACTGATTTGTTTACTCTGGCAGTTATAACTAGTCATGAAATAGTCAGGGCTGTCCAAGATGGAATGGTGGCCACTCCTGGGATGTAGTGAGCTATTGGTCAGTACATCCAGGTAACTGGCATCACTGTGGCATGCATCCAGGTGACTACATGGTGAGGATCTTAGACTCATGCACTGGATGGAAAATTGTCCTATATGACTTCCACAGCCTTTTGTCACTCCTAGATGCTCTATTAGTGCAGTAGTTGCTCTATTAGTGCATTTAATTCAGTCCTTTAAGGATGGACATTACCTGAAGAGCTTGATTATTGAATTAGTCATTTGGGATTTATCACATCTGGTCCACTGTGTGCCAGTGAACTTGTTGATGATTGCATGTGAACACTTGGTCATGGCATATAGAATCAGCATTATGTGGGAGGAATATTTAAAATCATTTATTGTTTTGACGTTGACATTTTCTTTGAAATTTAAAATTTCTATCATGTGCTCATTAGAAATGCCGGGCATCTGGTCTAAAAAAACTCAAACAACCTGTGCTAGCTGGCATTCTAAAATAACATATATGGACTATAATAATACTACCACCAATTTTTATGTTAGTGGTTCTACTACCAGTACAGGAAACAATTAATGTATCTGGGGTAAAGAACTATATAACTTTATGACAGTACAATGTTTCTATTATTTTTACTTTAGTACAACTTATCATTGAGGAATTATAATAAATCTTTATTTATATCTGTTTTTTCCCTTTAGGCTGCCATTATAAGTCTTTATGCATTTTTGCCTTTATGCAGACTATGCACAGACTTTACAAGTAAAGTTAACCCAAAAAAGGTAAAATAGAAGGTACTAGAGGAAAGAGTAAGGACTATTGATTCAGAATAGTCTGAATTTGCAGTTCAACTGTGAAACTCCCTAGTTTTATGGCAGTTTCCAATTTCTTAGATTTTTTTTTTTTTTTGGAAAAAGAAATGGACATGGTGAAATTCTCCTTGACCAAGGTCCTGTGTCTAGAGAGAGACATCTTTCCTAAGAGAGATCACTGTTCTCAGCTGAGCCTGGGGCACAAGCAACAGTGAAGTAGATTAAAGGCAACACCAGAACTTCTTGCACCCTCGTTTCTCATCTATGTTATGGGCTTGTCTCTTGTTTAGTGGGTGGTAGAAGATCAGAGGTGGGAGGAGAAACAGCTGAGAGGCAGGGAAACCAGAGTATGCTTAACAGGATATTGATGTTTTTAAAAGATAACATTTAGCTCAAATACTTCTGTATAGCAAAGATGAAAGAATTTTGGACTTCTTAGAGTTAGCATAACCACTAGAATATCTTCTAATAGGCATTTTATGTGTGTTTGTCCAGTGTGTGTGTGTGTGTGTGTACGTGAAAGGCCTAGCAGGAGAAGAGACCTTAAAGAAAGATAGTTTTTATGATGTTTTGTTCTCTTTGGTGTCTCCAACCTTCTCGTTTCCTCTCCTTACTTTCTAGCTGGCAACCTAGAAGATTTATATTCCTTTCTGTGTTGCTTTCTCCAGTGTGAATGGGATCATAAGATCTCACTAATGTCACTTTCCTGCAAAAGGATTTGGGTGGAACAGGAGGAAGCTCAGTACTGTCAGAGAATACCTGTAGTTAGATCTGTTCCATGTTCAGATCATCTGGCCCTGCAAAGACATTGCTCGGAGTGCCAAAAGATTGCAATGTCTGAAGGTAGATATGGATTTAGGGGAAGGGCAGCGCTGGCTTGGCCCTTGGGCTGCAGAGCACAGAGACATGGCAGATTAAAGACAGCATCCAGGCCGAAGCTCTAGTGGGGTGTCAGACAGATGAGAAGTAAGACGGAGCACAGAGAAAAAAAGCTGGATATAAGGTTACCACAAGGTATTTGAGGATGCTGGAGTGAGCTAGTGAGTATTCAAGGGCAGGAAGGAGCAGAACTCTTAAGGGCCCTAGATAGGCTTTGAAAACCAGCTAATTGCAGATCTCTGTGTAACCACCCTACTTACTTTGCAATGAAAATATCTTAAGGCGCATGCACTCTGCATAAGATAAAATCACTGGATACTGAACTGGGCTTGTGGGTCTCATTGTTCTGGCTTTAGAAGACTGGGCTCCAGAAAGTACCTTGGTTATCCCAAGAGGAGCTGAGGATATGGAACCCTGTCCTGGTCTACATTTACTCACTAACTAACTAAACAGCAACCTAATAGTAGGAGTCAGGAATTTAGTTACAAGTAAATCCTAGGGAAGAGGTAAAAAACTTGGGTCCTTACAACTGATTTGAAGCTTTATGATCTGGTAGTGAAAGATGCAGTGATTTTACATTCCCTGTTGTGTTGCCTTCACTATTTGACCTGCAATATAATGCGCTTAATGAAGTCTATTCTTTAATGTTGTGTGATTCTTTAAATATCAGAAGTTAATAGTGGAGACAAGAAGGGTATTTTAATGGAGCGAGTCTTGTCTCTAGATGGTCTGGGTTTTCAGATTGATTTTAATAAATGATGGTCTGCTCTTTAGTTTGTAATACAAAAAAGTTATTGAAATTGAGGGGTATTTTCATGTTCTCATTCCAGAGCCAAACAAGCAAGAATAATAAAGAATTAAAGAATTATAGTTGAAATTGTTTCCAAATCAGAGAAAATCACATTTCTCTATAATTTTCTCATTCTGGTTCCTATTTATATTTTCTGTGGAGGCTGAGTTGTAGTTGTCATAGCAATTCCTTTTCCTATATGAAATTCTGCTACTTGGATTTGTTATTTATACTCCATAGCCAGAAGAAAGTCTATTCAAATCTATGTATTTCCTTTTAAATAACATCTGATCAGAATATATCTTTTAAACTTTTACCTCATAACCCTAATATTTTCTAATGTAGATTCCTTAGGATTTCATTTTGATGGGCCAGGAAATAGTCTTATGGACAGGGTGGTTTGAAGATCAGCACCTGTGGTCCTGATACCTATCAGCCTTCACTTTATTAGCACTGTCAGTGGCTCTTGAGAACTTTGAGAATTTCCTTCATGTCTATATATAGGTGATCTTGGCTTAAATAGACAGTCTTGCTGAATTTTCTTTTCTTTCTCTCATCCTTTTTATTTCCTTCCTTTGACTTTGAGAATTTTTTCACCATGAAGTTTTTGTGTGTTGTTTTTTACGAGCATTTTTCTACTAAAAATTCTCTTTTAAGGCAAACAATGACCCAATTCTTGTCAAATCCATTAACTTTTCAGAATTTATCACTTCTGACTATTCTGTGGACTTGATGTTGTTGACCAATCAATCCTCCTCAAAGCTATCCCTCTGTTTTTCTTCCTTCCCTCTTTTGTTCTTCCTTCTACCTTCCACCCATACAATGGCTTTGTCATGCTTAGATACTCTTCAGGCTGCATTATTCTGGTTCCTGTGTGGGCCTTTCCTAACATCTCCCACTCCAAAAGGTATCCCTTCTCCCAGGTTCTTGTTGGAAAAACAGTTTCATGTTCCACATTCACTTATTTTTGAGGACCTACTCACATTTGGGATGCTTCATGTTGCTATTGAGGGCTAAACTTCAAATCTGTGTGATTTGTTCTGACCATTCACCTCCACTGCAATTCATATTTCCAAATGTCTGCAGGACATCTCCATTTTCAGTACCTGCCATCCAATAGCATTCAACTCTTCCTCAATCTCAACCTGCTTGTTCGTAATTACCAGAAACACTACCTCCTTCCAGTTGGACTATAGTATCTACTTCTGCATTCTGTCTGCTGTGATACTGTAATGCCAGATTCGTGGGACCCCAATAGACCTCCAGGAGCCGAATCCGATGATGCAATCACACAAGAGTCTTCATTGCAAGCTTGAGTCTGGACTCACAACTGTTTCTGATGCAACGGTCCCAGGGAGTGAGTCCTGGTCCTTTGTTCAGTGAGATTTTATAGGTTTTGGGGGGATACTCTATGCGTCACAACATCACACAGCAAATCATTCCATACCACGGGAAAATCAAACAATAACTCTTAACATTGATTAGCACATTCACTGGCCAGAACAAGTTGAGTAGGGGTGATTGGTTAGTACAATAGGGGGATTCATTAGAACTGATTGGTTTAAACCATGAGGGGAGTACATGCTGCACTACATGGTTTCCCAACATGTTATCAACCATAAACTACTGGGGGATCATCTGGCATCCCAGGTATTTTCCCTGTCTCATGCTGATTGGTGGTTGCTAGGGGGTTGCTATGGGTCCTCACCTAGCCTAACTGAGTCAGGGACACCTGGCACTGCAGATCTCTCCTATTATTTGTAGATAAAAAACTTAGCAGGATAGGTATGTTCTTAGGAGTGCTCTGTAGGTTTTTTCCAAGGACAAGGGTCATGCCCCCTTCCTTGGACAGGCTTTGCTCTGAGGTAGAGGCTGGTTTCTCAAAAATGGAGTCACATCAGTTTCTCAATACCACACCCCATGTAAACTTGGGAAAGATCCATTGTATACCAGTGGAAGAATAAGAATGAAAAAAGCAAATAATATCTTAGTGTCATCATGAAGACAGTTTTGATTCCAAGGACTCAGTAACAGGCTTCTGAGGATCCCCAAGGTCTTGGGATCACATTTTGAGAATCATTTGTGCAGAAGGTTTCTAAATTTTTTTATTTTTTGGCAGTACTGGGAATTGAACCCAGGGCCTCACTCATGCTAGGCAAATGCTGTACCCTTGAGCTACATCTCTAGCCCTTTTAATTATTTTTCTAACTCTACTTTTAAAAAAAAATTGTTCATAGTCTTTTAGTTTTGGTTTTGAGGCTTGTGTAAGAAAAGTTTAAAATGAATTGTTATATATAATTAGTATCTAATATTTATTGGTGGAATTCAATATATGATAGAATGGTAGTTTTTTAAAACTCATGATGTTAATTTCTATTCTTATGAGAGTCAGGTTAGATTTCTGTTTTTTTCTCAAATTCTGTTTTCATCTCTCTTGTTCTGATCTCCTGGACTGTAATTTTCTCTAATATAAAATTAAATTTTTATTCTCTGTGTTATAGGAGGGCAAAAGGGATCTATAGGAAATAACTCTGATGTTGAATTCTATCACTGTATCTTTCCCTCCTTTCTTTTATTTTTATTTGGTAAACTGAGTTTTGCCATGTGTTCAACATTGCTAGATGCTGGGGATGTTACATTTGTGGACAAATGGTCTCACCCCTAAATTAGAAGGTAGTGTGACCACAGGCTTCAACACCAGTAATCATGATATAATGTGTTAAGAGATAATGGCCTTCAAGAAAAACCTGTTGTAACACAGGTCTCTTCTAAGACACCATAGGTGACCAAGAATCAATAACAATCTCCAGTTCCATTTATGTCAAAAGAAACAATATAGAATGTGTAGATCCAAAGATTTCTCTTGCTTAGGGTTGAGCAGGAGGCTTATCACCTATCAGTTAATTGTGGAAGTCCTTGTTCTTCTGGGGACTGAAAATAAGTCAGCAGAGTTAAGTGTATGGCAAGTAGGTAAACTGTCAGGAGGGGAGGCAGGAATTTACAATTAGTATTGAAAATGGTAGTTGTGGGGAATCTAAAAAGGAGCACATGTGTAGACACTATCTCTGAATGGCTGTCTTTCTCTAGAAAGTTCAAAGTATCTCCCTTTCACATCACACTTTGTCTCAGGCATGGATTCAGAGAAACAGTATCAAATCCACCCTCCACAGCTAATCTCAGGGGTTTGTATGTTGTCCCTGGTGAGCAGAGCTCTCTGTCTCTCTCTGCTTCTTTGTTGCCATGTCCTGAGTGTTTTCTTCTACTGTGCCATTCTGCCACTATGTTCCACCTCACCTTGGGCCCAGAGTTATGGAGTCAGTTGACCCTGGACTGAACCTCTGAAATGAGCCAAGATAAGCCTCTCCTCCTTTAATTGTTCTTGTCGGGTCTTTTGGTCACCGAGACATAAAAGCTGACTAAAACAAGGCACATTGTTAAACTCTTTCATAATTATTTTATTAAATCTTCATAACTGCATTATATATAAACACTTTTAATTCATTAGTAAGTGTACCGTGAACCTTCATTGTATCAGTTATTGTTCTAGGTCTAGATTAGGTTGGGGAGCCAAACACTCTATATGGTATGGTGCATTACATCTGGTTGTGAAAAGTTTAGAAATTAGCTAAGTAATTTCACTAATAAATATGTGTAGGTAGTCATACACTGTGCTGAATGCTCATGTATATAACTATTACTTATTGTCTCTTACATACCACATTGTGACATACAATTATTATTTCTGTTCCAGATAAGGAAACATTTGAATAAGTTTCAATTAATAACTCAATAATCTGCCAGGCTTCAAGGATGGCTTTATCTAACTGTGGGGCTAGGAGAAGAATCACTGGGAAAAGTGTTAGGAACTGACCACCTACTGGGTCTTTGTCTTAGTCTGCTAAAACAGAATATTTGGGACTGGGTAATTAATTTAGATCAGAGATTTATTACTTATAGTTCCAGAGGCTGGGAAGTCCAAGGTTAAGGGGACATGCATCTGGCTGTGTCATCCCATGGCAGAAGACTTCACATAGGTGTAAGAAAGCAAGAAATCAAACTCGCAGTTTCAAAGCCTTTTATAATCAGCATGAATCCATTTGAGGGCTCCACCCTCATGACCTAAACACCTCTCATTTGGTCCAACCTCCCAACACTTTTGCACTGGGGATTAAGTTTACAACATATGCTTTTGGGGGGACACATTAAAACCATAAAAATAACCATCTTTGCCACTGCTTGTCATCAAAGGTGGTTAAAGCAGAGTGAGCTGTGGGTTTCACCAGGCAATTGGGAGCCATTATCCTGATGAATGAGGCAATGGCTAGGTTTCCTCCTTGGATATTCAGAAGTTGGTAATACAGAGAAAAGAATGTAGTCTGATTTCTGTGTTGAAAGTGAACAGTATGTCCAGTAAAATATGTGTTTTAAATTACTCCTGAGCTGTTTTTTAAATCACAAGCAAAGAAGAAATCTGTCCAAAGGAAGCATTTCCCATAACCTCCCCTCTGGAAAGAGCCCAGGTTTTCTAGTACTCAATACAAAGAAGGCATTTTCAGGAGAAGGAAGTTTGGGGGAGAGGTCAGGGCAGGAAGAAAGGGAAGCTTATAGATAATGGTGACTTTTAATGAGTCTTTTTGCCTACGCCACCTCCCTGGTCACCTGGACATGTGTTGGTTTGACCATCAGTGCAGAGTGATGTTGGCCAGATAAGTGACATCAGAGCCCTTTCATTGGCTCTGTTTCTCCTAGCTCTGTGGTCCTCCTGCCACTGCAGGACCTTTGGAGAAGCTGAACAAATTGACACTTGTCCCATCTACTGCTTCAAAAACTGTGCCATGGCCATGACAAGTGTGTGTGTGTGTGTGTGTGTGTGTGTGTATTTGTGGGGAGTGAGTAAAAAAAAGGGCCCTAAATGTTGTGGAGACAGGTGAGGCTATGTCCTTCTGGTGGAGAGGTGGTGATACAAAATGTGAGTGTGTATGTAACACATGACTTATCTGTGGATGCCCCCTGCTCAACAGCTCTGGGAGGGCTAAGAGATGGCAGGTTGGTTAAAAGGAACCTTTGGCTGGAAAGCTTTGGGAATTTTGGTATAAGTGTAAAAGGAAGGTGATGGAACAAAATATAACTAAGTCCCTCCACACCTTTTAAAATAAATTCATGTTGAAAATTCACTTTGGGCCTATCAGTGTTTATGACTCCTCTTCTTTCTATCATTTGCATAGGAAGTGACCTCAGATCAAATAACTGAAAAAAACAAAGTAAATTGAAGTACCCAAGAAAGTGACATTTCAATTCAAATGACATTTTTTTTTTGAGATCTACTATATGCTTGGAAGCGGGAATCTATCAAATAATAGTTTTACTTGAATGCACCCCCCCATCTCTATCCACTGGAACTCTCTCTTAGGGGCCATATTTTTTTGTTATGCAATTTATTAAGAATCAGAATTCAGTGCAGTTTATTGATAATCAGAATTTGTTAAGACTCTGAAGGGGTCTGAGAAATCACCTAGTCAAATTCTCTCATTTTACATTTACATCTTATGAAATTTACCAAAGAGATGTGTCCAAATTATTCTACAACTGCTCTAGTAGAAATGTGTCTCGGTTTACATTCTTTTTTGCATAATGCCTGTACAAGATAAAATCTGTCCTTCACCATCTATATTGTCCCCTTTATCTATTGCAGTGTAACATGTTTTCCTTAACTTTGTGACTTAAGCCAATTTATTATTCTCTCCCATGGTCCCATGGAATAGCTGCACAGTTCCTGGGGTCTCTGCTGTGGCTGCTGTCTGATGGATGGATGCTCAGAGTCCTCTGAAGACTCAAGGAGGTGGAAACTAGGACGGCTTCTTCTCATACAGAGCTGGCAGGTAAGCTGGCTGTCAGCCAGGAGCTCAGCTGGGCTTGGCACTGAACTGTCCTGAAGATCCCTTCTGTTCTATAAACTTGGACAAGTTATTCCCTTTCAAGATCCTAATCTCATGAGAATGTCTTGGATTGCAAGGAAAAGAGATGCAGTTAAGTTACCGCTTAAGTTACCTCTTACACATACATGTGGCCTCTTAAAACTAAGCATCTGAATCTGAGAAAGTCTTAGCTAAAATATTCCTTGGTTCTTTCCTGAGTGTCTGCTCTCTATTTCATTGGGTACTTTCATCATTTTTTCTATTTCAGAGCTTATGTTTAACATCAGCATGCCATAAACTTTCCTTGTGGTCTCCTTCTCTCTGCATTGTCTGCATCCTCTGAGGCTGAGCACACACCTAAATACTGACATCCTCTGGATATGAGGCTTGCTCTGGACCATGTAATGCATGATGACTAGGGCCACTCCTTCTGCAGCAGTGCTGGGAGCAGGAGCAGTATTGAAGTGTCTAACATCAAAGTAATGTTAATAATATCACCTTCCTCATAGGATGGCTATTAAAGCCAAAATTAGTAATAATAGTCATCATTTAGTAATTCTCTACTATGTGCAAGGTATTCTATATACATAACTTCTATTTATTTTTCAAAACAACTTTGCAAGGTAGGTATGATCTATATATTCAGATGAGGCAAGGGAAGCTAAGAACTGATTTGAAATTTATTTAATATCACATAGCTAGAAGTCGCATAACTGGGATTTGAATCTGGTTCAGATAATTTTCAAAGCTTATTCTCTTTCTCCTCTACATGATTATCATGTGTGAAACCATTTTGTGACCAAAGGGTTTTATAGATATAGTAAAACTTTTATTAAAATATTATCCCCTTTTCCTCTCCAGACTTATGTTTTGACTTGAAAAACAAGCCAATTGTCAGTGGAATTTCTCCAGGGTAATTTTGAGGGTGACAGGAAGGAAAGCCAATAGTTTTGTAATCTTCACTGAAAATTTTCCTCTTGGTAAATTGCCGAGGATAAATGAAAAACCAAACTAGCAAAAATAAACTCACTTAAGTCTTGCTCTTACTATACTTCTGGGGAAAGCTGTGCCCCTGCTCCTGGCTGGCCTCTGGGTCCCCATGAGGGGGCAGTGCTTTCTGGTAAGGATTCCCACTGTCACCTGAGAGCAGCCCCACCCTAGATTTGCTGACCGAGCTTGAGTCTTGGTCAACAACATTCAGCGTCTGCCCTCTAGTACTCACTCATCAGGCAGGAGAGGGTCACCCTCTGTCAGTCAGTGTCCACCTGAATCCATACTAAAGAAGTAGAGCTTGTCTTCTCACCACCCTCAAATACTGCACCTTTATCCTAGGATGCAGCCTTGCCCTGGGTGCTGTTACCTGTACAGCTTTGGTCTCTGGTAGACTGCTTTTTACTGAACTGTACCTGAGCATGATGTCCCCAGGGATAGCTGGAAGAGGGCCTAATAGACTGTCATTCTATGTGCTGTGATATGTTGTTAATGTTCTCTACTTCATTTGGTTTCTACCTAGGAGGAGCCATGCACAAATTTCTCCCAGGCCTAAGTATTTGCACCTCTATGTAAATGACTTGTCCTTATCGGAGGGCATTTAAACTTGAATCATGATTTTGTTCCTCTCTATGTTGGCTACCAGAAAGTTCAGAGGTAACTTTGTGATCCCTTTAGTCCTAGGAGAGTCAAGAAGATTGTGTAAGGCCACTGTCTTTATCTTTTCCCTCCTTCCTAATTTCTTTGTTCTGATTCCTTTACATGTAATTAAGTGCCTAAAAAAAAATGGCTTTAGTTTACTTTTTTAGACTAAAGCAGGTAACCTAAACTTAATGGATCCAGGATGTCTCTTTCTGTAGAGTTTCATTAGGATAACTTAAGGATAGTGATATATTTTAGGAGGAAAAAGTTCTTTTTTTATTATTTGTATTAATTAGTTATACATGACAGTAGAATACACTTATATACTTTATCATACATAGATGGGATATAGTTTCTCATTTTTCTGAGTATACATATTGTAGAATCACCTTGGTCATATAGTACCATACATACATAGAGTAATAATATCTGGGAAACAGTCGTTGAGTTGGTGCTCTGCTTTTAGAAAGAGCTAAATTGGAGAATTAAAAAAAAAATACTCACTCTTCCCGTCCGCTGGGGCTTTTAGCTTAAATTTTTGTTGGGGTCTTTCTTAAGTAGTATTATCAGCTTTATTGAATGTTATAAAGGAAGGCTGCGTATGGTAATTTCCCCCTTCTCTTTCTTGGGAAGCCAATTGAGTTCGACACTTGAACATCTTTTTCAGTGAAGAAGGGACCATGAAAGAACACCTTTCTGTGAAACAGCAGCCAGTCTGTTCTCTGGTCTCCAGGGCATGACATCTCCAGAGAAGTAATGGCAATAGGCCAAATGACCAAGGACTCTTGCACAACGGGAAGATGCTTGGAGCCTCTCTCTTGTGGGGATGGTGTGGTCATCCTGCAATGGTCCCTCTAGTCTCTGCCTCATCCCCTCCCCTTGGGCCTAGCCTCTCACCTTGCCTGTCCCACAAAGGGAGCAAGTAGTTCCTGCCTCACACTAACCTCATTATGTAAGGGCTGTCCTTACTGGGCCATGTCTGGGACTAATGATATGATCGGGTCTCCTCTGGGCTATTTTTTGAAACAGGAACAAGTGACTTGACGGATATAGAGATCTTCTTTCTTTCTTACAGAAGGAAAACTACGTAACAGGGCTCCCAGTGAAGGGGAGCAGCTAGTGCAGAGTTGCGTAGCTCCAACTTTGATAGGTACAATCGTGGAGGAGCCTCATTCTAGGTTTCCAAAACCTTGTCATCAGATTAATGCTACAAGAACACCCATTAATTTGGGGGAGGTTTTGTGCATAGATTCATTTTTTTACCCCCTGCTTTGTGGAATGCAGCATAGAGCACACACACACAAGAAAATGATGCAAGACACGCTCATAGCAGCCTGGAAAGCAGTGTGTTGAACAGAAGCATGATAGGTTGTGACCACCATTCTCTTCTTAGCAGCCAGATGAGGCTCATACTGCTATGCACTGTGTGTACTACAGTTCAAGGTAGTTTTCAAGTTGAATGTAAACTGGCTACTAGAAATCAAAATCATGTGCTTTAACTAGGCGTCATCTACAACTTTAGTTTTTGCTCAGTAAAAACTGTGGAGCCATAACATGCCTCTTGATTTCCATCATTGTTTTTTCAAAAAAGACAACTTATATTTACCATGACTGAGACAAACATAGCCATCCACTCTGTGTTGGTTAAATTTTTGGTTTAAAAGGAATGCTTCTAATTCTAACTTAGTGGAATCCAAATTTGTAGAAAAAGTGAAACTAAACAAAACTGTGGATATTGTGATGATCTCTTAGGTATGATGGGGCAGCATCTTGTGAGATTTCAAAACCACTGTCTCAAGAAAAATTGAAAAATTTCCCAGGAAGAATTTACATTTCTTTTTTTTTTTGGGGGGGGGGTAGGTACTGGGGATTGAACTCAGGAACACTCAACCACTGAGCTACATCCCCAGCTCTATTTTGTATTTTATTTAGAGACAGGGTCTCACTGAGTTGCTTCGTGCCTTGCTGTTGCTGAGGCTGGCTTTAAACTTGCAATTCCCCTGCTTCAGCCTCCCAACTGCTGGGATTACAGGTGTGCACTTGACATTTGCTTTCTAAGCTCAGGTGATGACAACTTCTATGTCTGCCACAGAAGGAGACCTCAGCGCTTATCTTGACACAACTCAGCCTGTAAGAATTAAGTTATAAACTCATTTTCTGGGGTCTTTTTCTGAAAAATCTTTCAAGCTATTAAAAAGCTGTTCCTGTAGTAGGTAGTCATCCATATCAGATTGGAAGAGAGCATCCTAGTAAGCCATGAATTTGGGTCAGAATAAAATTCTGAACATATTTATGGGAACTTTTGATTATTTTCTAAATCTTAAAGATTGATTTAAGCTGTCAGTGTTGACCAAAACCTTTTACTGACTAAGAGAAACATAGCTTCAAAAAATTTTAATTTTGTACAGATAACCTTCAAGACCTAAAGAAATGCCACAGGGTAAAGAGATCAGGGGAATTTGCTGCTCAGAAGGAAGTGTGTATGTAACTTTATTTTCTGGAAAAGAATACATTGAGGTACTGGGATTAGTTACTACTGAAAATAAAAAATTTAAAAGAACATTAATGTGTCATAACCCTTTAAAAACACTAAATTTATACCCAGTTTTGATAAAGGGGTTACAAGAAACCTGTTCAAAAAATTAAAAGTTGGCAAGCTGAATGTTTAACATTTTCTTTCATTGGAGAGAAAAAAAAATCCAATAAATTACCTTCAGTTGGGCCTTCCATTCTGCTCATACACCTTACACACAGCACAGATGCAAACTCAGCCTCCACAGTGCACTTTCTATGTACATCCACCTATACAGACATGGGGTCTGAGAGACAGCCCAGAGGTCTGGCCTTGGGCAGTCTTGTGACCCCAAGTCCTGGTGCCACATGAGGGTCCTCCAGGAATCAGTGAATTTTCTCTTTAGGCTTTGCTTCTCTTTATCAAATCAAGTCAAAGTTCTTTTAAGAACATCCTTTATGAGTTCACAGTTCAGGAAAACAGGTTGTCAGACATCCAGGGAGATACTCTGATCCAACACTTGTGCTGTTGGGCAGAATTGCCTTAGTGCTGAGAAAATAAATGGGTCAGTAATGTTTACTAGTGGTAGCAGCCTTCATGATCACAGTAATTGTGTTCTCACAGTCAGAAGGAAGAAACACACTAAGTTGTATGTGTTTAGAAAACCAACTGGCATTTTATAATTCAAACAGTGGGATTCCACAATTGTTTATTTTGTCTCTGGACTTAGAAGCTTTCCCATAGTATCAGTAGCATTTTAGAGATGATCTCAGATTTAGTCAAATAGAACAAGCATGTTGTTATGGTTTGGTTCGAGAACGACCCATCAAAACTTAAGTGTTAAGCAATGCAGCCTTGTTCAGAGGTGAAAAGATTGGACCATGAGGGCTCTGACTGCATCAGTGGATTAATCCATTTAATGGATGAATACTGTGAAGACTATTGGGACGTGGTAAAAACTATAGGCTGGTGGGGCAAGGCTGGAGGAAGTCACTGGGGGTATGATGTGGGGAACTGTAGCTATCCCAACCCCCTATCTTGTTTTGTTTCCCAGCTGCCTTGAACCGAATCCTCTGAAACAGTGAGCCAAAAATGATTCTTTCCTCTAAGTTGTTCTCATCAGGTATTCCGGTCACAGTGATGAAAAACTAACACTCATGTTATTTTATCACATTTGAACCAACAATGACAGGTTTGCTAGAGTCTACCAACATACCTCTTGAATAAGCTCAATTCTCTATATTTTTGACTATTTGTGCACAAAAGTCTAAGATCCAGTGTTTAAAGTACCAGCATTGATGAAGTAAATGAAAAACACGTGTGCTTTGAGCATGAGTTTTTCATAACCCAGGCAAAGGCTTGCAGGCTTCTATCACCAATGTACCCTGGGGACAAATAGATGTGGATGGCAAAGAAGAGTAGTATGTTTGTCTCAGATTATTTTCCCACTCTTAAAAGTGCCTAAAGGCAAGTGAATGGAGGAGTTGCCAAAAGATAGTATAGGAACACAACCGGCCTCTAGGTGGTGCTTGAAAGCAGTTTAGGCAAAGCTGATATCTTTCAGGGTGAAAAGGGTATTGGTGGCCCCTCAAGTCACTTGCAGGCTCCAAGGTCTTCAAAAGATGCTCAACTGTTCCACAGTCTCCGCAGGTGGCTCACTGGACCAGTTTTAATACATTCCTTTTTTTTTTTTTCACCGACTCCTGTGTCTGTAGGTTTTGGATTCCATGGAGAGCTTATGTTGATGATTACCCTCTAAATTATCATTCACCCTTTAAATTAAATCATCACCCTTTAAATTCAACAAACACACTCATTCAAAGAGTTTTTGTCAACTAAGTAGTTTTGCCACAAAGCTTTACTTAGAAACATCTGCCTGCTTCTCTAAGTCTATTTGCCCAGGACAGTCTTGTCCAGATGGAAGAGGCTGGGTCTGCCAGAGCTAGGATTTTGTTTGGTTGCAAGTGGAACATTTTATGTTTATATTTTTTGGTAAAGTTTTTAAAAAGGTATTACAGATGTCATATCAAATATAAACCTGTAATTCTGGTGAAATAATTAGTCATAATAAATACAAAGACACCTTCTTTTCCTGTGTAAATCATAACAACTGTGGGTAGATATTTGAATCTACACAAATCTCCCATATACACATGCTCTGAAAAGCACTGAAAAGGGATCTTTGGTATAAAAGGAAAGAATTTATAAATCCAGGCAGATTTTGACATATACTTTTTTTATTAAATATGTAAAAAGATCAACGCAAGTCAAGTTATTCACATATTCAGAGACAAAAAACTATTCTACCATGCGACAATAGGTGGGTAATGTAAAATGAATGTGATACATCTGAATAAGACTTTTTCATCTATTATGTCATTACTTATCTATATTTATAATTAACAATACATATGTTTACATTCCTTTCAGTTTACATTTAATATATAACAAAAGCTTTATGGTGTACTATTTAGTAAAAGTAATCTGAATGCATATTAAACCTTAACGGAATAATGGAAATACTCACCAGGGAAGGGAGGAATTCTTGGTTTCCTTCTGGAGTTTACTTCTCTCGGGTCAACAGGGTGTTTGTCTTGTCTTTTTTTTTTTTTTTTTTCTAAA
>NW_025999990.1:30631901-30662692 GCF_001458135.2 Marmota marmota marmota
TTTTTTTTTTTTTTTTTTTTCCTGCTTTTCTGCTTAGAATGAGCATGAGCTTTCTCTTTGCCCCCTGCTTCAATCACTTCCAATCTGACAGCAGCAATGGGAAGTGCTATAACCAGCCAACAGTGGGTGAGAGGGGAGGACGAGGAAAGAAATCCATCTTCCTGAGAAGCAGCAGCAGGGCACACAGCAAGGAATACCTCTCTGCCTAGCAATGATGACATGCTACTGGGGGTGGGGCACGGAGGAACCCATGTCCTGAATGACAGGATGAAAGAGCGATGGGGTCCCACTATCTGTGGGAAACAAGTGGTGGTCATACAGAGGCAGGGGTTGCGGCCCAAGACCGACTCCAAAACACAGCTGTTAAAGATTCCCCAAAGCATCTGGGACATCATCCGGGCAAAGCACAGCAGAAGATGTTTAAGATGGGGACAGAGAATCTATGGCTCTTTCTAAATGAATGAATAATCTGCTCCAAATCATCAGGAAGAATGGATTATGGTATTCTTTACAGGCTAACATGTCTCTAGCCAAGAAAGTTGGGGAGCTGGAGAGAACAAGAGTGGTTCCAGCAAGAGTCATCAGGGAGGTTTGTGGAAAGTATAATTTCCACACTAACAAGTGGTTCTGGAGAAGACTGGATCCTGACACTCTGGTACACATTCATGTACATCTACGTGACAGGAACCACCTGGCACTGGGTACTACTGAGATGTTGGGGAAGATGAATGGCGGCCTAGGAACCACCGAAGTATCTGCAAGGAGTTATTTATTGTGCCTCTTTACAAGAGCTATTTGTAAAACATCAGCGAGTACAATGGGTTCAGGAGGGCAACACACTGTTAAGCAAGACACTGTGTATAGCACAGCCACTACCTGTAACCAGGTGAGGGAGGATGTCACTGCCAGGAGCCAGGCTTTCCAGCCTCAGAGAAATGAGCTGCCGCTGTGTGCAGAGTGAGCAGGAGAGAGAAGAAAGGGAAACCAAACACCACAAAACATCTGTCCAATTCTGCACAGTGTGTTGTAATAATCTCAAAAATACAAGCCATCTTTTCCACATAGAACTCAATAAATACCACTTTGCTGCAAAAGATTTATTTTGGAAAGACTTCTTTTGGTGCCAAGCTTCAATGCCAGAATTTAGAATTGGTATTTCATCACTTAATAAAGAAATTTCAAAGCTTGATGATACACAATTCAGAAATTTATTTTAAGCTTTTCAGTTAATCGGAAAGTGGGGTGGGCACATTTTGTTGTTGTTGCACCTGCTAAGTCAAATAACAAGTGAAAGTCAACCTAAATTTAGAAATTAAGTGAAACTGAATGATCCAGGAAGGGATACCATCTGTCAAAAGGTGTGTGTGGGGGAGGAGGGAGGCAAAGATTTGGAAAGAGACTAAGAAAATGTGCAAATATTAGTTAAAAAAATAAGGAATGCTTTTAATTCATTAATGTTTCTCTGTTTATGAATTGCCATGGTTTAGCAAATGTCAATGACAAGGAGGGCCCTTGTGTTAAAGAGGGGAAATTCCTTATTCCAGAAGATATTGAGAGTCATAGGTTTTTCTGTGCTGTTATTCCAGTGTTAACACCAGACTGCAGAATCAGGATTCTCCCTTGGAATTATGCTCCTATTAATTAGGTCTTCACTTCCAGCCTTCCAGCCAGTGTGCAATATGATGCAGAACCCTGGAGCTTGGGCTGCACACTTGAAGTTATCCTTTAGTAGGGATCCCTTAGTGTGGATGACAGGATTTGGGTTGAAAGCCACACGAGGAGGAAGAGGGACCAGCCAGGAGGACCTGCACCTACTAAGACCCCCTGTGGACTGCATATTACTGATGACAACATCTTGGGAGAGTGGCTGCCCACCAAAGAGGACCCTGAGAAAGAAAATAACATGGGAACCAGGGGAGGAGGATGGGAGGGGAGGGGCACGCGGAGAGAGGGCAAAGTTGAGATGGTGTTTTCCTTGAGTAAATGTCTTTCAAAACTAACAACATACTGTATGGTTGTCTAACATGCTGCTCTATGAACACTGCTGGGCCCTGAAGTCCTAGTTTTGAATCCATTTTTTTCCCTTTAGTGTTGTGACAAGAGGGAGAAACTGACCCTATGTTTCCCCTCATGACACAAGTCACTGTCATTATGGCTTTCATATCAAGTATCTGTTTCCCTTTGTTCCAATTCTTTGACCAAATTTATGTTCAGAAGTTAGACTTGCAAACATCAAAGCACCACAAATGCGTGTGACATCTAGTGACACTGGGTTGAGAAATGCCAATATAAATACCATATATCAAATTACCATTGTTTCACACCAGGATAAAAAGGGGTGGTGGTGGTGGAAGTGGTTTTGGGGTAGGGAAAGTTGTTCTGGAAAGAAACGAGGAAAAGAGCAGAACCAATCTCAAGCAGCCAAATGGTGAAGTTGAAGGTATGTGACCCTATGATCTCTCAGGTAGGCGGCCAGAATGACCGTCAGCTAATGCATCTTGGCAAAGGAAATGGGAACCAAGCGCAGTGGCTGGCATACGCAACAGTGCATTGATGGTAACGGCAGACTGGGAACAACTGGTTTCTGTTGAGCTTGAGGCTGCACGTGTTCCAATTCTCCAGAAGAAAAGTTCCCACGCACAATGGAAGTGTCAAGAGCTGCTGAGACGGGTCAGTACTCTTCCTGCTGCTGGGGCTGCTGGTCATGGGCTTGCTCCTCGGCTTCCGGCTCTTCTGTGTGGCCCTCCTGTGAGGCAGGGAGAAGTTTCAGCTGAGATAATTTATGGTCTGAGGCCCTGAGGGATCCCAGCCCATGGTCACTGCGCAGTGTGTCATCTCCGGGCTGCAGAGAACACTAGGCTTGGATACAACCCTCCAGGTTTCCCAGATCCCAGTGGTCAACATGCATGCAGGGCCATCAAAGAATGGTCATTCTAGAAAGCACAATCGTTAGGCTTCGAGCCCCCCAATTTTCTTCCAACTGTTTTAGAAGGAAAACTTCAGAGAACACATCACATATTTTCCTAGTTTTTTAGTTGTAGATGAATACAATATCTTTATTTTTATGTGGTTCTGAGGATCGAACCCAGTGCCTCACAGGTGCTAGGCAGGTGCTCTACCACTGAGCTACAATCCCAGCCCCACTTTCCTACCTTTTGTAAGAGAGTCAACTAAACACAATGACTCTACAGCATCATGATGACCACAATGAACATAAAACAGCATCCTAGGCCTGTGTAGGACGGTTGCCCCTACACTAATGGTCCAGGATGTGGTGCTTCTGACCCACTTCCGGTTTCCTTCCCTGCTTTCCTTCTTCTTGTCTGCCTGAAGCCAGACCTTTTTGTTACAATAGGTTACTAATCTGATGTGGGCTGAGATACCAGCAAAAGTAACCTGTTTGAGTTTCTGAGGGGAAGGAAATGGTAGCAGCCATGTTTCATGGGCTGCCCCTGGCAAATAGACCCCTCTTAGCAGAGAGCTTAGGAGCTTTGGCTCAAGGACTTTGGGATATCTGTTCAGGGTGGTTGAGGTCTTTGCTTACTTTCTATTCCCTGACTGTGTTTCTCTACTTGGTTTCCAATATCTATTTATTCATTTGTCTAACCCGGTGAAGAGTATCATGGTTACCAACTAAGCCACAGATGTAAATTCTTTCAATTTTTGACCTCATTAAGAATTAACTAGCTCTTTATTATCCAAGCTGAAGGAGTAAAGCTAACCAACAGCAGCTAACTGCCCCCTCAATAACAGCACACGGTTTTATGGTGCAGTGTGGCATGTGTGCCAGCACACAGAGATGTGCTCAGGTCCTCTCACACCTGGCACACAGACTCCTGAACCATCAAACCCACCCACCCCCTTCCTATCTGACCCATATTCCCTGTAGCTCAGGACAAAACTGTTGAGAACCAATTCAAATAGAGTGTGGTCATCTCTCCAGTACCCTGAGCCAGAATGATCTCTTTCCCTTCTCCTGCAGCACTCTGCTCTTCCTGTGCTATGAAACCGACTTGTAACCTTGTCTTGAATTTTTCAGCCTCGTCCACTGCATCCTGAGATTCTGAGGTCAGGAGTAGGGGCTCATTCGACTATGTCCCCTCTCAGTACAGAAGGCAATATGTGTTGTGGCAAGAGGAAGGTTTCAGAGGATTCAAGTATAGATGACCAAGACTACCAGACTATCAGCCAAGATCATATGCTGAGTCTTTTCTGAAAGGCTGTATAATGTAAAAGCATGAGACTCTGGAGCTATTTACCAGCTGTGAGACTTTGTAAATATATTGCAACTGCTCTGTGCCTCAGTTTCTTGTCTGAGACAGGGATAGGGGTACTCACGTGGCAGAGTTTTCAGTGTTTCACTGATCAGTGAATCAATGGATTAATCGAACCCAATGCAGGAGTATTTAGTAGATAGTAAATATGAGCTGTGATTATGATTTCTTTTGTGGGACAACTCTTTGGAATATATTAAGCACAAATAATTAAGGAAAAAAAAACCCCTTTCTGTGACAACCAACAGTTGAAAGTGACATCATTGTATTAAAAACCTGGGATTACATTTAGTAATGTCTCTTTAACTCTGTGACAATGGGCACATTATTTGGTAAAGGTGAATTCTCCCCTAACCCTAACCATACCTGGGTACCCCATAAATTGTGCCACCAAGGGTAAGGCCCAATATCCTCCTCTCTGACCACTTCTGTTTTTCTGATCCTCACACTTGGATTCCTTAACTGCAGATGCTCTCTGATCTTGGAGAGCAGAGTCCTGAATCTGTAGTGTCAGACGATCCCAGGGGCCCCTGGGTATGCTGTGGCTATACTCCTGGCAGTATCCTCTGCTGCTGGCTTTGTCCACTGCTTGGCACAGGTGAGGGTGGTCCTCTCATGAGGAATAGGAGGTTATTTTATGGTGGGGTGGCACAAAATAGAAAACAGGCACTGGTCTTAGAGCAGGTACTCTCCTCATGAAGGAGACATGCTGGTGGGTTGTTTATGGACATGGTGCCTGGGAACTCCCAGTGGCTATTCTGCCCCCGGCTCCTCCACTTTCTGAAAATGCTGCTCCTCCCTGAAACCTCTCTCCCTGCCACCACGCCACAGTAACAGCTCCTCTCTCCAAGCTTTTGAAACCTTGTTTCTGCTTCTGTTAGAGGGTATGTGGGATTCAGCCCTGTGTGTGCTTCTACAGGATGGCCGTCTTCCTTTCCACTCTGGCTCAGAGACTCCCCTGGGTGAGGGATGTCGTTTCATTCTTCCTAACTCTTGAATCTAGTGTGGTGTCTTTCATACTATATCGCTCTAACTTCAGCTGGTATAAAGCATGCTTTTTTTACATAATTGCTTTTGTGCATTCTACATTGATGAGGGGAAGATCTCAGAAATGAGGATCTGTTTTACGTTTTAGAGAAAAGCTTGTCACAGTTGGGAGTTAACTGTGGGATAATGGAATTAACTAAGAACTGCAATTGGAAGACCTGGATTCAAGGAATTGTTAAATCTGTTAATAAGCTACAGGACTAAGAACCCACCCATGAGGCCCCTCTGCAGGCATTCTTCCCAAACATGCTAAAGAAGGGGGGTGGGTCCATTGCCCTTGTCTATGGTTCTGTGGTTCCCAGATGGCAAGGGCAGCTCCCTAGAGCACCAGGCTCAAGTCCTAGCCACAGGAAACTGCTTGTGATATCAAATATCTGCAGGAACCATGGACCCCAGATCATGCTTATCAGGCAATAAAGAACAAATCTTCCCAAGTTATCAATGGGTTGCTAATGCTTGGGGTGCAAGTTAAGGAAACTGGGAAGTTTGTCAGAATACATCTATAATTCTGAAATACTACATATCACATCTGAGCTTGCCCAGCCTTTTGTGCGCTTTCATAGGTTCCCAGGAGGAAAAACAAAAGACCTTTTTCTTTGATCCATATAAAAATGAAGACTTTAAATCCACATGTTAAGTAGATGCTCAGGTAAAACCTGTGTCAAATATGGAGCCAATGAACTGAAGTGACACCTGCTCAATTCTGCTATTTCCTTTCAATCCATTACATCTCTCTAAGTGAACTGTGAGTGAAGTGAATTTTTTTTTATTCTTATTGTAAGGGTTAGAGAAGTTGGAAGAAAGTACTGAAGAAGGGTCTTGGCCACTGTGGGAAGAGAATGGGGGCAGAGGAGGGAGGAGGCTCACCCAGAAGCTCCTGCTTCCAAATGTAGGGGGTGATACTCGGCCTCATCTCCCACTCACTACTTACGACAGCCCTGGTTGGCTCTTCTTTCCTCCCCGTTTTAATCCAAGTTCCCTCTGCCTGAAATACACCCTACCTTAGCTTTATTAACTTGATATTCCTAGCCATCCTTGAACATCCAACAAAAGCCATTTTCACTGTGACATCTTTGCTGGGCCCTCTAGGCTGTTTCTGTGTACTCCCCACAACTTGACTTATGTCTCTGTTATCACATTTATTATAATCAGGCACAGATTCCAGTTAGTTGTGTCCCTGTCTTCCTTCCAGGGACTGTGGGCTCTTCTGTGGGAGGGGTTGTGTGTTTTTCCTTCACAGCCATTGCTTTATCCAGTGGAATGCACAGACTCTGTAGTGACAGAAACACTGCCTGTATCAAAACACTGCTGAGGAGAAAGAAAGTCTTTAGGTCATTTTTAAAGTGGCTTCCATGACAGTACCTCAGGAGATAAGCAGCTATTTATAAGCTATTGCAACTTGGCTGTCAAAATCAATAAGGGAGCAGATAGCCAATGATTCAGCTCACATACCTGTGGGCCCAAGTTAAATACAGAGGGAAAAGATAATGACAATGTGACAGAGAGGCACTGGACAACTGGCTGGCAATCTGCTCTGAAAACTTCCATAGGGTTTCTACACCTGGGAAATGAATTACCTGTTGACTCCCCTGCTCAAAACTTCTAGCTAGATTTTTCTACCTTCCAAACATTATATTCTGGGATTGCTTGACTATAAGAATCAGAAGCCAGTCATCACTTAGTGGAAGAGATTCCCCTTCCAGCAAATACACCTACCTGAAATTGGAGAGCATACCCAACTGTCTAGCCTTCAATTCTTCAGCACCTCCCTTACCTTCAGGAGGAAAAGGCAGCCAACCAGAAGCCTCTGTCATTTCAGATTTGTATAATCCATCATCTCAGTACTGACATTTTCTGACAAAGTACTGACATTTTCTCCCAGATATCATGTATATCGGACTTGCATGTGAGTGTGACCTATTCACCACCCAGGTATGGAAATAGTTTAAAAACAGGACACAGTATCAGGAGCAAGACAGTGGGGCAAAAGGACAATTCAGAGAGTTGGCAGCAGTGGCATCACAGCCACTTGTTCAAAAGTAATGTCTTTGCAGACAATGACCCACACGGGCAGTGGACAGGGGTCAAAGCTTTCTTAAGGCTCATGCCCCAGTGCAGAGACTGGTGGTGCTTCTGGGAGGCTGTCCCAGAGGCAGGACTCACCAGCCTCAGGGAGGAAGGCAAACCTTGAAGGTTTTGAGGTGTATTGGACAGTTCCTTGAGCCTCAGGCAGGGGATGCAGGAAGGAGAGTCCACCTATGGCTCCCGAGGTTCTTATGTATACCTCTATAAGCAGAACCACGTGTGCATGTCTGTGCTCACAGTTGGCAGAGTCTACAGAAAGTGCTCAGCACACAGTCCAGGCACAGCAGTCTTCCCTTCCTATTCAGAAACCAAAATTTAAAAAACCTTGGTTTCCCTCCTCAGTATTTAGCATCTCCTCCTCACTCTTCATCCTGAAGAACTGAAGTCCTCATACTATATAGTGATACATGCACACCCACGGTCACAGCAGCACAATCCACAATAGTCAAACTATAGCACCAGCCTAGGTGTGCATTCATGAGTGAATGGATAAGGAAAAGAATGTGGTGTATACACACAACAGAGTTTTGTTCAGCCATAAAAGAAAAATGAAACTATAGCATTTGTAGAAAAATGGATGAAACTAGAGACCATCATATTAAGCAAAATAAGCCAGATTCAGAAGATTAAGGGTCCTATGTTTTCTCTCATATGTGGAAGCTAGAGAGGAAAAAGGAAAAGACAGGGGAGGTTGCGGGGATCTTATGAAAATCAAAAGGAGATGGGTAGAAGAAAGGGATGAAGAGGTGGGAGGAGGGGAAGGGAGGGGGTAAGCAGTGAGGAGTGATATTAGCCAAATTATTTTGTTACATTGTGTGCATGTATGAACAAATTAACAAATCCTTTATTATGCACAACTACAATGTACCAATAAAAAATGTGGAAAGAGAAAACCAAACCAAATCAAACCTTGGTCTTGCCAGTCTAAACATGGATACCTAGCATATTGCAAATCAAAACCCTTATTTTCCACAGAAATCTCAGTGTAGCCTGACCTGTTTCTATAGGTTTTCCAGACACAAAGTTGCAATGAAATATATACTGGAACCAGAAAAATTAAGCCAGCAACTGTACATAAAGATTTTGCTTTGGTAACCCATGCACGTAGTTCAAGTCTATATTCTCTTACAGATTTAAATTGCCTGGTTACTCTAAGTAAATCTCTTCCTGGATTTTGGATAGTTCTTAGCATACACTTAAGTAGTGATGCCAATGTCTTTCTTCTCTCCCTTCCTCACCACATTTCTATTTGAAGATAGCAGCAGAGTGCCAGAGATGACACAAAGGTGGTTTGAGAAAAGTAACCCATTAGTCAGAAGAAAACAGAAGTTCTCCACGGACTTAAATGGATGTATGCCCAGAGAAGGAGGCAGAGATAAGACTTTTGGAGTCTCATTTAACAAAAATGAAACTAGGGAGTTATCTGGAGAAATCCAGGGAGGTGTCTGACTACTTCCTCCTACACACACAGAGCGTGCTTGACTGAAGATTTAAGTAGACAGGCTATTTTGAGGTTTCCCCAAGTGGCACTACTTTGACTTCTCCCTGCCCCATGGCATCCAATATGCTGAGAGGGAAGTAACAGTCCTAAAGATTTGGGGCTCTTAAGTACATAAACCTGGGTTCAAATCTTGTGCTACTAACTGGAGTTGCTAAGCAAATAATTTCATCTGTGAAATGCAAGTAACAGTACTTGCTGCATAGGGATATGGTTAGGGTGAAAAATGTATACAGAATATGAACATAATATTTAGCACATGCTAAATATGCACTAACTCTTCACTATTGCTACTGTCACAATCCCACTTAAAAGGGGTGAAGGGGTAGCTCAGTGGTAGAGCAAGTGCTTAGTTAGCATGCATGTGCCCCCTGGGCTGAATCCCCAGCACCAAAAGCAAACCAAAACAAAAAGTAACCCACCCAAGACAGCCAAAAAACATGGTTCAGGCTTGGAGAAGGGAGAATAAGAACTCAATATTCCGACTACCTGCTCATGAACTTGGGAAAGACCTCTACTGTCTTAGTTTCCCCTCATCTATGAAATGGAATGATGACAATGTCTACGTAATAAGTTATCAAGAGAACTAAAGGAGCTAATAAACTAACAGATATAAAGCCCTGGGCCCTCTTCCATCCAGCCCCATCCCAGGTGCTTGAGAAAAGGACCTGACAGACTCAGTCTTAATGATTGATGAGGCTTTAAAACACTGCTCTCCCAGGTGTCTGCATCCTGACCGTCCACACACTGCAAGCAGGCAGCCAGGGAGTGTGTGGGGTGAGGGTGTGGGTGATGGAAATGGCAGAACCAACCAGAGGGTGGTCATCTGAGCAGCACTCCCTGAAATCACACCCAGGAGGCAAGGACTCTTGTGGGAGGCTGCCCTCCATCTCCTTAGCTAGAAATGCAGCTCTTCATCTGGAGCTCATGTGTCAATGCTCCTGTGCAAGGACTCCTCCCTCCTGGGACAAGATCTGGCTTAGAATCATGTTCTTTCTCCTGCTGGAGAGACCCAGGCCCATGTGCGAGTTCTCCTCTAGCCAGCAGGCCAGACGACCAGCCTCTCGCTACTTCCATCAGATATGAAAACACTCAGAACCACATGTCCTCAACCATCATGTCCTCTGGGGGCCCAACTAGGCAGATTCCCAGGGCTTCAAAAATCTGCATTCTAAGCTACTGGCCACCAAGAAAGAAGTTTAAAACAAAATATCAGGGGAAATGAAAACAATAGTGGAGAACCCCCAAATCTGAGCACAGTTTTTCCAGGTCAGGAAAGTTTCATTGCTAGGATTTTAGGTCATAAAGGGAGTAAATATTTGCTGGGCATTCAGCTGAAATAAGACAAAGTAAGCCTGCTGGTGGCTGTTATGTCCCATGGTAATGCTCACACACTTGTGACCCCACCACAGTGCTCTTTGCACATCTACAGGCCTGCAAGTCAGAACCAGAACGCTTGCACCAGCTTCAACCCGGCCTCAGATGCTCGGAGCCCAATCCTCCTGGCCCTCCACAGCTCAGCTCGGTGGCAGTCAAGCTCCACTGGGCTCTCACTTCTGCCCCTGGGTGCTGGGCCTCTTCCTCCAGGCACAGGCGACTAGGGGGACTCTCCCCAGTCTCTGCCACTTGTCCCACCCCCTCCCCTCCTGGCTTTGTGACATCACCGTTCTCCCTGCTCCTGCTTTTTGTCCCCCTGGCAGAACCACACTGTGGGTCTCCCTCAGCACATCTGCTCATGAACAGCAACCCTGGTGGCAGGTCCTTCCCTGCAAAGGAGGCCATCTAGAAGTCTTTTCAACAAAGGGCCATTCTGCAGTTTTGCTCTACCCTGATGATGAGTAACCAAGGCAACTAGCTATGAAAAAAACCCATAGGCTTTATGGGACCTACATTATATTTTCCTTTAACCATACTGTGATCTTTCATGAGGAAATAGGAGCCCTTCTACAAATTCTTACTGCTCAGGTTCTCACACTATCTCTTGGGATATGGCTGCTTTTCTCAGCTGCCTCCCCACTCCTAGGCCTCACCATGCACTCATCTCTTCTCAGATTAACTTATGGACACATATTCCACAGGCATGGGTCAGTGGATCATGATGCATATTCTTCTGGGAAGATCAAGTGCATTAATTGAGCTATAATTCTCACTGAGGTCTTAGGGAAGCACTCTAAGGCAGGTGGATCCATTGCAGTTTGACCAGGACAGTCATTTCAGAGGCAGGAGCTGAGAGCTCCTGGCACTTACGTGTTCTTCTGAAGCATAGAGTACTTCCATTAGTCGCTGCACGAGGTCATCATTTTCCTGCCCATGCTCTTGGCAGAGTAGCTCAATCTCTCTCAACTTCCCAAAGTAGAAATCTCTTTCCTTTTCCACGCCTTCAAGGGCAAGTTTTAATGAATGTACCTGCAAGAGTGAGGATGGAGAATCCAAAAATATACAATAATAAGTGACAACTATGCCTGAATATGGGGACCCAAAACATGTAAAGAGACAGAAATAACCAATGTGCAAGTCTGAGAGTAGAGCAATAGGGCTGTCACCTGAGCCCAAGCCTGGGCCAAAATGTCCAATCTCAGAAGCACACTGCTCATTCCCTTCCATCAACTTAGTGATTAATCAGGGTCAGAGTGATCCTCTGCCTGCGGTTTCAGCTAGACTGTGGGAACCTTTCCTCTCCTGCTAACATGGGCTGGATGGCGTCTTTCCCCTAGCATGCTGCTCTGATCTGCAAGTTTGTGTCTCCCTCCAAATTCACATGTTGACATCCCAATGCCCAGTGTGAAGGTATTAGGAGGTGAGGCTTCTGGAAGGTGACAAGGTCATAAGGATGGAGCCTTCACAAAGGGATTAGTGCCCTGTTGAAAGAGGTCCAAAGGAGAGCATTAATCCTTCTAGCATGTGAAGATACAACGAGAAGGTGCCATCTATGAGGAATGGGCCCTCACCCCACAGTGCATCTCCTGACACCTTCATCTTGGACTTCCCAACTGACAGAATCGTAAGAAATAAATTTGTTGTTTATACAAGTCATGCACAGTTTATGGTATTTGGTTGTAGCAGCCCAGACAGACAAACACACTCCCCCCATGAAGGGATAGAGAATGGGAGAATGGAGGAACGGAGAGACAAGAGAGTTGTTGAGTATGGTTAGATTATTTGAGGACCCTTCCTTCAGATCCACCCCTAAATTTTCATCCCTTCAAAATGAGATTGAGCCAAACTGGATAAATACTCTGAGAAAGTGGGTCTTGGTGCCCAAGGAAAACTGGACGAGTCTCAGCCGGGCTGTGTGGATCTGTCTTCTCTGGTTCTGGCTTTGGGTGAATCACTGAAAGTGGCAAGGGACAGAAGCACCATTCCCTCACCTAACTAGCTCTCACTTCCTCTTTATTCCCTTTGACACTGGTACAAGGACCCTCCAGTGCTATGGACATTATATAATGGCCAACAATGGGGAGGACCTTGGCTCAACAATGCAGGCACCTGGGGGTGAAGAAATATCAAAGGGGTTAGGAAAAGATCAAGTTTCAAATCTCAGGCCTCCACCCTCCTCCAGGTGCAGCAGCTATTTACAGGCTCAAACTGTCACTCTGTTCCTGGTCTCTTATAATCCCCATATATGTTATACACACACACACACACACACACACACACATACATATATATATTTATCCTTTGTTCATCTATATTTATGTAAACTCAGATCCACCTAGAAGTCTTAGGAATATGGCCCCTGAATGTTAACCTCACGGAGGCTGCTCTGTACCTACTGATAAAGCTGTGAAGGTTCCATTCACTGACTTTTAACTCTCATTTCTGCTAATAGTATATTTGGGACATTTGCAAAAACTGAAGGTAACCAGACTAAATTTTAGAAAAAAAGTTTGTTCTAGCAATACTTTCCTGTTTTAAACAAACCAACCCCTTCTCTGGGCTCAGCCATAGAATGCATCTCAGCTCTGGGCTGGTGCCACAGATGGACCTGTGGTAATTCAGGGTTACCCCCACTCACTAGCTCCATTTCAGACAAGAACAGTCAACCCATGAAAACTAAGTCTGTCTACATCCTGAGCATGGTGTGGTTTGCATTGTAAGAAAATAGCTGTGGCTTCTATAGAAATACTTAGCCTGAGTCGGGCTCTGTGGCACTCCATGGGTACTAGGTGAGCGGTACTTGGCTATATACATTCCTTAGTAAAATCTCACAGCAGCTGGGTTATATGATGAAAGAGCAATTGGCAACTGAAATTCCATTTTCACAGGCCTGCTCACGGAGACCAAAACCAGTCTGATCCCCACGTGGTGGGATGCCATATGACATGGGATGCCATGTGACACGGGATGCCATATGACATGGGATGCCTGAGTTATGGAGGAGGTCGAGGGCCATGGAGGGGAAGTTTTCTTTTCACAATTTTCCCAACTCCCCTTAGTGTGTCCACAGATTACAGGTCCTCCCACGCCTTGCAGTCCATGTGACAGCCACGGTCTCTGCCTGGGCTACTCAATGCCCACCCTCTCCTGCCAGCAGTCCCTGATTCCAACCTACTTCCTGTTGGCTCACCCACTGTCCAGAAAGAGTTCCTAATTATTTTATTTATGGCTTTTCCTCTCTGACATCTTTTGATTCATTTCTATCACTGGAGATGTCTAGCACTGTGTTACTTTTATAGTTTATCATGGGATATTGCCTGAATAAAGGCATGAGGCCAAGTACATGAAAATTCTTAGTTTACGACACTTGTCACTTTCTCTATTACTGTTGTAATTCACCCTTTTGCCCAGGCATTTCCAACTCGGTCTCTCCTTGTCCCAGGTGCTCTCAGTTCCAACCCCGTCTGCCTGTGGGGCTGCCACCAGGCTTGTGGGGAGGGGAGGGGGTTCCTGTAGGCTTCACGGACACCCAAAGGAGGGAGCAATCAGATCACTGGTGAAATATGTGCTCGGTAAACCTCTGGAAGGACTCCCAATTTAGGGTGTGTCCTACCTTACCTCTGAGGGACAGGGGGGCCAGGCCTGGTCCTCCTAATCATGAAGGCAACAGGGGGCAAGAAGTGGGAGCGAGGCTTCTTAGGAGGAAGTTAAGAGCTATGACAAGAGGAAGGAAGGCTGGTGTACAGTTCTCTCTTTTCTCCCTCTGGCCTCTCTGGAGTGGCATTTTGAATGGCAGGACAGTTTAGCTGAGGTAGTTTGGGGATCTGGGAATGGGGGTCTAGGAATGAGAGTCTCTTTGTGTGATTTGAGAGCTATTAGGAGCCTAGTGTCAGATCCAAGGAGAAGAAGTGGTTTGGCTGGTCAAGGCTGTGAGGGACAGGGAGGAAAGGAAGGACCCTGAGGCTTCCACGTGGTCAGAATTTGCTCTGGGGGTTGGAGGCCTGGATGTGGTGGGAGGAGAAGTCAGGGAGAAGAGGAGTCACCAAGAATACAAGATGGCAAAGCAAAAAAATCTGTGTTCCTTAGGAGAAAAGAGTAAGAAATCCAAAGTACCCAAGCCCAATTCTCTCGAGGCTCAGGCCTTGTTGCTTGTGTGTGGCCTGGAGCTCACCACTGCTGACAGTACTACTGTCTTTTTACCTGAAGAAGTTACTACTGGAAACTGTCCGAGGCACAAACTGAGAATAAGCAAATGTCTAGAACATTCCACAGTTTTTAGGTCAAAGTCCTACCTCCCAGATGACTTAGAGTTTTTCCTTGAAGTGATTGGACTTGTACAGAAGCACTCTAGTTAAGCAACTGCCTGCTTTTTAAACTAAAATTTTGATTGCAAATATACAATTACCTCAAAAACAGTTTCCAGACTCTTGCTGGCTCATCAAGAAAAAGATTAATCACTGGAAACTGGCTTGGGACACGGCTGGGAACCGCCTGAGGACCTGGAGTCAAGGTTCCTCTTGCCATGGTGGAGGGGTGGGAAGAAAGCTGCCAAGGTCCCTGGCTTCTGCAGGGAGTCCTTCACTCCCTGTTGTTTTATTACCTTTAAACTACTTATAATCTAAGGCAAAGTTGGTTAGTGCTAGTTAAAAAGCATTCTTAAGTGGTTTTTGTTAATTTTTTTTGTTACTGGAGATTGAACAAAGGCACTTGACCACTGATCCACATCCCCAGCTCTGTTTTTGTATTTTATTTAGAGACAGGGTCTCATTGAATTGCTCAGAGCCTCACCAGTGAGGCCGGCTTTGAACTCACGATCCTCCTGCCTCAGCCTCCCAAGCCGTTGGGATTACAGGTGTGCGCCACCATGCCTGGCTACATACTTAAGTTTTTATACCGGAAATTTCAAAGTCAGCAGAAGTAGATTTATTTAATTTGTGAAGAGCTGTAGGCTAAGAAGAAAAGTTATACTTAAAACACAGCTATAGCCTTTCAGATTCCCCCAGTTTTGAATTCAGTGTTTCTAGGGCATCCAACACCTGCCACTGTGGAAAGACGTGTTTTTTTCAGGTGCTGGAGGTGAATCCCAGCTCCTCAGGCATGCCAGGCAGGTGCTCTACAGCTGAGCTGCACCCCATCCCCAAGTTTGGAGTTTTTTTTTATTTTGCTTAAGTAATAACCTACTGTGTGCAACTGCTGTATGTTCTGAGAAAAGAAAATGAACCTAATCTTGCTACCATTAAATTACTAGCACTAAGTACAGTATCTGTCACAGAGAAAAAGGTTCAATGAATAATTGCTGAAAGAAAAGAAGGAAGGATGGATGGACAGGCGAGGCAGGTGGTGCGAGGGAGACAACCACACACTGGAGCAGCCTTTAACACTGTCTAGATTGGCCATAAGTGGGCAGGGTAGGCCATGTCTATACTAGGATTACTCAGCCTGGAGCTCGGGATGGCCACTGAGGTATAGGGGAGGAGGAGCAAGGCTGAGTCATCTGCCCTCTCTTAATGTAAAGCTTTGAAATTTATGACTAACATCTGTTATTCATCATAAGCTACTAATTTTCCCTTCCTAAGCAATTCCTTTTATTCTTGCTTGACACCACTGATTCTGCCTCACCATCCCTTCCTTGCCTAAGGCCAGTCGGGGTCTGTCTCCCTGCCCCTTACACATGTCACTGGATCCAGAGATAGGAGTTACCTGCTCATTAAGCTGTATGACCTGTGTTTCTAAATCTTTATCAGATTTGGATGCTGAGCCACTGGAGGAAGCCCTTTTGGCAGAGGAGGGGCGAGAAGGTGTGGATCCCGGTTTAGATGCTGGACTTGATTTAGCTGCACCTGAAAGCAATCAGAGCAAATTATAAACATTGGCGACATTAAACATGGATTTTTTGATATCTTGTTTTAGATACAAACCAAGTGCACTAAAAAGCAAAAAGGCCCATTACAAAAGGGCCACAAAAATGCTTAAAAGTACACAAAATTAAACCATAGTGTCATTGTCTTGGGCAACTTATTTAATTTTTATAAGAACAGTTTCTTTCCTAAGTAACAAGGGATGTATGTTCTAGGCCCTTCTCTCTCCAGAGATAAGAATAATAGTTACAAAAGAACTCCAAGTTTTTAAAAAGAAAAGGTTTTTAGAAAATCTGAAATTACTACCTTGAGTTACTGACCAAGGGCCTACATCAGATTAACACTTTGGAAGAAACATTGAAAAAGAAGAAACATGAATACAAACATTTCTCTTTTAAAATACTCCCTAGCTTCAGTCACCGAAAGGAGTCTAGAAGTAATGGCATCTTCCTAGCAGTGAGTATCCTGATGCCCAAATATTAATTTCTAAATATTATTCTGCAACAAAAGGGCTTCTTGAGAAATGGCTGATCCGGGGTGAGGCAGGAAATGCACAAGGTGAGCCTAGGACACCCTGTACCAAAAAACAGGGATGTGCTCAAGGATGTGCTCACAAGGATCCAGGGACCAACCTAAAGGAGTCCCAAATGGCCACACTGAGACAGTTTAAAGAATAATGGCTGTAACTCACTGTAATACATTACATACATAAAAACTCCTCAGTTCATAATGGGAGGGAAGACAAAGGAAGACAAAGAATAAGATCTTTACAGAACACCATCAGTAAAAGTAGAAAAAAAAATATTAGAAATAGAAAAATCACAATTTTGTAACATCCATAGCTAACTCCAAAAGGCTTGTCCAGTGAACAGTAAAATATCAGATCTGAGACTTTTAGGGATCAAGACATTCCCACATATCAAGGTATTATCATTTAAATTATTTACTACAAAAGGGGACTGTGCCCTTTATAGTGGGAAGTTCTGGGGGTCAGTACCTTATCCAAGTGATCCTCCGAGTATCACATCAGGAAGACCTTGCCTGTCTTGTGATCAGCTCATAGTGGACTCAGTCTAGAACACGGCACAGACATGGGAATGGCTGTAGCCAACAGGGAAGTACAAGGTACATGCAGAGAAGCTGCTGTGCTCGTGGGTTAAGAACTTCCGGACCATTTCTGGGGATTCAGTCCCCTTCCCTTTTATTCTGAACAGGGAGAGGGCAGCTCTGGTTTCCACCACTGCACTGGAGTAGGTGTCCTCCTGTGTGCTCCCCTGCCCCATTTGCCACCATAGTCCTCTATACCCTTCCCTTCTAGAAGGCTCTTGAAGGGCAAGGAACATGTTTTGTTTAATCTTTGCCACCCCAGTGCATCACACAACGCTTGGCTGAACACACATTTGGTGAAGGAACAAATGTCTAAATAAATACATGAATGAGCAAATAAAACGTGATTATGTGGTTTTCAATTTTACAGTTTATTTCCAACTTCACAGTTTCCGATTTTTCTATTTTCTAACAGATTAGAAAGACACAAGAGGTCATAAAGGCAGGTATGTGACAACAGTTACAAGTTTCAACCAATACCCTAATTACAAAGTAGCCAACAGGAAGACTATAAAATTTTTATTTGTGTGTCTTCAGGTGCCTGGAGTCATTAGTTACAGATGCAAGTTACACACACACCCTTGAGAAGCACCTCAGTATTATAGCTTTCAAATATCACCCCTCTGTTCCAAAGAAAAAAATGAAAACTCTTCTTTAAAAACACGGGAAAATGGCCAATACACTTTAAAATAAAAATATTAAATTGGGAATGACTTAAGGAAGTATACGTATTTAAAGGGTCAATCCACAGGGACCTGGAAACCTCACCTGTACATGAGGGTGTCCCAAGGAGTCTAGAGAACTGAGGTTTGTTAGTTACTGAAAACAGCTGCAACAGCTGCAAGGACCCCTCTTCTCTGTAGGAGCCCACACAGAACATTCCTGGTACATTACTTCTGTCTTCCACTGCGTAGGTTCTCCAACTGACTGGGTAAAGCAAACAATGTAGAGGGACAGGCACAGGAAGCAGGACAGTATGACTGGGCCAGAGGCCCTTAGAAGGCAGCCACCAGACTAGGAGTGGGTGAGGGCACTTCTGGTTCCTTCTTATAAGCAATACATTCCACTTTAATATAAAAACAGTCTAAGAGCAAGTACTGCCAACACCTATGACCAATACCTCCTTTTAATAAATACGTATTTATTAAGTGCCCATCAAAGGCCATGTTATGGACATTTCTAAAATGACTAAGATATAGCCTCTGCTCTCCAGAAGCTCACCTAAGAATTCCCAGGCATGGCACCCTCAAACCTCTTGGGAATAAGGCAGTGTTCTGACCCCAGGATGGTCCAGTGTGATTTGGGCTGTGTTCCCTCTGATGAAAGCCCCTGCCTCCTGCCCCCTCCCCACCTACTTTGAATGACTAGATGTACCACCCTTGAGGTCTCGGCTTAGAGTTTGCTTCCTCTGGGCTGCCACAGTGCTCAGAACTCCTTCCTCAGAGGTCACACCAACCACCATGGTATAATTGTTCTCTGATGCTCACTTTTCCCACCAGGCACACTCCACGATGCAGGAGTTCCATCTGTTTGCTGTTCATTCCACATCCCCTAGCCAATATCTGACCCAGACACACTCCATAATGGTTTTAGAATCTACTAAATGACTCCTAGCAGAGGCATCACTCTAGCTAAAGATACCATGCAAGCTGGGAGTTGATGCTGATGTCAAAGTCACCAACTGGAAGAGCCAGAAATATACAAAGAAAACCAAACCAGAGGTGCCAGCCTCTGACAGAGATCCCTTCCTTGGTTTCCTTTCAAGATCACCTTGGGTTTTTATGCAGGCCCCTCACATGGGGAATCAGGAAGACAGGCTGGGAGGGCTGGTGCTCTAGGAGGGAGCAGGCAAGTAGTTTGTGCTGGGCTGTCCCCATCTCTGCTACACTCTTCTGAGGGAAACAGCCCATGGAAGGAAGGAGCTTCCCTCAAGCATGTGACACGCTCCTCACTCTGGGAAGTTCTTCATGAGCAGGTCAGTGACTCTGGTGTGGCTGGCTGCAATGACCAAGCTTGGTCATGAGACTCACTCATGTTCTTATACTCTGCCTTAAAAACAGGGAAGAATCAGAAGCAGATTGCTTGGAAAACAGGGCTACCTTATGTTTTCAGGATATCAAATGCAGCTTGAAGAAAACTGAACTATTTGGAGAGAAGAAGGGGCCATGGCAGGCCAATCTCCAGGCATGGCCATGTATCAGGTGAGTGGAGGAAGCTGGCTGGTGAGACAGGGCCGGGGTGACACGCTCTACACAGGTGGGGCTGCTGTAGTTATTGATGCTCGTGCTGTTCCTGCCACACAGCCTCACAGGAGGAAGCACATCCGTGCTATTGACAGAGCCCAGCTCAATATAATTTGTGTCGGTCTGACTTTCTCAGCTGCTGCAGTTCCAGTCTAGGCCTTCAAATGTCATCTGTGGGGCTGGGATTGCAGCTCAGTTGTAGAGCACTTGCCGAATATGTGGAAGGTGGCCCCCTGACGGCCAGGTGCACAGGGTCCAAGTGAAGGTAAGACCTAAGATTCTGCCTCACCTGTTCAGGAGCCAGGCCAGGAGCACAAAGGACACATCTCATGCAGGCAGAGACCTACCTGGCTGCAGGGCCAGGTCACAATGGACCTCACAGTGCAGAGGGACATGCCCTGAGGTACTGGGTTTGATCCTTAGCACCACATTAAAAATAAATAAATAAATAAAGGCACTGTGTACATCTACAACTAAAAAATATTTTTTAAAAATGTCATCTGTTTCTCAGATCTCATATGGTCAGCTGGGGCTCAGGGCCTCGGATCTGTCACACTGGCCCATGTGGATGCCCCTTACAGATGCCCTGAGATGAGAAAGAGGGCATTAAGTCTGCCTAGGTGTTCTCACTGCTCCACCACCTTACTCACAGGGATGGAGGAACAGCCTTCAGTGTCCTGCACGGTGACATGATGCAGGATGAACACAAGGAGGAAGGGGAGAGAACACGAATTTGAAAAATTTAATAACTTCAACTAAGTAATGAGTATTTGACATTTAAAATTAGGGGGGGGCTTGGAAATTCTGATTATATTGGAAAGAAACTAATCTAGGGAAATAAATGATAAGTGAGGATATGGCACTAGCTAATTGTACACTTACGTCTTCTGAATAAACAGGAAAAATTTTTTCTTTCTTTTTCTTTTAAAGAATTCAGGGTTAAACCAAAAGCTCATCTTCAGAAGAATGAAAGGGAGCCCTTCAAACATCACAAGCTACCATTTGACATGGAAGTAATTTATCCCTCTGGTTGTCACATAAAGAAATGCTAACTGTAAAAAATTTGAAATCTTTTGACCTCCCTATTTTTACTGTTTTTATGTGCTTTATAGGTCCTGTTATCTGTTTTCAAATAATCACACTCTGAAGTATATCTAGCTTCAGGGGCCAGGTAGTCTTTCCCCACTTACCTGGGCCACTATTATAAAGAAGTTATTAGAAAGTTTACCAATGTCAGTAAATTTATCATTGGTATCATGCTTTTATATAAGCTAGTGTTTATATTTCAGTATTGCGAAGTGTCCCAATAATGTCCTGTATAGAGTCCAACACTGGTTTTAGAGACCCAAGTCCTCAATAGCTGCCTTCCTCTTCTTCCCAGAATGCCCCGCTCTCCCAGGGGATCCTGCTTATTTCTGTGCCTTCCCATGCCTCTTTCCTCAATGGTGCTTATGCAGAAAACCATTTAGATAATTTAAACAACACAATTATATTGATATAATTTAAATTTATGTAATAATTTTTAGAGAGGGCTGCTACTCTGGCTACAATACGGATTTAGATTTTTTTTTTCACGTATCAAACATTTCAATTTTTTTTCAAGCTGCATTTAATGATGTCCTGAAAACATAATTAGTGGTAGCCCTGTTTTATAAGCAATTGTTTTGCCCTCAAGCTTTTCTCTCCCTCCTCAATTTTCCCTTTCAAAATAAAAAGGAGTTTCAGAAGCAGAGGAAAATAGACATAAATTTGTAAAAGTCCCTGTAATTCTCTGAATCTACCCACTGGATATGGTCACGATTTACATGGCCAGTCTCTGAGCAGTCGTGTCTTAATTATTGCCTTTAGGATTTGGTGCATAAATGTGATTCTAAGGCATTTTAACCATAGTTGTAAAAAAACAGCCGAGTGAGTGGTCTGACTCACTGCCTTAGTGAAGCCCAATGATCACTGTGTCTAATGTCAATAATTAGTAGTTTGCTTCATGTTTATGGAAAAGGCTACATTTTGGGCTCATGAGGCTCAATGGATTCAGAAGGGTGAAGCAAATAAAAGCACTGTACTTGGTTTTAACCTTGGGGCCAGGGCTCTGCTAGAATTTAGAAATATTCCTCACATAATTTACTAGGTTCCTTTTGCCAAAATCATAAACAGAAGAGCTAAAAATATGACATTAATACTGTTGACAAGAACCACAGAGACATTAAAAACATGAGCGCGTGCGCACTCAGGAAGCCACTGCTCTTCTGGTCATCCTCAACTTGTCTGCTTTGAGAGACTGTTCCTCTCCCCACTCCACCCCCACCCCCTTCTTGTTCATTGAAACCCCACAGAACTGAAACTGGGGAAAAGCATCTGGGCCAGACTGATGAGAAGAGAGTTTCCATAAGAAGAGAACTTATGGGGACTTAGTGACTGACATCAGAGCCATCAGACTGCATGTGAGTGACAGTTTCTACACAATTCTCATTACTGTAAATTGACATAATAAAGACTTGAGCCTTTCCTTAAAAAATGGCTGTAGACCTTCATTTTGAACACCCTGTGATCTGCTCTGAAGGCAAAAAACAAAAAACAAAAACACACACACACAAAACCAGCCTTCGTGGCCAGAGTTTGGTCCTAATGGAACTTTAACAGGGTTCCAGGATCCTGGTTCAGAAGATCATTAAGAGGGCATTTCTTTTATTTTGAAATTAGCAGTTCATGGCCCTATGGCTCTGTCCTTACCTATGCGGCCAATGGCAAAGTCTGGCTATTCTTTTTTACTACTTTGGTGTCAGCTCATAAAAGTGGGCAGCTTGGGCTGGCTCCGCACAGCAAGCATGAGCCATGAACCATATTGATGTGGGGATGAAGACCTGGCATGGGACTGAACTCCTTCAACCCACCTCCAGGGAGGCAGGAGAGTGGGTAAGAGTGGGGCTCTGCCCTGAGGCCTCCACAGGAATCCTGGCTGTTGTTTGCTGAGTGGGCTGACTTTTGTTGCCAAACTGCTTGCTTTAGGTTTAAGATAGAAATAACAAATAGTGTCTGCTCCCCAAACTTTGGAGGAATACTTGGAAAAGTCTTTTACAAAAGCCTGGCACATAGTAAGTGCTCAATAAATGTTAGCCCTACTCACTATTCTCACTTAGCAAGAGAGACTTGATTCAACAAATGATGCAAAAGAACACTGGCTTCCCAGTTCTAGACACTTGCAAAATAAAAACAAAACTGCTAATAAGGAAATGAGACTGACTTTTATTAAAGAACAAAAACAAAACTTCATAAAAACTGATGAGCCTATAACCTATCAGTGGGCTCCAGGGCCTAGGATCCCCCACTCCATGTACTCTTTGATGGTACTAAAAATCAGTGTTTTCTCTAGCTCAAGTCTCTGTGCTCCTTCTTAAATTACTTTGTTTGTTAGTTTGTTCGTTCATTCATGTGACAAATATTGATCAAACCCCTACTATATACCTGGCAAGTTAATAGGCACTGGGGATAAAATAATGAAGTAAGCACAAAAGATGCCTAGTCATGTGGAATTCATGTTCTAACAGGGGGATGGAGACAATAAACAAAACACAATAAATTAGTAAGTGACAGAGAAAAGAAGAAAACCAGTGCTTTGGGAAAGGGAAAAGCAGAAAATGGAGCAGGGTAGGGTAAGGAGAGTCAGGATGGGGTGGGTAGGAGGTGATTTTACATAAGACCTTGGTCTTCAGTTTCAACCACTCACTCAAACCTGAGGGGCTTCCACAGGCTACATTCATGTGAGTCTGCTCAGAGTGGAAGTCAGGAGCACCTAGCACCAGCAAGGTAATGTCAGGTGCTTCTCTGGGTGGAAGTGTTTTAGCAGCCTAGCAAGGAAGTGAGAGGCACCAGACAGGATCACCCTGGCTCCAAAGTCTCACTCGTCACAGAGGCCAACAACTCTTGTACCAACTCCAGGATCACTACAAGGGATAGGACAGAGGCAAGAGTAATCCTTAGGTCTTCAAGGGTGTGATGAGGAAGTTAGATCTGAACCCAGAATTGAGGGAGGTGAGGTAGGTGGCCATCTGACAGCCAGGTGCACAGTGGTCCAAGTGAAGGAAAGACCTAAAGATAGTACCAGGATTCTGCCTCACCTGTTCAGGAGCCAGGCCAGGAGCAGAGAGGGCACACATCATGCAGGCAGAGACATACCTGGCTGCAGGGCCAGGTCACAATGGACCTCACAGGCTACCATCAGATGCCAGTGCAGAGAGACATGCCCTGAGCTGGTTTGAAGAGGCTCACTCTGCCTGCCAGGTGGAGTACAGACTGCGAGGGCAGAGGCAGAAAGAAAGGCCAGGTAGGAGGCTGCTGCAGTCAGTCCTCTGGGTCTGCACAGGATGAGTTTTGTTTTTGGTAAAGTTGTGATGGTTTTAAAAAACCCTATTGTATACCCCCACAGAACGGCCACCAAATGCCCATCAATTTTACAGTCTCTGAGTTGCAATGTTAACAAGAGAAAACAAAGAAGACATTTTCTGCAATCAACAGCATTTGCCATTGATTCCAAGGGGAGGGCTGAAGGAAAAACAGGCAGGGCTAAGAGCTATGAGTCAGCCTGTGTCCCTCCCAGCCAGCGCTCAGGGGTCATCGCACAGCACAATAAAAGGGCTTGCCCCGGGAGAGCCCAGCAGCAGGGCATACTGCAGGTCAGGGGCCTCTGGAGGGTGTGGCTTCTGCCACAGAGCCAGCAGAGCTCCGGGGACCCTCCGGACCCTCTAGGCTGACCAGGCCCTATGATGGGCAGCAAATGGAAGCGCTCACGTACTGAGTTACTTCTGCCCTGCTTACTGTCCCTGCTGGGGATGATGTGCTTATTTTTAGCCATCATGTGATTCTCCAGTATTTTCCAGGCTCTACTTGAGTCACTCTGGTTTCAGAGAATTTTTCATAGGGGAAAAAAAAATTCAGGAAAGCACATTTTAGAATGGCTTCGATCTTAAGTAGTTATTTCAATCTGGTGTGTTTGTTTTTTTTTTTTTTTTTCAATCAACTACTGGCTTATCATGCCTCTTGTGCGCTTTGATAGAAAATTAAGATCTGAAACATATTACATACCAAATCCAATGACTGCCTGAGTTTAGAATCTTATTTTTAATTGTTCTTAGCAACAGAAATGGTGAGGATCCCTTTAACTTAATAAAACCCACATGCTCAAATCCTAACAGTGAGATCAGGAGCCCTTTGCCTGTTTATGGTGGAATCACAGCCCAGCACACTGAGCAGCCCACGGAGAACAGACACACACAGGTACTGCCACGAAGATGCCACCCTGGTGCCATTTACCTCTGGCATGTAGCACTCACGTGAGCAAGAAGCTTACCAAGCAAGATGGCCATTTTGAGGGAGCCCAAGTACTTAATTACTTTATGACGTATAGTCCTTTAACTTCAGTCAGAGTGCCCGTCGACACGCAATGCCCCTGTTCTGATGGTGTTGTGCTCCAGTGGCACCATCCGTCCCAGCACACAGTCATGGTCTGCGCCCACACAGCAAATCAAAGCTGGAAGTGAGAGCTGGGAGCAGGGCCACTAGAGTCGTCCGCTCTCCTTTACCTACAGAAAATGCTCCTTTTCCTGGGTTCTCTGCTTCCCCAACCAACAGCCCAACTAGGCACGAGTGGATCTTTTGACCTTGGTCTCCTCCTGGCCCCTACTTCCCATAATCATCAAGCTGTGATCATACCTTCATAATCCACCTGGCTACCACCTTCACTTAGGCCACCTCTCCTAGGTGGCTAGCTAGTCTTTTGAATTGTAAGTGTACCCCCTTCTAATGCCTTCTCTGTAAGGTGGAACAAATTCCTGCTTAAAGCTTTTAAAGACCTGTAATAGTTCCCATTATAAACTCTGTAAACCTCTGTACCAACAAACTCTAAAGTGACTCCCCTCACCCTATTCCAATGACCTCTGCTTCCTGGTCTTAACATTTGTATAATAAACTCTCCTTGAGGGGGTGTGTGGGAACCTGTGACTGGTTCTACACAACAGAGGTGGTGGGAAGCCACTCACACCAGCATGTTATGATACACACGCCTGTGTCTTGCTGGTGAACATGCTGGTGAGACCTTCTCCACTAGCCTTGAAGAAGCAGCTGCCACAAGGTAAGCACTCTGTCGGAAAGCCCAAATGCAAGGAGGGAGGAGTCGTCTCTAGGAATTGAGAGTAGCTTCTAGCAAGAAATGAAAGCCCTGATCCTATAGCTGCAAGGAAACTGTCAAGTATTTGGGAGCCTGGAAGTGAATCTTACCCTAGTCGAGCCTCTGATGAGACTAGAGCCCCAGTGGACACTTGGATTGCAGCTTTGTGAGACCCTAATGCAGAAAGCCCAGCTAAGCTGTGCCTGGACTTTAGTATTCGTGAACGCATATATGTTGTTTTGTGCTGCTAAGTTTGTGATTCTCGGTTCCTTTTAAGGTAATAACAAGGGTCCTGTCTGATTCTGCAGCCCAGTATCTCAAAACATCCACACAGAACAACATGCACTTCACTGAACAGAGCACATTCTCTTGAGTTCCACATTGTTTTTTTCTGTCTGGAATGCTTGTCACCACACCCTTTATCTGGCTAACTTCTACTCATTCCTTAAGTCTTAGCTGAACTTCACTTTTCCCAGAAACCTCAAGAGATCATGCAAGACAAGTTTAGGTAGCCTTCCTGTGCTCACCAGTCTCCAGAGTCCCTTGCAGGCCACAGCAGACATTGTTGGGAGACTGAATGAATGAATGAGAATGCAAGCAGAGCTTTCACAAAAAGGGCAAGGAAAACCAAGAAGTAGGACACATTTATTCTTCTAAGAAATATTTTCTGAGCTCCTGTGTAGTGTGCTGTGACAGTGTTACTGTGCAAGGTGTTTCTCAGGTGATGAAGATGGCAGGAGAGACTTCAAAACCAGCCCCATGGTGGCATGATCCAAATGAACACTGCCAGTGATTCCAGTTAAATCAACTTGACAGACAGCACGTGAGAGCCTCTGGGTCAGCCAATGGGGAAACACTGACCGAGCAGGGCAGAACTGGCTTATAGTTTAGTTTATCCAATTCAAAGAAATTCTAGACAATTCCTCAAGTCAGAACTGTTTTATATTCTGCCCGAAATACCAAGTGACAAAGAAAGGCATTGATAATAAAGAAAAATAGGTTCTTGGGCAATCTGTGATATTCTGCTCAAGGAAACTGACGGTGACTACGATATTAGTTTCTTTCGAAAAATGACAAGGTTTCCTGTCAAGCTGAAAAGCAAAACAGCAACTTATTGTACCTTTAGAGAAGAGGGTTGACCCAGCCAGGACAATGGGTTTAGCTGCGGAGTCAGCAAACATTTCATACCCAGGGAGCGGCTATGTAAGAATGACCCAAGGCCTGTTGTGAAAGGACCCGCGCTGCTCTAAAAGGACTAGAGCCACTGCTTCCCCCAGTGCAGAGGGGACAACAATGGAAGCCATCAGCCCTCTCAGCAAAGAGCTGTGTGAGGAATCAGGAAATAATGCCAAATTTGTCTCAGGGGCTTACTCTTCACTTTGAAATCCCTCGGACCATTTGTCCAGAGAAATATATGAATTGAAGGATTAAGAAACCAGAGATTAGTAATCCTACTAATCTGGGGCTCAGCCTTCTGGGCTTTATCCACATTTCTGCTTTAGGGCTGATAAGAGACCTGGAACAAGTAGCTTCACATTTCCTTCATTTATAAATGTAGATAAAATACAGCAACTCTTTCTCATTCCAAATCCTATTGAGAGGATGAATGGGAACGTTTTCAAACTTTAAAAATTTATTTTAAAAAAGGTAAATGCCACACCAATAGCAGTGTGTGTGCTCTGCTGTTTCAAGGATCAGTAATATTGAGTGCTTTTCATTTCCTCTTTGCACCCCACAATTTGAATTCAGTTTGTGAAAATTTACTGTGGTTCAATACAGTGCAGGGAGAAAATAAGAGTATTTGTCATATTTGAGAGTCAATATGATCAAATGGTGTGGGCTCTGGAATCAGTATTAGGCTTCAAATTTTTAGTACACTACTTTTAGTGACCCTGGTAAATCACTGAACCTCTCGGGCCCTTAGTTTTCTAGATCCTAAAATTATAATTGTATCTTTTAGGATTGTGGTAAAGCTAAATTGAACTAATACACCAATCAAGTGCTTAGAATAATAGTTGGAACTTAGTATGTGCTCAATAAATATTTGCTAGTATTACTGATTTCCTGTACATTTTAAATGTTTTCCTTTCCCCTAAGTTTCATGAAAAATTCTATTCGTATTAGATTTAGATTTTAAGAGTGGAAACAATAACAGCACAGCATTTCATAGGTTTTGATCTCTGGCTTCACAAAATTCTAGTTTTAAAGAAAACTATGTACATACTTTGATTCTAGTAAGTCAAAATAATTAAAAATCATAAAATGAATTAGTAGCATCTGTTAAAAATGCTGTCTCAGTAGGCAACCAAATTGGAATAGAAATGAAAAAATGCATGCCTCTTTCAAAGACTCTCCCAGGAGATTCCTATTTGAAAATCCTGAATTATTCTTGCTTCTTTGCTCTTCTCTGTGCCCCAAACACCAAACTCGGGGATGGGGTTGTGGCTCAGCAGTAGAACACTCGCCTTGCACATGCGAGACCCTGGGTTTGATCCTCAGCATCACATAAAAATATATGAATAAAATAAAGGTATCGTGTCCAACTACAAATAAAAAATAAATATTTAAAAAAACCAAAAAAAACACCAAACCCACAGATATTTAGGATGGTGGTAAGATAGAGCACTGTTCACATTTTATGCTGTGGTTTTGTCACCATTACAGGTAGGTGCTATGGTCTGAATGCTTGTGTTGCCCCAAATTCCCATGTTGCAGCTAGATCTCCGATGTGATGATTTCAAGAGGTGGGTCGTTCAGAGGCAATTGGGTCCTCTGGGCAGCCCTGGGGAATGGATTAAGTGCTCTGACAAAGAGCCTTGGGGAGTTTCCCTTTTTTACCACTTGAGAACACAATGTAAAGGTGCCCTGTACAAGAAATGTCTATGAGAAACATGTCCTCACCAGACATTGAATCTGCTGATTTATGATATTTTGTTACAGTGGCTCAAATAGATTGTGATAGTAGGAAAATGTGGGCTCAATTATTCTTTGCAACGAAAGTATCCTGATGCTTATCAGTGTCCCTCGTATATTGTATAAATGATAGGCAACTGAAAGAACAAAACCACCACATCCCTCTCCTTCTGGGGAGAAGGGAGTCTCCTCTAAGAATTTAATTATGTAGGCCATTAAAGTGATTCTTAACATCTTCTCCAGGTCTTACTGATGTAGCTAAGGGAGCAGCTACTAAGTGGTATGCAGTTTAGCAATGGGACAGTTTCTTAATATGAGTAGGCCTAAGGGACACAAATGCTGACATGGGACAGGCACTGAGTGAAAAGACACAAACATCATTCTACATAACCTTTGTTCAAAAAGATGCCTTGTTAATTATGGTGCTGGAAAGAAACGTATCTCTTCCTTGGACTGGGCTGATATGGCTTTATCTCTGAGAATGGAACATTCGATCCTGGCAGTAAGTAGGTAGTAAGCAGGAGGGTATGTTGTTAGGTGACTGGGACTAGGAGATAGTATCAAGCAAGTACCTTGCTGGGAAGTTGTAAGATATACGGGAATGACTCATCTTGATGATCTCATCATGAAAGGACAAGAAGGGTGCCTTTGCCTTCCCTACCGGTCTCTGGGAAGTCACATGCTATTATGAACTACCCCAGTAAAGAGCAGATAAGGGAAAATGTATTTCTTAGAGTAAATGATGACTCTGTGGTGAGACCAATATCAGTGGTTAAAAGAAGGAGTTTCTCCAAAGGTAAATGGAGACTTGCTTCTTGGCAAAAATAAGACCAAGGAAATTCTACCCAAAGGCACAGGCTGGAGGTCAAGGTTAGGACCTCTTGAGTGGCATTTAACTTCTTGAGTATACATACCCCCTTAGACTCTAATCAAAGTAAGTCCCTGTTAAATCAAAACATCAACATCCTTTGAAGCTTTAGTATTCACAATATCTAGGACATAATCCAAAATTATTCCAACACATGAAGAGTCAGGACAATATGATGTATTCCCAAAGGAAAATACAATCAGCAGATGTCCACCACAAGGTGGCCAGGATGGTGGAGTTAGCAGACAATAACTTTGAAGCAATGACCATAAGTATGCTCAGTGAATGAAAGGAAAATATGCTCATAACAAATGAAAAGGTAGGCAAACTCAGTAGAGAAAGAAAAAGAAGAAAAATTAAAGACTGACCTATTTTTTTGTGGTGCTGGGATTGAACCCAGAGTTTCACACATGCCAGGCAAGTGCTTTACCACTGATCTACATTACTGGCCTTAAAAGAGAACAGTTAAAAACTGAGAAATACAATAGCTAAAATGAGTACTGTACTCAATACCAGAATGGAGATGCCATAGGGTGGAGAGGATAAACTTGAAGATACATCAACAGAAAACAAAGACTGGGGAGGAAGTCAACACTGCTTCAGAAAACTGTGGTATAATTTCAAAAGATCTAACCTATAGGTAAATGAAGTCCTAGGAAGATTAGATGTAAAGAAGAAAGCTAAGAACATATTTGAAAAAATAATGCTGAAAATTTCCCCCAGATAGATTACAGATTCAGAAAGCTTAATGAACTCTGAAACACAATAAAGAGAAAAAGTTGACTATACCCAGAGAAAATGACATATTACGTACAGGAGAAGAAGGATGGCTTACGTTTGGAGGCTATCAGCGTGAATAATATCTTTAAGGTGCTTCAAGAAAAAAGACAGTATGACTGGTTTAAATTCTTTATCTAGTAGAAATATTCTTTAAGAATGAGTGGAAAATTAAGACAGTCACAGAAAAAGCAAATCTAAAAACAAATTTGTTACCACTGAACCTGCACTATAAGAAATATTAAATGTTCTTCAGTCTAAAGAGAACTGAAACCAGTAGGGGTCTCATACGTTCAGAAATGAAAAAATGAGAAATGGTAACTATATGAAAAATAGGCTATTTTTTCCCCTTATTTCTTTATAATACGTATGACTGTTTAAAGCAGCACGGCCTACTAGAAGTGTGTGAACAATATCATTTAAAATTTTCCAGTGGTCACATCAAAAAGTTAAAAAAGACCAATTTTAACATATGAAAAACACATACCTACAATATAATTCCTACATGGAATCAGTATGAAATTATTATTTATATATATATATATATATATATATATATATATATTTTTTTTTTTTTTTTTTTT
>NW_025999990.1:30662701-30678167 GCF_001458135.2 Marmota marmota marmota
TTTTTTTTTTTTTTTTTCCTTTTTTTAAAGTCTTCTAAACCCAGCATGAATTTTATATATACAGGACGTCTCAAGTACTCAAAAGACACTGTGTACTGGACAATGTGAATGTAAAGTAGAAGTCATAAGATTGTCTTGTGAGGTTTATAATGAATTTATATGTAATATATACAATAACCAAAACAAAGGACAGTGGGAAGGGGGTTTGCAAAGTTTCCATATTTTACATAAGGGCTACAATGTTCATTTTAAGTATGCTGTGAAAAGATATGAATACATATAATTCTGAGAGCAACCACAAAAATTAATGCAAAAAGGTATAGTTAGAAAGACACTAAATAAATTAAAATAAAACTCTAAGTATTTTAAAAATCCAGAAGCTAACAGAAAAGGAGAAACAGCAAAATAAAACAAATAGTAATTTGGTAGACATAAATCCAAACAAATCAATAATTATACTAAGTATCAATGCACTTAATAGTCTAATTAAAAGGCAAAGACTACCATACCACAATGAATAGAAAAGCAAGACCCACTTATATGCTGTCTATAAGAAATATAATTTAAATGTAAAGACAAGATAGGTAAAAAGTCTATCAGAGAAAAAGACATCATGCAAACAGTAGGTATAATAAAGTTGGAGTGGTTCTATTATCATCAGATAAAATACACTTAAAGACAAAAATTATTTTCAAAGAAATAAAAGGTCAATTCAATAGGATTACTTAATTGTAAATGTGTATGTATTTAGTAACAGAGCCTTACAAAAAATAGGAACACAAAATTGGGAGAATGGAAGAAACAGACAATTCCACAATCAATCAGTGCATGAAGAATTAACATTATCTTTGTAGCCATTATTAGAACTAGACAAACAAAATAAAACAAAACCAAACCCTTCATCAAACACACAGAATCCGAAAAACACTATCAACCATCTTTATTTCTGAACATTATATGACAACTATAGAGCACACATTCTTTTCAAATGCATGTGGTACATTGACCAAAAGAGTCTCAGTCTCTCTCTCTCTCTCTCTCTCTCTCTCTCTCTCTCTCTCTCTTTGGTACCAGGGATTGAACCCAGGGGCACTTCATCACATACCCGCTCTTTTTATGTTTTATTTTGAGACAGAGTCTCATTTAGTTGCTTAGGGCCTTGCTAAGTTGCTGAGGCTGGCTTTAAATTTGGCAATCTTCCTGTCTCATCCTCCCCAGCTGGTGGAATTAACGGTGTACACCACCACACCTGGTGAGAGACAATATTCTGAGACACAAAGCCAAGATTAGAATGATGATAAAACCCACCCTTACTGCTATATTTCAATGCCTTTCTTCAAAACACAAAAAAGTAAAGCCAAATTTGCTTTCTCAAATGAAGGTGAGTAGTGATGCTTATTTAGATTGTAGGTGCTCTACAAATGCTTATACACTGCTAAAAAATAAATGAAAAAACATGGTTACATTTTTAGACTGTATGACTAGTCTTGGAGAATCCAAAATCAAAGGTAATTCAGAGTATTCAAATATTCAGTATCTTTTTTTTTTCTTAATGGATAGAATGCCTTTATTTTGTTTATTTTTATGTGGTGCTGAGGATCAAACCCAGTGCCTCACGCATGTTAGGCAAGCACTCTGCCCCTGAGCTACAGCCAGTATCATTTTTGAAAAACACAGGATTTATTTAAATTTACATTTAGGAATTTAATTATGATTGTTCAAATACTTTGTTCTATTAGTTGTTTTCTTTTAGAAACTACTTTTCAAGCATTTCCATTAACCTGATTTTCAAGGCTGAAACACTGAAGTCTCTAAGGAAAAGAGAAAGCTCAGACTCAACTCCCATAGCAACTCTAAATTCATCACACTATATTTATATATGGGTGTTTGATTTTAATGCATTAATGTATGTGAATTTGCAATGTGTCTAAGCTGTAGTTGCTATAGAAACCATAATTTTGAATTTTCTTTTAAGTTTAGTAAGTGCTCACACATAAAAACTCATCTCCCTAGACAGCTATCTCAAGTTGCAGATATGGCTTAGAGCAATAAATTTATAAACATCATGATTCACAATGATGTATGCACTTTATTATTATAAAAATGTACATTTTAATGTATGCTCTTGGCTGACAGATCAAAACCAACTCAAGAAGCAACTCCTTCGAAAACACACAAAATAAAACTTACCTGGAGGCCATCTACCCTCCTATGACACCTCTGCTGATGTTCAAGTTGCTTACAATAAAGTCACCCTACTATACCCAGACACCAAACTATTATATGGCTTCTCTGAATCCATAGAAGAAAAGATTTTACGGCAGAAAAATCAAGCATGTTCACACAAAAACAGAATGCACTAAGTATCTGGAATTTATTTGATGCACAAACAAATCTCCTCTGGAGTGGGGTTATATAAGCCATCTGGATGATGTAAAAGCACATTTTTTTTCCCTTGCTTATGTAGACAGAGTACTCTCAATTATCATGTATGGCTAATCCTTCCCACAATCACTTTTTCCACTCTAATTTAGTCTCTCTGTCATATAAGATGCTTTGAAGCTTCCACTTATTGCTATTCATTTGTAACAGTCAGGGCATGCAAACTAATTTTAATATTAGCCCAAGGAACTATTTGGGGGAAGAGATAAATCCACTGCAAGATCAATCAAGTATTCCAAAGCCAAAAAAAAAAAAAAAAAAATTGAGGACTGGTTCCTGTTTTCAATTTTATCATCCACGGCTTGTTTCCATTAATGCAAATAATTAAGAAATGACCAAGGTTTTGGGAACAGAATTACTGCTAAATGTTCCTGACTTGGCACCACTGTGAATTTCTGAGATAGCTGAATCTCATCTCATCAAGCACTTTAATTTATCCTAAATTGTGAATGGACAAAAATCAGACCTATGGTTTTAGAACAGAGGAAGGAGGACCAGTTTAGAGTCTGTACTCAGCTCATGGGGAAAATGATTCAGGGTCAATATTATAAAGAGAATTATAACAGAATCCTAAGAATTTGAAGGGACCCATGAGATCTGTGGTATCACACACACTGTGGGCTTCTCAGAGGCATGGAGATGCTCAATTTTTAAATAAAGATCCTAGACTACTAGGCTCTTTAGTAAGGTTTTAAGATTTCTGGATCTTCTTTTATTGTTGTTTGTGCTCTCTCTTGGTGCCTATGTACTCCTGCCCTAATACCTTATGTGCTGAGAAACCATATCCTCATGTTTATTATAGCTATTTCTAAATTAAGAAAGAGCAAAGAGACTGGATAAGTATCCTAGAAACTCTCTCATGAGCAAAGTGTGTGAATTTCACAGCACAGATTTTATAACACCTATTCTGACTCTGAGAAGACATTTTGGCTTATATTTTCTTGGCTGTGTTCCCAATATCTGGATACATGACTTCTAGAAAAATGAGGTCTTAATGCATTTATGGGAGCCTTTCTCCTATTATAGCTTGGAAAAGTAATGTTTTACATCTTATGTATACTTGGCTATAATTTTCCCTCAGTATAATTTTACTTTCCACACTGCCCCATAGTCAGAACATATTTTATTAAAAAGGGAATAATTAATTTGATTCCAGAAAAAATATCCTTTCTCCCTGATTAAGACCAAAGAGGTAAACATGGTCAAGTTATTAGGAACACAGTCTCAGGAATTACTGCCTTCTGGAACATTAAAACCCGAATTTATTATCTGTTGACTTTCATATGTTTCCTGAGTGTTGTCACCTGAGAAGTTAAGCTCTGGAAAACAAATACTTCTCTTTCAAGTTTATAGATATTCTATCAAAATGGCACAAGTTTCTCTGTGGCTTTTGTGAGACAAGCAAGGGAATTCCTAGAAAACGAGGCCAAGGCGGCATAATGACAGTTCTGTTTGGGGAGTAGGAGTGTTGGAGCCAAGGCAAAAAAAAATTAAGGACACATTATGATTGTGGAAGAAAAATATTCGGAGGTCTATCCAATTCCACTATTAAAAACGTGAAAAAAAAAAAATGGCAGTTGCATTTCAAGACCAATCTGTCCATCACTAACAGCTATAGGAAATGACATTAAGAGGAGAAATACCAGCCATCCTTGATTTTCTCACCTCCTTGTCCTCCCACTCCATGTGCCTCCTGAATTGCAGACTCTGGGAAGTACACACCACCCCCTTTCTCCACTCCAGCTCCTAGGCTGATGAAAGTTACTGACACAAGTAGGTGGCCAAGGAAAGATGGTGGAATGAGATGGATGTCATTACCCTAAGTGCATGTATGAAGACACGAATGGTGTGAATATACTTTGTGTACAACCAGAGATGTGAAAAATTGTGCTCTATATGTGTAATATGAATTGTAATGCATTCTGCTGTCATATATAACAAATTAGAATAAAAGGTCAAAAAAAAAAAAAAGTATGTGGCCCGTCTGAACTGCATGAATGCTTATTTCCCAAACCCCTTGTGGCTTAATTTTTATCTGACCTCTTCCATCACTTCTGCTCCAGAAAAATAAATCTTCCCTTTCCCTTTAGCCCTTCTATCTATGCCCTTGACCTTATTTTTCTCTTTCCAGCCTCAGGGCCATGCTTCTCCAATTAATTTCTCCTCTTTTACTATTTTCAATTATTCCTTTTCCATGGATCCTTCTCTCATAAATAGGAATATTTTGTTTTATCCTTAAAGCAAACAAAAACAAGAAAAAAGGAACAAACACCATTCTCCCTCCAATCTTACTTCCTGAAGCTGCCATCAGCTCTTTTTCTTACAACAACCAAATGTTTTTATTTCCCTTAATGTTTTTCTTCCTGACAGATTTGTTGAAGGTAAATCTACTCTTCCAGCTCACCTACACACTCCACATGCCCTTGGTGAATCTGTCTTACTGGACTAGTTCTCTGAAGGACTATTAATCACCTCCGAGGAGTCAGACCTCCTTGGCCTATTTTCAGGCTTTACCCTATTTGATGTTTCCACAATTAATATTCAGCACTGTTGGTGACCCTCTTTCTAGAAATTTCCTACTGTTTATTCTCTAATGTTGAGTTCCCCTGGTTTTCTTCACTTTCACCTTTTTGTCAGATGCTGATTCTTTCTTCCCCCATATACGTGTGTGTTCTCAAAGATCTGTGCTTAGTTTTCCTAATCTATATAACTCATCTACTCTATGGCTCCACGGTTGGACTTTGATACTGTCTTAGTTTCTCTGGATTCTTTAATCCAGTCCTTGTTCTACTATTCCAGTGAATGACCTCCAAGTTGAGTGATCCAATATCAGGCCTCATTTTGACTTCTTAGAAGATTTAAATACTGTTGATTCTTCTGCTCCCTTCTTTCTCCTTCCTCAACACAACCACTCACTCTCTAGTTTCGTATAATCTTTCTGCATCTTCTTTGTGTCCCATGCACGCTCTTCCTCCTTTACTCAACCATTAAACATCAAGAGTTTCTTCAAGGCCCTTTGTGTATTTACATCCAGATTCTACTGCATAGATATATGGAAGACTCACAAATGTTCACCTCTAACCCATACTTCTTTTGAGCTCCAGAAAAAAACACACACATACAAACACCGCCCCCACCAAAAAAAACCTGCCTATTTAGATTTCTTGCTGGATATTCCAAGAGAATCTCAAACTCAGTACACTGAAAACAAACTTACAATTTCTTTTAAATCTGGTCCTCTAGCAACCCTTCCTGAGTAAGACCCTCAATCAAGAGGTCATGGTTGACACCCTTCTCTCTTTAACCCCAGTATCAATCCATTAACAATATCCCGTCTATTTTACCCCCTAAATATCTCCCAAAGTTGTCTATTCCTCTTCCTTACCACTATTTTGATCCAGATGAATAAGAATTCATCTAATATACAGGGAAATATGCATATTAATAATGTTATCTTTAAAAATATTTTTTAAAATAAAAGATTTAAAATACTAACAAAATAATGACAGATTTCCAAAGGTCTTAGTTTACCTGGAATATAGTCATGAATTCAGAAATAAGGAAAACAAATAAAAAGCCTTCTTCACAGTGAGAGAAACTGTGATTACAGGGCTACTACCACATCCCTAGAACTGCTAACAATTTCTAATCCACTCTGATGGGTGTTGGCCATAACTAAGGAATCTGTATTATTTACAAAATTAAGGTCACAGATTTCACACATCTGAACATCAGGTTCCACACTGGCATGGAAACAAATGGCTTCTGAGGGTATCACTGTTTCACTGTTCACTACCCAACTGGAGCTAATGATAATTACCCAATTTTATAAGAACACGTTTTGCTTGGCAGTCTTTTTATGTCACGGATATTTATAAAATTTTAAAAAGGTTTACATGAACAAAAGTTAAAAAAAAAACCTTAAGTTTCTGCTAATCATGGTGAATGACTTCACTTTTGGACAAAGGTGGATAAAAATGAAGTGTTGTTTCACATTATCAGTAAAAATTGGCACTACGTCTGCAGGAGATAGATGCAGCATTCATAAATTTCCTCTGAAGAATTAGAGATGAGGATCCAAATATAACAGTATAAATCAGTTCACACTGTGGTCTGTACGGCCAAAAATTAAGCAGTAAAAGTGTTTAATTCTAAATCTAAACAGACTACTTCAAATTTAAAAAAAGAAATCTATACCCTGGAGCATTATTTTAATACCACGCTTCAGTGATATAACATGACTCTGCTTTTTAATAGCTTAAATCAAGATCATTAGACTTATGACAGATGGGTCAGAGGAAGGTAAATGCAGTCAGTAAGTCAATGCTAAAAAAATCATCCGAAAGCATTAAAATATTGACTGCTGGGTCAAATCAATCACAAACACCCAGTGAAGCCCAGGAGGGTCTGAGCCATTTTCTGAAATAAGAGTGTATCTCCAGTTTTGTTGTGACGGTACCTGCAGTGGGGGAGTTCGCATGGTGAGACTTCTTGGGCAGGTTGAAGATCTGTTCACCAGGGTCAGGGGGAGGAATTGCATCTTGCCCTTGTCGTGCCTCCACAGGATCGTACTCCTTCCCATCGTAGTTAGCATCGTAGAATTTCTTAAACCACTGAATAAAATCCAGGTTGTCCTGGAAACGTCCTTTCACTAGCTTCTCCACTGGGATTACCTGCAATATAGAATCACTGTGAGCCAGGAAGCTCAGGTTTGTTGGTATTCAGTCCAACTGAAGTGTTCCTCAAATGCAACCATTTCCTATTTGCCTGCAATTCATGACCACTGATCTCTCTCCCCCGCCCCAGCTTCTCAGCAAGCTGTATTCTAGAATTAACATAAAGCTCATCATTTTAAAGAACTTATTGAAAACAACAGCTGGTTCTCGTGAAATACTTAATACTTCTGAACAAAGCAGACAAAAGAGGGACAGTCAAGAGGGGCTGATGTCTCTTATAGGATATTTAATGTCAAAGCATCTCCCCTAAAAACATAGGCCTGGGATGTTGTGCTGTCAAGATTGATGAGCTTTCCCATTTCTTTGTAACATTTGGCCCAATTGTGTTGGGATAAATTCTTATGAGGATTATAGTCAGTAGAGCATGCAAATTAATAAGATTCAAGTCAATAAAAATGGACACCAATCTAAAGGTTCATACGAAACAAAATGAGTTTTCTCAGAGCTCATTTACAAGGTAGAAAGAGACTAGTATGAAAATAGTTAACCACAATACAAGGCCTGGTAGTGCACAGGCTACCCAGGAGCATAGCTAATGTGCCTTGGGAGTCTGAGGGAAAAGAGATGGAGGTTGATTAATGGGGTCACGGAAGGAGGAGGTGCATAGCACTCACATGGGCAGGAAGGTCAGTTTTTCATGGGGTAACCTTTCCTACTGCAACCTAAAGAGTCAACAGTACTCCCCACTGAGGGCCCTATAGGAACCTTTGGAATCATAATAAGGAAAACACGAAGTTTACTGCTTAGCTCTGCTTCAGTGGGCCACTATTTTTGAGCAAAAATGGAAAGGTACCAAGTTCTCCAAACTGTGCCATCAATAGATTTTACTTTCTGTATCTCCAGGTGGTAATGCTAGGTGAGGGCGACCCACAAGAAAGTGACAAGGTATGAGTTAGATATTGCGTGTGTGTGTGTGGGGGGGGGGCACAGATAATCAAGTGATTCAGGCAGAAACCCAGTCAAAAAAAACATGGCTTCAGTGTGTGACAATACAAATGGAAGCTGTACAAATTAAACCTTCAGAAAGGCTTTGCCACATCAGAACTATATACCACCAACATTCTAAAAAAAAAAAAAAAAAAAAGGTAGTGATTAGGCAGAGGATTCCGAGTTCAAGACCAGCCTTAGTAACTCAGTGAGACCTTGTCTCAAAAAATAAAAAATAAAAAGGCTAAAGGTGTAGCTCAGTGGTAGGGCACTTGCCTGGAGTTTTCAAAGCCCTAGGTGCATCCACAGCAATGCAAAGGGAAGGGGGAAGCAAAAAGACCTTAAACATAATGACAACTAAAAGAAAAAAGCAATAAGCATTTTAGGTTACCCTCTAGACAAAATCATTAGTAATAAATTTTTCAAAAAAAAAATTTATGCAGCTAAAATTGAAACTAAGCCCAATGCAGAAAGATGAAAGAGAAGCAAACTTTCAGCTCCTGGTACCACAGATTTTGGTGCCAATTTGTTCTCTTCTCACTTCTCTTTAACAAGGTTCTACGCATGACAGTTTGATGAATTTTTACCTTTTATTTATGTATGAGTTTCAAAGTTTTGTTCATGGGAATATGGATTATTATGAAGAGACTTCTTACAGCATAAGGTCTTTAGTTAAACACCCTACTCTACTTTGCTGCCAGACATGTGCAAATTTATAGTTTTATGTGATGGTGGTATATTAGTGGTTAAAAGAAGGCCCTTAATTCTATTGACTTCAGTTTGCATTTTCTGCCAAAATGAAAAGTTTCAGGGGCATAAGTTCAAAATCTGAGGTTGTAAACAAAACTTTGCTCGGCACCTTCTGATATACTGTTGCACTGTGACAGGCATAACAGGGGTACATAATACCGACCCTCATAGGACTTTTTTTTTTTTTTTATCAAATTATGACATGTTAAAGCTAGAAAGTCTAACAAAGGCCATCAATTCCAGTCTTCTTCTACTGTAAGAATTTTTCTAGGACATTCTTAACAATTTCTCATCCATTCTCTGCAAACTTCTAGAGAGATATGGGCCCACTATTTGATATATAGCAGGTTCCACCAATAAACCTTTGACGGATATTTTTTTTTTTCATTGACTGTAGCAGCATAGCTTAAAAAAATTAATGAAGATCACATAAGTGGCATTGTTAACTTATTTAAGTAAAGAGAACCTATATAGCTTTGGTTTTAAATATCTTTGGAAATAACTAATTGGAAATTAACCACAGCAAAGGATATAAAGTAGGTTGAAAATACTCCAAAAGGTTAAAATGTTACAGAGTGTATATTTTGAAATAAAAATTATGAGAAAACAAGAAGCCATTTTTTTAACATTTTGATTAAGAATGCTTTTTTACTTAGAAAGAGATTAATTATATTTAATTAAATATATAGTTCAAACTTTTTAAAGTTCTCTCTTATGATTCAGTTATTTTATTTTTTATTGCCATAGCTTATTTATTATTACTATTTATGCAAAGAAAAGTTTTCCATTTCTCCCATGTTGGTTAATCTCCATTCCCTTTTTCAAAATTCATTTTTTCTAAGCTTAACCATCCTAAGAGATATACCCTAAATACAGAACATGAATTAAATATGTTTTGAATAACAGTAAACATACAGAAAAAGAGCATTTTAGCAATAGTCCCTTATTGAGGAAAACAGTACTCAGTATCTTTGTGTATCATTTTAGGAATAAATTATAATTCAAAGGGGGGAAAAGGAAAATTTATGGACACTGAGAATCTGAGGGCATATACTCTGCTGAACACTTTTTGCATGCATTCTCTTATTTTAACTATAAATATGGGTGTGAGGTTTCTAGTTCCATTTTATAGATGGGTAAAATCAGGCTGAAAGAATTTAAATAATTTGCTCAAGTCATGGAGCTGAGATTCAAACCCATGGTATTCCCACTGTAACTTGTTTTTCCAAAGGAATAAGATGCACAACCACAGAAACACCTGGCAAACAAAAACATAAGCTTATAACAACAATTTTAACATCTGTGGTTCCTGTGAGAGTTTTTAGTCCAATGGTTACAAGGTTAGACAAGCTTTTGAAATTAAAACCTCACACAAACATACAAAGTTGGACTGATGCTTTACACTATGCATAGATCCCAACTTGTCAAGGTAGCAAGACATATATCCTATTGATGAGTTCTCAGATTTTTGTTCTTTCTCGTCAAAAACAACATTAAGGAAAAGACAGTGTATTTTACAGAGGTACAAGTGAGTCTCCTACCTTATCGACATTCATTCGCTTAAATGATGCTTGCAGAAGTTTAAAATTGTGAATATACTCATGCTCCAACTTCGCTTGAAATTTTACTTTCTTCAAACTAATGCAGCCTGGAAAAAGCATATCCATGAACTGGCAATAGGCTGCTCCTAGAAAGAGACAAGAAAAGTATATAAGTGAGACTGGCTGTACCCAGATGTGACAATGGATTGGTAAGCAAGAAAATGAACATGCTTGTAGGTAACATCATTCAAAGCAGAGCCCACATGGCCATGTGTGTCCTTCTAATCACTACACTTACACTTCTCTGTCCACAGAGACTAGGTGCTAGGGGGACAGGATATTGCCTCAGTGATGAAGAGCCTGCCACTTCCCCATTCCTCACCCTGTGTGCTACACTGCATGTACCAGAGCATCCGGGGCCCAAGACCAAGGGGGAGAACCTCATACACTGAAGTCAAGGGGAAGCCAGGCTAAGAGTAACTCCTCCTAGCTTCCACCAGGGAAAAGGAACATACTCCTCCCCCCCCCTTTTTGGATACTACCTAATCGATGTCATCAAAAAAGAGGAAAAAGAACAGAAAATACTACAAAAGTTTTACAAAATGCATAGCTCAAAAATACACATATGCTGAAGTTGTTCTATAGCCATATTGCAAAATAACAGGGATGAAAAATGCATCACTAAGCCATTGAATGCCCCAAACAGTTGTATACCAATCAACAGGGTGCCCATATTAACATGAAAGATGAAGACAGGAGTACCTTGAGACTTACAGAAATTCAGAGTCATGCTGTTTATGACTGAGAAATAAACATGACAGAAATGTTCAATGAGTCCCCTGACAAAATAGTCTTAAGTTTTTTTTTTTTTTTTAATATGAAGAACTCTTAGAACACGAGTCTCAGTTAGAAAATACCAGAAAGAGCATGTTTACTTGTACATCTCTTCTTAATAGCAAAAGACTAACGGCATTTAGCTAAAGAAATTCAAAGTCAGAATGATTTTTTTTTTCTTTTGCAAGAAAGAAAAGCAATTGAATGGCAAGACTTTGAACAAGTGGCCATTTTAAAAAATATATTTCAGTTGTGGATGGACACAATACTTTTATTTTTATGTGGTGCTGTGGATTGAACCCAGTGCCTCCTGCGTGGTAGGCAAGTGCTCTACCACTGAGCTACAACCCCAGCCCCACAAGTAGCCATTTTTAAGTTCATTCTTTCTTTGCTATCTCCAGATCTCTTGGTCTGTTTCAATAATGTGCAACTGACAGACTTTCTGGAACATGAATGGCCTCCCTTATCCTTTAACAACATCAAGGCTTCTGAAAGGATACTCCCTTCTATGTGAGTGATTTGCCTTCAGATGGCAAAGACCCACTCTGTCTCTCCTGCCAAACAGATGTAGAGCATCCTTTACTGAGACAGGAATCCCAGATAAGTGGGAACAAGACCACAATCTAGGGTTGTAGAACAGGAAATGTTGGGCAACTTGTATTTTGTAGGAAAAAGCATAAATGGATGAAATGCAGGCCATAATCAAATCTCCAGAGTGCCTGCATCTGGCTCTCCACAGATGCCAACACCCTGAATACCAACGAGTCAGTTTCCTGTCAAGCAGGTGGGTTCTCTTAGAAACAGAATATAACAAACCAAACCATCAGCCGGCAGCTGGAAGTTTGCTGGCAGCTGGAAGTTTGCTGAGGACCACGGAGCTGCTCATTGGGGGACTTTTTTTGGCTGTGGCTCTCAACATCTCCCCCTCTCTGTTTAAACAACAAGCATGTGGCTTAGGGACCGTGTCTGTTAGGCAGTCCAATTCAACATATGGTCCTTACCCGTCATCGGATGAACTGACCTCTAGGCGTCAGCCTCCTGTCTTAGGTTGGTACCACTGCAATTGGATCATACCCGTCACTGACTACCGGTCCAGCATACAGCTATACTTGTGGATAGGCCTTTGCACCAGTGGGGGGGTGAGGTTCTTTGCCTCACCTCTGTTGGCCCCCAAATTTTAGACCATCACTAGTAGAGGAGGATGCAAAATGCCATGACATTAAGCCAATTGAGGGCTCCTTTGAAAAATTGTACCACCGGTGACATCATCAGCAAAAATACCCCAACACTACCACAAGTCGCTGCACCAACAGATAGTTCACAATGCATACAGGTGAGCTCACAATGTGTCCAGGCAAGTTCTGCAAGCAGTTCAGTGATGGCTATTGCAGAAGCTGCAGATTGGTTTTATCTTTGACTTCACCAGCACTGGGATGAAGATAGGAATTCTGNACCGGTAGTCAGTGACGGGTATGATCCAATTGCAGTGGTACCAACCTAAGACAGGAGGCTGACGCCTAGAGGTCAGTTCATCCGATGACGGGTAAGGACCATATGTTGAATTGGACTGCCTAACAGACACGGTCCCTAAGCCACATGCTTGTTGTTTAAACAGAGAGGGGGAGATGTTGAGAGCCACAGCCAAAGGGGCCCCAGCAAACTTCCAGCTGCCAGCAAACTTCCAGCTGCCGGCTGATGATTGGCTCACAGCGGCCCCAGCAACATCTAGCTGATTGGCTCCTCGGCCCCAGCAACATCTAGCTGATTGGCTCCTCTGCGGTGATGCTCATTGGACTGTTTCCCTGCCCTTTCAGACCATGGAGCTGCTCATTGGGGGACTTTTTTTGGCTCCGCCCACGTGACCCAGCCAATCGGCCTCAAGAGCAGGAGGATTGTGGGAGGTGAAGAGAGGCTGGTGTGGGAGAGAGAGGCTTGTGGAAAGCCGGTGGTGGCAGTTGAGGCTCTGAGGATTTTTCCTGAGAGGCTGTTTTGTTTGGCGTGTGTGGTTCTAAAAATAAAGTTAGTTTCTTTTGACAAGTGGCTCCTGATTGTGCCCAGCCAGACTGCGGCACCAAACCCCAAAACATTGGAGGTAGAAAAAGAAACATCATGACATGGGGACCATTCCTACAGTTATTATCCAATTATTCAGTCTGCCTTCTAAAGTACCACCAGATGGAGCAAATTCCAACAGCCACTTTAACTTTACATAGGTGGGAATGTTGAACTAACTGCCTTTACCCGCTCTGTAAGTTATTTTCACTTTTATAGTGTTTAGCATAGGATTTACCGATGGAGACCCAGATATTCTATATTCTCACAAACCAACCAACCAAATCACTGATCTTTCAAATTTAAAAAGAAAATCCAGATTATAGAAAAAATAATCAATATAGAGAGGGAAGGAAGAAAAAAAATCAATTTTAAGATGACCATCCAAGAGATACACTGGATGGTGTATCTAATCATTGGGCAGAGGTTATTTTTTTTTTAAATGTGATAATACTTTAGAATGTAATCATATATCATTTTTATGTACATTTTAAACTATACAAATCATGATTCCCTTTCTGGGTCATTGAATATTCTCTATCAATATTTTTTAATGGCTTTCTGATATTTATATCATGCATAGCAACTGTCCCAAACCACGATTATATAAATATTCATATGTAGTTTAAGTACTTTTATGATCTTAAGTTCTACATTTAAATTCTGAATCCATGTGAAATTTATTTTGGTCTATGATATAAAGTATGATTCTAATTTTAGTCATCCCAAATGTTAGTGGAAATCTGTCACTTTTGGCTCCCCTGCATTTGGGCACTTTCCTACCTGGGGAGATGTCCCACAGAAGCTGAAAATGGGCAGGCCTCCCTTTCCTGATCCAGCAATAAGGACACAGGCCCATGACCAGGGCTCTGCCTTGGATGTTTCTGCCTAGGTCTCTTGTGGAAGGAGTGATAGAAATACACAGAGACAAACAGAACTACTCATGGTGGCAGTGGTATGTCTAGAGTCCTGAGCAGGGACAGCAGAATAGGGACATGCTAACCATCCTATTCCTGTGGCACAAAGAAGGCTGCATTCCCAGCTCCTTAGCATCCTTTGCTTCCCTCATCTTCTGGGCCTGGCTTTCCACTGACTCTGAGCTACCCAATCTCTCTTCTGCTTAATCTGATCATGATTAATTTCTGCTATTTCAACCCAAATGCCAACTGATAAAACCAGGTAGGTGTTAACCACCATCATTTTTAAAAACATTTTATTTATTTATTTATTTATTTACTTACTTACTTACTTATTTTTATGTGGTGCTGAGGATTGAACCCAGTGCCTCACACATGTGAGGCAAGCACTCTGCCACTGAGCCACAATCCCAGCCCAACCACCATCATATAAAGGTAATATCCACTTTCCTCACTGGTGAGGAGCACTATCCATCCATACTGTACTATACATTACTTTAAAAAATGTTCTAATTAGTTATACATAATAGCAGGATACATTTTGATTCATTGTACACAAATGCAGCACAATTTTTCATTTCTCTAGCTGTACACAATGTAGAATCACACCACATGTTCATCTCATTACACCATCTTTCCTGCCCTCATATCCCTTCCCCTTTCCTTCCTCCCTTTTACCCAATCAAAGTTCTTCCATTCTCCCCATGGCCCTCTCCTCCCCCCCCCCATTATGGATCAACATCCACTTATCAGAGAGAACATTTGGCATTTGTTTTTTAGGATTGACTTACTTTGCTTAGCATGATATTCTCCAACTCCATCCATTTACCTTCAAATGCCATAATTTTATTCTCTTTTAATGCTGAGCAATATTCCATTGTGTATATATGCCACAGTTTCTTTATCCATTGATCTGTTGAAGGGCATCTAGGGTTGGTTCCATAGCTTAGCTATTGTGAATTGAACTGTTATAAACATTGATGTGGCTCTGTATGTATTACTTTCCTAATACGTGAGACTGGAACTTTTTCTTCTTCTTTTTTTTTTTTAATTGGTTGTTCAAAACATTATAAAGCTATTGACATATCATATTTCATACAATAGATTCAAGTTGGTTATGAACTCCCAATTGTACCCCAAATACAGATTGCAGAATCACATCGGTTACACATCCACATTTTTACATAATGCCCTATTAGTAACTGTTGTATTCTGCTACCTTTCCTATCCTCTACTATCCCCCCTCCCTGTCCTCCCATCTTCTCTC
>NW_025999990.1:30681732-30688612 GCF_001458135.2 Marmota marmota marmota
CTTGAAAAGTATTGGTATTAATTCTTCCTTAAAGGTTTTGTAAAACTCCGCTGTATACCCATCCGGTCCTGGGCTTTTCTTGGTTGGAAGTCTTTTGATTGCTTCTTCTATTTCATCTATTGTTATTGGTCTGTTTAAGTTGTGAGTATCCTCCTGACTCAGTCTGGGCAAATCATATGACTTAAGGAATTTATCGATGTCTTCACTATCTTCTATTTTATTGGAATATAGGTTTTCAAAATAATTTCTAATTGTCTTCTGTATTTCTGTAGCGTCTGTTGTGATATTGCCTTTTTCATCCCGTATGTTAGTAATTTGAGCTCTCTCTTCTTCTCTTCGTTAGCATGGCTAAGGGTCTGTCGATCTTATTTATTTTTTCAAAGAACCAACTTTTAGTTTTGTTAATTTTTTCAATAGTTTCTTTTGTTTCAATTTCATTGATTTCCGCTCTGATTTTAATTATTTCTTGCTGGAACTTTTTCTTGACTGTTTTTTGGTATGTTCCTGTGATAGCTCTAAACTCTTATTTAAATTCTATATGTTGTATTACTATCTGTAGTATAAATTTCTCCTCTTTCTCAAGGCTTTCTTAAACTTCATTATACATTTATTCTTTCCATTGTAATCTTTAATTTGTTATCCATGGCACACAGAAAATAATAGTTTTTTAAACACATAAGTAATTTGCTTGCTATTTAATAACGGCTTTACTGAAATACATAAACTGTGAAGTTCAAGCTTTAAAAGTATACAATTCAGTGAATTTTAATATATTCAATGACTTGTACATCCATTACTCACTGTCTAATTCTAGAAGCTTTTCATTACCACTAAAAGAAACTTCATGCCCATTAGCAGCCTCTCTATATTCTCTCCTTCCCTTCTGCCCTGGCAATCACTAATCTCTTTCCTGTCTCTACACATTTGCATATTCTACAGATTTCATATAAATGGAATAATATGTGGACATTGTATTTGCTTTCTTTCACTCAGGAAAGAAAACATAGTTTATGAATGTTGTGGCATGAAGAGAAATTTCTTTTTATAGTTGAATAATAATAATGTATAAATGATTCCATTACATAAATATCCCAGAATTTATTGATCTATTCATCAGTGGATGGATATCTGGGTAGCTTTCACTTTTGGACTATTTTAAGTAATGCTATTATGAACGTTCATGTATAAATTCTTGGTGGAATTTGTAGGTATATCTCAGCCATATACCTAGAAGTGGGTACTGCTGGGTCATATGATACCTCTGTACTAAACATTTTGAAGAACTGCCAAACTGTTTCCTAAAGCAGGTGTACTATTTTATTTTCCAACCAGCAATGTATGAGAACTTCAATTTTTCCACAGCTGTGACATCTGTTATTTTTATTCTAGCAATCCTAGAGGATATGAAGTGGTATTTCACTGTTGTTGTAGATTGATTTCCTTAATGAGTAATGATACTGAGTATCTTTTACATGTGCTTTTTTGGCCAAGTGTGTAACTTCTTTGGAGAAATGTCTGTGCAAATTCTTTGCCCATGTTTAAATTGAATTGCCTTTTTATTATTGAGTTATAAAAATTCTTTTTATAGTCTAGATATCTTCTCAATATATGATTCACAGATATTCATTCTCTCCTGTGGATTCACTTTCTTGATAGTATCCTTTGAGGACCAAGATAATTTTGAATAAATCCAATCCAATTTGCCTAATCTTTTCTTTTATCACTTGTGCTTTGTTTTTTTTTTTTTTTTTGGTGGTGCTGGGGATCAAACCCAGGGCCTTGTGCATGTGAGGCAAGCACTCTACCACTGAGCTATATCCCCAGCCCTCACTTGTACTTTTATTGTCATATCTAAGAAATGGATTTCTTAAAAAATGATTTTTTTAAATTGATTTTTTAAAAAATAATTGAGAATGGAATGCATTACAATTCTTATTATACTTATACAGCATAATTTTTCATGTCTCTGGTTGTATATAAAGTATGTTGACACCAATTCGTGTCTTCATACATGTACTTTGTAAACCATTCTTTTTTTTAGAGAGAGAGAGAGAGAGAGAATGAGAATTTTAAGGTTTATTTTTTTTTAGTTTTCGGTGGACACATCTTTATTTGTATGTGGTGCTGAGGATCGAACCCGGGCCGCATGCAGGCGAGTGTGCTACCACTTGAGCCACATCCCCAGCCCTTCCATACATGTACTTTAGATAATGATGTCCATCACATTCCACCATCCTTGCTAATCCCCTGTCCCCTTCCTTTCCCTTCCACCCCTCTGCCCTATCTAGAAAGAAACCACTTCTTAATCCAAGGTTGTGAAGATATACACTTACACTATCTTCCAAAAATTGTATAGTTTTCTTTTTTTTTTTTTTTTTGAAGAGAGAGAGAGAGGATTTTTTAATATTGTGGCTTGAGCCACATCCCCAGCCCAGTTTTATTTCTTATATTTAAGTCTATGATCCATTTCCAGTCAACTCTTGTATATGATATGAGATTGAGTCCAACTTCGCTTATTTATATTTATTACACCATTTAATCATGTTTATAGTATATTATTTATACTTACTATATTTGTATTGTTCTCTCAGTATCATTTTTTATGTTTTATTTTTAGAGAGAGAATTTTTTTAATATTTATTTTTTAATATTTGGTGGACACAACATCTTTATTTTATTTTTATGTGGTGCTGAGGATCGAACCCAGCGCCCTGTGCATGCCAGGCGAGCGCGCCACCCCTTGAACTACATCCCCAGCCCTCATTTTTTTTTTTTTAAAGACTATCCTATCTCCCTTTAATTATCTTGGCACTCTTGTTGAAAATCAATTAGCTATATTTTTTCTGGAATTTCAATTCAATTCTCACTACTTGTCCTTATGCCAGTTACCACTGTCTTGATTGCTATGCCATTGTAGTAAGTCTTGAAATGAAAACTAATCCTTCAACTTTGTTCTCCTTCTTTGAGATTGTTTCAGCTAGTCTGGATCCCCTGCATTTTCATATGACTCTTAGGACAATCTCATCAATTTCTATGAAAAGGGCAGCTAAGATTTTTGATAGGAATTTCACTGTATCTGTAGATCGGGGCAAATACTGCCATCTAAAAAACATCGTCTTTCAATCCATAAATGTGGGATGTCTTTCTATTTGTTCTTTCAACAATGCTTTATAGTTTTCAGTGTACAAATAATCTTCTCTTGTTAAAATGCAGTCCTTGTGTGTTGTTCTCTTTGATGTTATTGTAAGTGGATGTGTATTCATAATTTTGTTTTTAGATTGTTCCTTATTATGTGAAAATACAACTGGTTTCTGGATACTGATCTTATATCATGCAATCTTAATTAACTCATTAGTTCTAATGCGTATTGCTTCTTTTCCTTGCCTAGTTTCTCTGGCGAGAAACTCCAGTACAATTATAAATTGAAGTGGCAAAAGTGGGTGTCCTTGTCTTTTCCCTAGTTTTAAGGGGAAAAGCATCTAATTTTTTACCACCAAGTATTTTGTTAATAGTAGGTTTTTCATAGCTTTATAAGACTGAGAAAGTTCTCTTCTATTGCTAATTGTTTTTAGCATTTGGATTTAGTCAAATGTTTTTTCTGAATCTGAGATTGTCCTGTGGCTTCTGTCCTTTATTCTACAGATGTAATGTGTTATGATGGTTGATTTTCATCAAACCAACTTTCATTAATTCCATTTGATCAGGTTGTAGAATCCTTTTTATATGCTCCTGAATTATTCCACTAATAATTCATTGAGAAATTTTTTGGTCTATATTCATAAGAGATAACTGCTTTGTAGTTTTCTTGTGATATCTCTGGTTGTGTATCAGAGCATTACTGAATTCACAGAATGAGCTGGAAGGTATTCTCTTTGCTTCTATTTGTGGAAGTTTTTCAAGGACTGGTTATTAAATTTTCTTTTAATACTAAGTACAACTCACCCATTCAAGTTATCTTCTAGACCTGAGCTTTTCTTTTGGAGAGCTGTTGTTACTTTTACTTGGTATTGAACCCAGGGGCACTTAACCACTGAGCCACATTCCCAGCCCTTTTGTGTGTGTGTGTGTGGTGGTGGGGGGGTAGTACCAGGGATTGAACTCAGGGGCACTTGACTGCTGAGCCACATCTCCAGCCCTATTTTGTATTTTATTTAGAGACAGGGTCTCACTGAGTTGCTTAGTGCCTTGCTGTTGCTGAGGCTGGCTTTGAATTCTCCATCTTCCTGCCTGAGTCTCCCTGCTGGGATTATAGGTGTACCGAACCCATGCCTGGCCCATCCCCAGTGCTTTTTATGTTGAGAAAGGGTCTCGTTAAGTTGCTTAGGGCCTCACTAAATTGCTGAGGCTCATCTGGCTTTGAACTTTCGATCCTCAGCCTCCTGAGCCACTGGGTTTGTAAGTGTGCACCAACTGTACTGGGCTGTGGTTACTATTGTAACTACTAATTCAATCTCTACTAATTCAATCTCTTGTTATATAGGTCTATTACAAATTTTTATTTCTTTTTTACTGAGTCAATTTCAGTAGTTTACATCATTCTAGGTATTTGTCCATTTCATCTAGGTTACTGTAAACTGATTTTTTAAACATTTATTTCATAACTTATGAGTTCTAATTAATTTTCAGATGCTTTTTATTTTTTGGGGGATAAATCATAATGTAAAAAATGATATATCTGTTGCACATGATATGTATATGTGTATATTTATATATTCACACTTCTTTTCTTTAATGAGAATATCTTGTGTTCTTCCTCTAAGTCTGTTATTGGCCACGGATTTTTGATACTAAGGAAATAGTCTTTTATGTTTTACCAAGAGTCTTTCTTATCAGGAAGGGATACTGAATCTTATTATCCTTTCAACAGCTGTGGAGATAATAAAAACGCTTTTCTCCTCTGATTTATTAATATGATCAGTGAAATTCATGATGTCCCAATTCTAAATCTTCTTTGGATTCCTGGAGTAAGTCCTACTTTATGATGCTTGCTCAGTTTTCACTATAGAATTGGTTCAGATTCATAAATACTTTGTGATTCTTTTATAAGTAAGACTCCTAATTTTTGTGTCCTATTTTTTTCTTAGCATGGTTCCTTTAGGTTTAAAATCTGAACTGTGACACTTTCATTTAAAACCGCATAGCTATTACTTAAGAAGCAATGCAGAAAGGGCAGATCACATTGGCATTTCCATTGAAGGGCATATTATGTATTTAAGTGTTGTAGTATATGTCATCTTCTCTAGAGTTAAAGAAGTCCCTGAGAATTTTTAAGAAATATCCTACTGACCTTTGGGACTACGCTGAAGGCCTGTTGCTATTGCTTCTGGGTATGTGCATTTGGGCATTTTCAGCTTCTGGTTCCATAGATCTTTTAAGGGAAATGTCTAAGATATATCATGAAAACAGTACCTTGAAATTAACTTCTGCTATCTTTAAGGGTTAATACTGGGTCAAGAAACTGTACCAGGGCTTAACCTGAACAATATTGGTTGTTATCAAAGTATTCTGGGTTGCTATCAACCCTCTGGATCACATCTCCTCTCACCTTCTCATTACCAATCCCTGCAATTGCCCTCACTCTCTCATCATGTGAATTTCCCTCTGTATAGACTATCCACAAAGCCTGCAAATATGCCATGGTATTATTTGACTCTGACAAAGTAAAACAAAAATACCTTCCTCAACCCCTCATTATCCTTCAGTTCTTATACTATTTATCTCCTCTTCACAGCAATGCTTCTGGACAAAACTGTCCCCCTGCTTACATTGCATCATCTGCCATCCAACTCAATTCAATATCAATTCAATTGTCATGCACCTTACCACATTCTGGTCAAGGTCATCCACAGCATCTCATCTCTGTTATCAAATTACCCACTTTCTGTCTTCATCTCACTCAATGTCTTCCTAGTATTTGGCCCTTTGACCATTTCTTTATTCTTCAAACTCCACAATTTTTTCCTTAATCAGACAAAATAGGTGCCAACTAACTAGAAAACTGAGGATGCACTGCCTTTGTCCAAGAAGTCTCAGTCACAAACCAGATTGTGCATCAGTAAGTATACAAATTTTGGAGTTATTTCATTATCCTGGGAATAACGTGATCTATGTTTTGCACAGATCCCACTTTCATCATACTGCGCTAACGCTGCCTTCGCTCTGATCATGTAACTCTCCTGCTAAGAACACCATGGTCATTTTCTGTGAAACCACTACACAATTCAGACTCCTTCCCTGGTTTACAATGCCCTGTGATTAGGCCTCTTGCTCAACTTCCCTCAAGGAAGCTCCTTTGACACTGGCTTCCCTGCTGTGCCTGAACACTTCAGATCTGCTCCTGCATTAGGACCTTTACACACTGTCTCATCTGGAATGTCATGTGGTTACTTCCTTCTTGCCATTCAGATCAAAGCTCAGTTGCCACTTCCTGAGAGAAGCCCTCCCTTAACATGCCATCTGAAGTGGTCTTCCGGTCTCTCCTTGCCTTCTCATTCTGTTTCATGTTTGGCATTTTACTGTTCATACATATATTGGTTTGTGGTTTATCTTCTATGGAATGTGAGTTTCAAGAGTACTTGCACCCAATCTATCTTGGTCCCCCCTTTGTACCTAAGCATTTAGTATAGTACCTGGCATAAATAAATATCTGGTTAATGAATGAAGGTCAGCAGTTGTAGCAGCTGAACCTCAACAAGGGCTGGTAAATAGCAAACCCTAATGTTAAAAACCTCCCAAGTAAGATGCATTACAAGAACAGTTACTAATTTACAGGGAAATGGATGGCATTAGAGCAGATTATGCTAAGTGAAGCTAGCCAATCCCTAAAAAACAAATGCCAAATGTCTTCTTTGATATAAGGAGAGTAACTAAGAACAGAGTA
>NW_025999990.1:30689944-30733141 GCF_001458135.2 Marmota marmota marmota
GGTGGGGGAGGGGGAGGGTGGAGGATGGGAAAGGCAGCGGAGCACAACAGACACTAGTATGGCAATATGTAAATCAATGGATGTGTAACTGATGTGATTCTGCAATCTGTGTATGGGGTGAAGGTGGGAGTTCATAACCCACTTGAAAAAGTGTGGAATATGATATGTCAAGAAATTTGTAATGTTTTGAACAACCCACAATAAAAAATTAAAAAAAAAAAAGATTTGATAGGGGTATAATTAAAAATCAAAAACCCTAAACTAAGAACCACTCTGGAGCCTGAGTCTGCAGAAATGTGAGACAAGCTTCAAAAGACTGATCAATATAAGATAATGCACTCAAAACAATCCAAATGGGAAGATGTTGTGTTTATAAGAAGGCTGACTATGATGGGCTACACTCTGAGCTCATCAGCTCAAGGTGCTACTCCTGTAGTTACGAAAGTGACAAGATTCTGAAAATAAGCACAGGGAAAAACAGGAAGCTATTCGTTCTACAGTGCCATGCTATGTCTGTGCCTAAAGCCCTAAGAACTTGTACACATCAAAAGTGACACAATGGGGCTAACAAGTTTGGGGGCAGGAACACAATGAACAGTTGGGGTAACTGTATGAGGGAGGCAGAGCTCAAATGAACACTCACACAGCAGATCTGGGAGTACATGTCACATAGCAGATTTGGGAGTACATGATTTCAGTTTAGGAGATGATGAAAAAGTCAAAATGACACTCATTTTCATTAGATTCTGGGACTTTAACAGTAGAGGAATATCAGAAAGTGAATATTTTTAAGTTTTCAGACAAAAGAAAACATCACTCAACAATAATAAATTTATGGAACATATGAGAAATGCAAAAAAACCAAAAACACTCAAATTCATATAAAATCTGTTAGAGCTTTCACTTCTATTTTTATCATTCTAGACCCCCATGATATCCTTGGAGGATAATTTTATTGCATTATCCTGTTTTAAAAACTTGGGAAGAAGGCTCAGAAAGTCATCCAGGTAATAATCAGGAGAGTGGATTTTCAACTCTGACCTGAACTTCAATTTTATAAAGGGTTTTGTTTTTCTCTGTGCTGCTTATGGGCAAATATAAGTGAGAATTCAAATTCTCAAAATTTAATGAGAGTTTGGAAATTTTTCCAGATTATAATTCAAAAAGGAATTACAAAGAAAACTGAAAAAGGACATATGAATCTTTTGGACTGATGTTAGGATGTTGGTTATATCTTATACATTCATAGTACAGTCTGGATCATTAACCTGAGGTTGCAAAATACACGGGGTCACAGGGTCACAGACTCCCAGCATATCAGCAGAGATCTACCTGAATGTTAGGATTTAATGTGCTGGTATGTATATACTTATAAGAATCCCATTTTTCATATATATATATATATATATATATATATATATATATATATATAAGAATATATATATATATATATATATATATATATATAAGAATATATATATATATATCTCATTTTTCATATATAATATGAATCTCATTTTTCATATATATATATATATATATTCACATGTGTATATATATATGTGTATATATATGTAAAATAAGCATTTTATCTCTCTGTACATAACTTCACCGCTCATATGTATATTCTCTCTGCCACACACCTTACTACTGTCTAACAAATCTCAGTACTTTTCCAGAAATCGATATAATCCATGGAGAACCCATCAAGGCATATTGGGTTCTGCCATGAAGAGCTACTCAAATTGCCCATCTGATTTTCTCACAGGCCAAGGAACTATTATACAAAGATGCCCATATCATCAAGGGATTTAGTTACAACTTTCCACTTTCCATCCTCTTATTTGGTATTGATGAAGGATTAGAAGAAAAGGATGACAACTTTAATTTATTAGATACATCTGTGCAGTCACAGCCCTCATTACAGGAATCAGAGGTAAATAACCTGTAAAAATGTGCTTTCTCCAGCTAATATCAATGAGGATGGGAGAGGATCACTGGAGTACTGGCCTTTGGATCTGAGCCTTCACCATTTGAATGGCTGTGACATGTCATCACACTCTTCTTAGTCAACAGTACTCTCATCTGCAAAACGTCGGGGTTAGATAGAGCTCCAAGCTCTAAAATTAGATTATAGTCTAATTCTCAGTCTGTCACCAACTTCTCTTTTAAGGGCCCCTCAGTGTTTCTGCTAATTAGGAGACACTGACGTTTCATCCTCATGACTAAGATGTTTGCCAGGGCTCTCGATTCTAGCCATCACTGTCTTCTGTCACAGTTAATATGAAAGGGGACACCAGCATTCTGCCGCAGTTGAGGTACAGTCCCCAGGGACTCGCTCTCCGAATTACAGTTCTGGTCACTTTATCTTCATGACTCCTCTTTGAGCTCCTGACATTCACATAGTCAGTGACATAAATATTTTCTGGCATCTTCAACAGCTGGACATTAACAATTCAAAGTATCTTTTGTATTAGAATACTGTTTTCCACCATAATCACCGAATCATTCCAGCTTTCCTTTTGCATTCAGCCTTGTCACTGCCTGTGCTGATGCTCCTGCAGAACTGAAGCTCATGTAGCCAAAGCCCAAACCTCACATGGAGGACAGTATCCCCATTGGGGAATCAGGCTTACTGAGGAGGAAAGTGAGGTTGCAAAATACACAGGGTCACAGACTCCCAGCATATCAGCAGACATCTACCTTCACAAAGCAAAGGTTTCAAAGAGTTTAATGGCTCTGAAAGATTAACATTTTAAAGAACTTTAACAATTCCAAAGTTCAGCTGTTATCACTACAATCCAACAAAAATATAATTAAATAAGTAGGAGCTCCAGGTTGTTTTTCCAGGCATCTTTCACATTCCTGGCACTGAGCAGCAGCTTGACAGCTTCAGGTACACACAGTATTATTTCACACTGTTAACATGAACTTAGGACACTGTTTACCTTACCTGCCCCCGAGTCACAAAGGCAAAAATAAAGATCAAGAGTTCAGAAATCTGGTTTCAACTGAGATTCTTCCTTTGAATTCCCAGGGTCCTAAACTGAGCTTCCCACTTCATCCCACGGCTTGAAGTTATGTCAGAAACTTTTCATTCCTATTGCAAATAAGTCCCCAAGACAAGTGGAGTTCCAAATGGTCCCACATAGAGGAAAAGGAGCAATAACCAGCAAGAAGATGTCAACACCCACTGGCAGACAGAGGGGCTTGGGTGAATTGCTGAGAGTGTTAAAAAGCACCCTACCCGTTCCCCTTCAACACACAGTGGGCTGTCCAGGAACATTCTCCTCTCTTTCCTTTTACAGAAAATGCAATAAGCTAGCAACTATTATTCAGGCAGATGAATTTTTAAGAGTATCAGGAGATAAATTAAAAGGCCTTATCCAATCATGTGATTTGTCTTTCATCTGATTAAAAAAAAAAAAACAACAAACTGAGGGCATTTAACTAATTGTATGCTAGAAAACCTTTATAAGAATCTTATATGGCTGCAATAAACTGGTATCAGCATCCTCTGTTTACAATCTTCCTTCAAGAACCAAGAAGACTTTTAAAAATGTGTTGTTGCCTTTGGATCAGAATTGTATAGAGACTTGCAGAACAACAGTAAAAAGACCTGCAGTAACAAGCTAATCAGGTATTAAGATCAATGTACTGAGCTGAATTAAAAGCCCATCTCAGAAACATCATGGAAAAACAAAAAATATTTTCCTCTTTTAAAAGGAAATTTCAACGAAGTAAAAACCCAACTGCCAAACAGCCTTTGAAGAAGATTAAGGAATTAATATTTTTATTAAAAATAATTTTTAAAGAAAAAACCAGAGATAACAGATAGAAATCTACAATATGCACAGAGAGTTGATATTTTAAGAGGTGTTTGTGAGAATAATTTTTGTAGAAATTAATGATTGTAACTCTGCACTGAAAACTAGAACATTGCTAGTAACACTGAAATGTAACTGGTCTATTCACAGTTGTTTTATTCAGCTAAATTGTAATCACCCTGTAATGTGGTAGTGCTTACACTTGTGTTTTAGTGTTTTCAGAAGAGAGTACAAACTTCAAACCTCATAATACAGAAGAAGATTCAGACAAGTGAAGGAGTGAAGAAGGGGCAGGACAAGAGTCACCTCTCTGGTTTGAAAGCCTCCTGTCCATTGCTAAGTTTAAGGCGCTCAGCTTTACCCCTAGTTCCCACACCACTGATTTCCCTTTGGTTCATACTCATCAGATTTTACCTGAGCAAGCTAACAGACACTGCCTGCCAGGTTAGATTTGACTTCTACAAGGCAGTCAAGAAAGAGGAAGTGGGAGGGGCCCTGGAGAAGGGAGGCATGGTACACAGGACAAAATGTCACTGGCTTCCAGGGAGCCTGATACTGAAACTAGTAGCAAGATGTCCCAGAGGCCAGAGTCCGAGAATAGAGCTAAAATTAGAATTTGGCATTCCAGACAGAGGAGGAAAGGGGACAGAAAAAGCCTTTATTACAGATGAAAAACAAGTTAGGTACACGTGAAACTCATTCTGAAGGGTTTCAGGGTTCTTGATAGGGCCACGAGAAAAGAAAGTTCTATAAAGTTGTGACATCAGGAGGCAGTTTCTCTCCGTGTGGTTCTTGTGTATTTTCACATTTGCTTGAATTACGTTTCTACTTTAATGAACAAAGTTTTTCTAAGTACTGAAATACATGATTGACTAGGTAAAACAGGAAGATTTAAATTAAGAAATTCTTCTTGGCATTAGAGCAGATTATGCTAAGTGAAGCTAGCCAATCCCTAAAAAACAAATGCCAAATGTCTTCTTTGATATAAGGAGAGTAACTAAGAACAGAGTAGGGTCGAAGAGCATGAGAAGATGATTAACATTAAATAGGGATGAGAGATGGGAGGGAAAGGGAGAGAGAAGGGAAATTGCATGGAAATGGAAGGAGACCCTCAGAGTTATACAAAAGTAGATACAAGAGGAAGTGAGGGGAAAGGGAAAAATAATACAAGGGGGACAAATGAATGTCAGTAGAGGGGGCAGAGAGAGAAGAGGCGAGGGGAGGGGAGGGGAGGGGGGATAGTAGAGGATAGGAAAGGCAGCAGAACACAACAGACACTAGTATGGCAATATGTAAATCAATGGATGTGTAACTGATGTGATTCTGCAATCTGTATTTGGGGTAAAAATGGGAGCTCATAACCCACTTGAATCAAAGTGTGAAATATGATATATCAAGAATTATGTAATGTTTTGAACAGCCAACAATAAAAAAATTAAAAAAAAAATAAATTAAGAAATTCTTGAGTCTGAAAGGACATGAGAGTCCCTATCTAATTTTTGTGATTACAGGTCAGCTCAAAGAAATGCAGTCCGTAGGTGGCACAGTGGGATGTCACTTTATTAATTAATGAAATAACATCAAATCCTTATCAATATGACATTACACTTAAAGAACCAAGTCTTAGTTTTGAGAAGCCAGAGAAATAGATATGAAAAAACTAGCAGAAATATAAAACTGTAAACGTTAAACTATGTGGCAGAGACAAATACTAAAGGAGTTAGTTCAGAGAGCTGCCTAAGAAAAATCCAAGAAAGAGTAATCGATATTATCAAACAGATAAAGCCAAATCAAACTTTCCTGATTGTTAGGGTCCTCAAGGAGCTTGACCCTAACACTCAAGACCTAAAACGAGTACTCAGTGAGTCCAAGACTCAGTAACGCTCTGCAAATTGAAAAGGTGGTGAGCTCACACCTTATTGAAGGTGAGGAGGAAGACAGGGTGAAGCAGCATTTGAGATGGCCTTCAAAGGAGGCATTCTGCTTGTGTAAGGTGTATTTGTGCAAGTGGAGGCTGGAAGCAGGGAGGCTGTGGGAGTTGACACTGGGAAGGTGGCTGCAGCCATGCTCACTGCTCAAATGCAAAAGCAGCTTAGCTTAATTTGGAACCCATGCTGACTTCTGAGCACCTGTGTCTTTTGAGAAGAGTTTCCACACAATGCCATTTTTTAAGCTGCAATTTTCAGGACATAATTATTTTAGGGGCAAATTTAATTAAGGGTAAGAAACCTAAAGCAGAAACACTTTTCCCATGTTCTTAGGGAATGTCTCCTGACATCATTCTATCAATACTTCTACACACCAGGCTGCTGTACGGACTGAGGTATGGTAGATCCTGGACAGGCTTTTGGTACAGAGGTTAGGAATGGGCCAGCACAAACCTGCAGTCCACTTCTATACAAGGAACCCCTTTTTTAGGTCTCTTCTTTTTTGTGGTAGAGGTCACAGTCCCTGGGACTGGAGCTTCAGGGTTCCTCTCCAGAGCTGATTCACTGTCCCCCACCCTCAGGCTTGCAGGTGAGGACATCTTACTTTTGCCACTGCTCCCAATCCAGTCTACAAGCTGTTATCCATGCCAACAATGTCCCCAAATGCCTCCTTCCCAAGGAGGGTATTCCTTCCCCACTGCTCCCTGAGAGTGGGTCTAAGATCAAAGCAAGTCCAGCGAACAGGGCACAAACCAAAGGAAGCCCCCCAAAATTAGAAGAGAACTCGGGAACAGCTACCCCAAAACATTCACATAGACTGTGATACACAACAGAATACTGTTCTGTAATGAGATGCTTTCTCTATATTTACCAGGTGAATCCCAGAACACTTTGATTTCTAAGCACAATTCTAGTATGAGAAGGAATTCAAATTAGTATAAGGACCACACAGTATTTGCTTCAGGGATTTAATCATATGACACTGTAGAAATGAAAGAAGAATGGAATAATTTAGGAAAAAGAAAGAGGTGGGAAAGGTCTTTAGGTTTATAAAAAAAAAAAAAAAAAAAAAAAAAAAACCAGTGGATTCTAACACAGTTTTAAAGTTGATAGACATGTTTTTATTAAAATTTGGTTCCTTCTATAGTTCTGTAAACTTCTTCCATGAATTGTCGTGAAATGTAATCTAGAAAAAAAGTGGAGGATTAAAGGAGGATTAAAGTGGAGGATTGGAGAATGTGAAAAGAAACTTTGGGAAATCGAGCTGGCTTTAGTGGCATATTTACATGCTTCTTATTGTCAAATAATTTGGTCATAAAAGCTTAAGTGTGAATACTTGAGGAAGAACACACCCTTGGAAGGGAGGGGACAAATAAAGAGAGGTAACTTGCTATCTGTCAGAATTACGTCATGGTTTCAGGATGGGAAAAACCCAATCTGCAGAGCGATGGTGACTCTAAGGTATGCGATTCCAACATGCCCAAACATTTGCCAGAGATTTCTGACACTTCCTTTCTTTTTCCCCCACATAGTGTCTACATGTCTGATAAACTATGAATTTAAAAACAGTCCAGAAAAAAAGTAGGTCAGAGTAAATGTTTTCTTTTGAAGATCAACAGAATTTTGTGTTGCTAGCTTGATGATCTTTATTGTATAGAAGTGAAAAGGCCTACTAATATTTCAGACAATCCTGAGCACACATGCTCATTAGTGTTACAAACAGTCCAACCGTGAGACAGGCTAAATGCCTACTTTTGTCCAGGGATCTTATTCTACCTTTGCTTTGTACTTGCATAAGCTGAAAAAAGGGAATTTGAATGTTCTGGATAGAGACATCTCAATGAGAACGTTGGGAGTGAAGGAACAGGTCCCAGCTGGGTATGATCTGTGTTGCTTTATGCATACTGCTGATCCTTAGTTCCTGGTCCTCTGACACATTTCAAGTACCCAGTAAATATCTGCTGATTGCAGGGCTAAGTAAAGCAATGTGTACAACATAAAAATGGTCTAAATGGTGCCTTTATTTAAAATCACCATCTTCTTCTTCTCAGCCTGAATCCTACTCTGCATTGAAAACCTAGTTTGAATAACATCTCGGGTTCAACTTCATGATATTTATTAACCATTCACTAAATCTGCATGGCTATTTGGCCAAAGGCCCAAACAAGGCTAAGACAAAGAGCTTTTTCTAGACTGAAATAATCTTTCATTTCATTGAATACTACGAATACTTAGAATTTGAAGCACCAGTATTTTTCTTTGGCTGCCTTGAATCCTCATATATAAATTATAGACACCTTACACATGCATTTAACATGCATAAAACACTGCACCTTCTCTCTGTCCTAATCAAACTTTTCTACCTAAAATGTCCTTTTTGTTGCCTTTTACATTTGAATAGAAACTTCTTGTTCTTTAAAGCTTAGTCCAATCATCACCTTCTTTCTGATGCTTTTCTTATTCCCAGTACAGAACTGAATCACTATACCAACTATGGGAGCTCAATAGCAGATTGACTTGCATTCTAATTAGTTCTTGTGGTTGTTGGTGAATAGGTTTTGATGACTGGTACTACAGTTTGGGTCTTGAATGTCCCCCACAGACCCAGATGTTAAAGCTTTAGCCCCCAATGTGGTGCTATTGGGAAATAGTAGAACCTCTGGGTTGGGTCCTCATGGTATGTCCTTAGGTGATTGGGGCATACCTCTGAGGGCAGAACCCTGGCCCATTCCTTGTCCTCTTTTCTTTGGCTTCTTGGCCATGAATTGAACAGTTTTGTTCTACCACATGCCCCTATTAGGATGTGCTGCCTTGCCACAGGCCAAAAGAAATAGAGCCAACTGATCATGGACTGGGAACCTCTAACACTGTGAGCCAAAATAAACCTTTCCTCTTTATATATTATCTCAGGTATTTTGTTATAGTGACAGAAAGCTAACTAACACAACTAGAGATGGTGCCCAACTCCTCTTTCCACTGTGCTACCAGTGTCTGCTACTGTAACCACTGGCATTTCTAGAATTCCTAGTGAAAAAGGTTTAAACATGGTACCCTGAAGCTATGGAAATGACAGGATAGAAATGGATGAGAAATGGCAGGCTGGGGTTGTGGCTCAGTGGTAGAGCACTTGCCTAGCATGTGTGAAGCACTGGGTTTGATTCTCAGCACTGCATATAAATAAATTAGATAAAGGTCCATTGACAACTAAAAAATATTTTAAAAAAGAAATAGATGAAAAATGGGTGACTCTCTTAGATGTAGCAGCATTAGCACATCCTTTTATATATAAGACTAAGAAAACATCAACTTTTCATATTAAAGAAGGACCTGGAGAAGCTAGTGGAGCCTTTTAAGATAGCTACTGCAATTTAAGTTTCCTGAAGTGAATTAAATACATGGAAAACAAATGATACCTTGATGAATAAATCCTCTGGGGGATCAATCTTGTACCAAAATTATTCTAGAACATGTTCTATTTTCCCAAATAGCACAGAAAGGAGGATATATGAATGTGAAGTCCTCTTAAATTTGTTAGAGCAAGCCTGGGTTTAGCATAAGGACCTCACTCCTGGGGTACAAGTGGTAGATCATATATTGATGTGCATGTGTGGATCTCCAGGAGAACATGCATTATCCTGGTTATTCTTTGTGGCAAGAAATAATTCTGAGAGATGACAAGTTCTTCTGAGGTGAGTGGTGAAGTCCCAGAGCCACCTCATCTTGTTTAGAGGAAAAGGGGTTAGAGTTAGAGCAGGAGCAGGAGCCAGGAGAGTAGGCAGAGAGAAAGGGTGGCTCTTTCCCACTGTACTCATGGTGGGTGGAACAAGGAGGATTTTTGTAAGACTAGAAACAAACACCTATGTATTTCTACTAGTGTGTGTCTTCCTTCGGTAAGCAAGTTCATCTTGAGAGTTCTTAGTCATCTTCGTCACTGTCACCAAAATAAATGACGTAAATAACTTAAAGGAGGAGAGGTTTATTTTGGCTCACAGTTTCAGAGATTTCAGTCCATGGAGTGCTGGCTCCATAGCTTTGGGCCTGAGGTGAGGCAACATCATGGCAGAAGGGTGTACAAGAGGGAAAGCTGCCCAGCTTATGGCAGCAGGGAAAAAGCGGTGGGGTGAGGGTAGGGACCAGATACAGCCCCCAGGGGCATGGCCCCTGTAACCCACTTCCTCTAACCACATCCCATCTGCCTATGGTTTGCACCACCTCCCAGGAGTCCTTCAAATTATTAATCCATCAAATGGATTAATCCACTGATGAGGTTAAAGCTTTCACGATCCATCCATTTCCTAAAAGCTCTGTGAACATTGCTGTCCTGATGACCAAGCCTTGGAGACATGAGTCTTTAGGGGACACTTCATATCTAAACTAGAATCCTGGTATGGTTAATACCAGGATTAAGACAAGACCTTGTCATTAGAAGAATTACCATTAGTACATGAAGAATGGGGGCAAGGACTTCTCTATTTCTTCTATTCAATGGACTCCTGATAAATGGGTTTAGAACAATAAGAAATGCATCCATGTGGGCACACACAGTGAGCCCTCTACCCCAAGCATGCCGCCATACACGGAACTGAGAGCACAGGTTGAACTCCAAGGCCGAGGCTGGGAACACCTGGCCTCCGGGAGCTCTTGCCCTCATACGTAAAATAGGAACAAATCATTCCTATTCTTCTTCCTTATAGGGTTGTTTTAAGAATTAAAAGAAACAACACATATAAAGAGCACAATGAAAGTGGTTGGTGGAGAGAAAGAAATAAAAACTGAGGTTTTATGACATCATTATGCCCCTAAAGTGTAAAGGAATGTATTGTGTGCCTGGTTAGAATAATCAGAGCTATAAAAACAAGTGGGTTTGGGTTTGGGTTTTTGGACTGTTTCAGATGAAATGTGAAATCTCCAAAATGTATGTTTTAGATTCAAGGGACAAAGACCCAAAGAAAAAAATGAGGTCCTTAGCTTCCCTAGCAAAGGAAGAGTAGGAACACATTCCTAAGATCCTCATTTATCTGTTGAAAACATTTGAAGGTTTTTCCAGTTCTTAAGTCTTTCCTCAGACAAACATATGAGGTGTTTAAGTCATCATAAATTCATTTATAAAAGGAAGTGACTATTTTCCCCAAAATTTACACTCTTCCTGTGAAAGACTTTAGATGTTTTGAACTGAAAGGGAGGATAGGGAAAGAAAAATTAGCAATATGAATTCAAAATAATGTTTTGTAACGAACATATCCATCATGTGAAGTAACTGACATCTTGAGAAAAATTAAAATAACTTTCAATATGTTAGAACATACTTTTTTTTTTCTTACTGAGAAACTAGCTTTTATAGATCTCGGATAATGATTTCAAAATAAGCATGCCATCATGTGCTTTAAAAGTAAGCATCTTATAAAACAGAGATGAAATCAGAAGAGAAGGGGCTCTAACGGTATCTGTAATTAGAATTGAGTTACAGATGAGTCTTAAACCTTAGAAGCATGGAAGGTCCCTGGAGCCTGGAGTCAGAGCTGCAGGTTCTGAAGTTAAGGAGTCCATTCTGGGGCTGCTGAGGTTCAGATACTCGCATCATTGAACCCTCCTCATCTGAACTGCACCCCCCACCCCATTCTTTTGATGATCCATCCCAAACTTCAACAGTTCTCATCTCTAAACTCACAATTACATCCATTCATTGTTTAGGGGCAGGAGAAATACAAGGGACTTACTATGGCAGATAGAGCATAGAGTTTGTGAATTAGCAACATGATACATTCAAAAGCCCCCAGGTTATCTATGTCCTCTGGGAATTTTCCCAGATAAGGGAAAGTAATAAGAGATGAAAATACAGGATACATTTCTAAAATTATTAATTTTTATAATCTTATTAAGAATACACAAAGGCAACGACATTTTATGGCCTCATAATGTTACCCATTTGCTTTGTTCTTGTTAACTATATTAAGTCCATTATGATTATGAGTTCTTGATTTTGGGAGGGGAGGGGAAGGGGGGATAGGAAGGACAGCAGAATAAAATAGACACCAGTATTGCTGTATGTACGTACGTGACTATATGACCAATATGATTCTGCAACCTGTACACTCAGAAAAATGAGAAATTATAACCCATTTGATTCAAATGTATGATATGTCATGATCATTGTACTGTCAAGTGTTACTATTTAAAACAACATCATCAAAAAATATATACTGCCAACTTTTAACAAAATCATTACATTCCAGGTGATCTATTTTCCCTACCCTGTTTTGCTTCCCTAGCCTGCTTTTTTTTTTTAAAAAAAAATAATAATTTCCCCTCATTTATGGTATATTGCACCACTGGAGAACCCCTGCAGAAACTGGGAGAACAGGGTTTGGGTTGTAGCTGTCAGTCTGTTCCTAAATGCTAATGCAGTCACAGGACACTTACCCAGTTAAGAGACCCCAGCAGTTAACAGAATTTAAAATATCTGTTGCATTCCTCTCAAAGAAGTTAGCAGTTCTATGGTTTCCTGAGAATATCCCACATGTATGCATAGTTGCTTCAAATAAGTAGAATAAAATCAATTTTTACATACTACTCTGCTGAGATCATCAGGAAAACCCTTTCACTTAGAAAAGACAACTTCGTATTATCTAAGGGCTGTATCTACAAAAACAAATGCCTTAGTTACCGACTAGAGTCCCCATGTCTGAAGACAAAGGCTACACTAACTTGTGTCTATCAGTAGAAGAAACTCAAGACCCAACACGTTTTCTTTACATACTTGCTATCTCCAGCGGAAGAAGAGCATTTCTGAGATGGCTCCTGAATGCTGGCACTCTGTCATCCAGGAGTACCTAGCCACTCCCAAGAATCTGAATGAAAGTCCTTTTTCACTGACCCCTGTCCCCACTTCCCTTCACTTATTTCCTCCTTTGAGTTCTATGAAGGCTTCCAGGACAATGGCCACATCTTACTTATCACCTGGTCCCCAAGGCCTACCCGTAGGAAGGGCTTGAAACATGTTTGTTATTAGAGCTGAACACAATAATGAGTGAAGGCGTGTGTGACTGTTTGCAAAGTTGGATCATCCATGTGTGGAAGACACAATGTGTGGGGACAGTCTGGTAAGTGAAGGTGAATGCATACACACTTTCCCCTAGTATGGTGTATAGCATTACAAAAGGTAGTAAATAGAAAATCCCAATAAAAACTCCAATTCATGTTTATCTTCAGTATCCAAGTGTCAATATACATGTAAATATATAAATTCATAAGGAAAATTACCCTTAGTCACCTATATTCTGCTCAAAAAATTACCTGCCTTCAGCCAGTGCACCTGTGGACACCTGAATATGCTGCCCACTGTAGCGCATGACCCTCTGGATTACCACCAGACCCTCCTGCCACCACCAGACTCACTTTTGGCTCTCTTCTTTTCCAATTACTTGGTCTGCTGAGACTAAGGAAACTGATTTCAAAATTAGCTTAATTCAAATAAAATCAGGGAGAAAAGTTGTCAGCAAAAACAAAACCCTTCTACATAGTATCTCTAAGTCTGAATAACTCCCTAGTGCCATTACCTCTCTAACAACAGTAACACAATTTGAGAAGGCTTAACTTTCTTATAGAAAAATCACCATCTATGGTTTTATAAAGCTGAGTAAACTCTTAGGCTTACAGACATGGACCGAATTCCTTAGTTGGTTTCAATATGAGAGACCCAGCAGGAGCAGCTCTACTAAATTTAGCCTCTGAGCTGATTTCATCACTAACCTGTTCTCCTGACAGAGGTCTCTGCGGACAGAACAGAGGAGGCACAGGGGACACCATGCTAGGCTGGGATCAACCTATTTAACAGGCACACATCTATAGCCAAAAATGGACACAAAAGAATACTCTGCTGGGCTCAGCAATGACTGCTAACAGGACAAAACCCAGAGGACTATGTTCCCAAGGTCATGGCATGCCTGATGGCCATACCTGTGCGAACCTCCTAGCCGCTTACACAGTGCCATCACACATACCTAGAACCATAAATGTCACTCTATCATCAGCTAGATTCAGAAGCTTTCCTGGAGAAGAAAATACCAGAAACTTGGTCTAAGACAAAGCTTGAACCAATTTGGAGAAGCACAAATTGAAACCCAATCAAATCCTGATCCCCCTACTTAAAGCCAGCCTAGGGGAGAGGATACAGACACAGAAAAATGGGTGTCAGTAAGAAGTTTCAAAGGTGGCTTGGTATTTGAGGGCAGGGGTGAGGAAAGGGAAAGACGCCTTCCTTCCATCCCATCAGGCTCCTGTCTCCATTTCTTTTGCATCTTCTGCTCCATACTGCCCACTATCTTTTCTATCATCTACAATCAGAGTTTCAAGTTGCTAAAGCTGTTTTTAGGACTTTTAGCACCATACTGTGCATTCACCCTCTTTACTATGTCCTAAAACATCTCTTAAACTGGTTTGAGCTGGGACTTAAAAAAAAAAATCTGTGTCCCCATCCCCCCCAAGCCCTATAAATTTTATTAAGCAATTGAATGCAAATAATGTGGTTCTATCCTCCATTCCATGATGGGAATCCACAATGATTTGTATATAACTGATATGTATATATCCACTGATATTCTAAACTCCATTTATACAGTCCATGCTTTTACTCAAAATTTAATGGATTCTTTTCGTGGGAAATAAATGCAGACCAAATATGCATGTAATATAACCAAGATTTAACGTTCAAAGAAAATGTTCATAAGGTTATATCTTTTCCTTGTTTTGTAACTTATGATAATATGTTTCCAAGTGTTCTACCTTGTTACACCATCTTTCCTTTAAAGAGTTTTTAAAAAATGCTTATGTGGAAACAAATGATAATTATATAAAGACAGAAAATTCTGAAAACAATACAACTCAATGTAAGCCAGTATTTTCCAGCTCTTTATGAACAGAAGAAAAGCTGATGATAATTTAATATTGAGCTGGAGGAAAAATCTCTTAACTAGAAATGGAAAAAAAAATAAGTGGGGAGGTGGGAATAGTACAATGCAACAGCAACCGAAAGGGATCAGCTATCATTGGAGCATAAATCTTTAGGAAAGGGTATGAAATGATGTTGAACAAGGAAAAAAAAATCAGTTTACATATGTGAAGGAATTTTGTGAATGTGTTTCCAGAGCATACTATTAAAATAAAATCCTATATAGTAAGTTAAAAGGAATTAAAATAAACTGAAGAAAAAAATATTATCCCCCCCCCCCCAAAATTGACTATTCATAAGTAAGATGAGAATACATCACTTAGGTCAACAATATATGGATTTGTTCTTAGTCTTACAGCACTGCCTTGAATGTCTTCCAGAACAACGAAGGACATAAATAGTAAATTCATAAATAAATAAAAGAACAATAGCTTCCTCCTGTTAAATGCCATTGCTGAAGACAAAAGTCACAGATTAAATAATAAATAAGGGAACTGTGCCAGGTAACTTTTAGATAATTTAACTTCACTTTTAGTTTGGGGTTTCTCAAAAATGTATTGCAAGCTCTTGGCTGCAGACAAAAATCCTTGGGTTGCTCTTGAAAATTCAAGTTTCTAGGCTTCATGCCTAAGAAAGAGGTACTGACTTAGAAGGTCAAGAGTCCCAAAAATCCACATTTTCAGCAGCTCCCCAGAAGACCATATGTGCATTGGGTCCACAGTTTATATTTTGAGAAAACCACTGCCTGAAATAAAGACCTGTCTCTCTGCTCTGGAGATGAACATGCCTGTTCATCTGTTTACATTTCTTATGGTGAGAAACATGTTCCAGAGCAGAAAAGAAGCTTTAAATTTGTTTCTCTGAACCATTAGCCTTGTAACTTTAGGTAGCTGGCGGGTCATCTCAAAGGAAATTCGAACTGTTCAACAGTGATCAAAATGGCGCCCTCAGGTTTTCATCAAGCCACACTGGACAGCAGCAATGCAGCTGCAAATGGGTGACAAACGTCTGCCAACGCTCTAAGATAACTGTGTAAGAATCTTGCATCCATGCTTTTTGAAATTCTTTTAAGTTTGCCATCTGGGAAGTTTTAAAGATCTGCAAAGATTATGTATATTGGTCACAATCATTTACTACAGTATCTGAAAAAAAAAACACCTTATTTGTTCTCATTTCATTTGCTACTAATGAACTCTTTATCAGAAGCTCCTATGGGTTCCTTTAACATTTAAGGCCCATGAGTAGAAATTTTCTAACTCGTTTCCTTATTGCCCCTTCCTTCTCATGTCTCTTTAGCCAAACCTATTCTCCTTATCCACATGTATACACACCCACTTTGTGGGTAGGATACACATTTTTTGTCTTTGCTTCCTAGTGTTGCAAACTGCTTTTCATTCACTCTAGCTTGAGCACTGCTGAGGGAATGCTACATGTCAGGCACTGCAGAGAAAGGAACACCTTCACAAATAATTGCAATATAAAAGTGGCATGGGCTATTACCCACTGCAGCAGCTGGACCTGAGGCAGGAACCCTCCTGCCATTATGGATTCCCTCTTTACCCTCTTCTTCTCTAATTACTTAGTATATCATCCTAAGTCTGCTTTTTCTCTAGCTTGTTTTGAATGGCAGAGAACTGATTAGTTGTCCCTACTCCTAACCTAAGTCACAGGGCTTCATATTTGAGGTGCAGGCAGATAGGTGGGTGAGGCAATCCCTAGGATCTAGCCAACTTCACTGCCTGCTGGTTGGGATAATGATCAAGAGGAAGAGATGTCAAGAGTCCTGAAAGTTAGTCCTCTAGAGTATTCTGATCAAATCCAGACTTGGAGAAGAGAAAGTACAAAAACTGGTGGGTGGTGGACTCAGATATCATCTGAAAGTGACTACTGAGGGCTTTCCAAATTCTGATTACACTGCATGAAATCTTTTTTTAAAACATGATCCACTGGGAAAGAGGAGAATGTCCAATACCAGTGCATCAGCTAAAACTGATGACTCCTTGGTTATCTAATCTGTCTCATGGAATTTCACACATTTCACTTTAATTTACAACAGGATTCCACTTATTGAAACTATATCTTTAAAAAAATTTTTTTTCATATAAGTTTAACTCAGTTAATTCCTTGTAGACTGACTTGGTATCAGGCATAAGGGATGTCACAGGCATTGGACAAAAAGACAGGCCTGTCCTCAAGAACTCCCTTGACTGAGCAGGAGTTAGATGTTATAACACAGCAAGTGTTATTCTGGAGGGGTGGGCACAATGCTTCAGGAACACAGTGGAGCCTGGCATTGCTTCTCAGAGTGGGTGGCAGGTGAGCTGGACTTTAAAGTGTGAACAAGATTTTATCACAAACAAAAAGAAGGAGAAAGACCTTCTTAACAAAGGGAGTATGGAAAAAAGTCCTGAATAGCAAAGGAAAGGAGTCTTTAGGAAACAGTGTTTTGTGAAACAGTGTTTTGCGGGGAAGATGTGATAGATGAAATTAAGAAGATGGGTACGTCACAGCCAGAAGGGAAAGGATTTTATCAGTGATGTGAAGTCTGAATTTTACCCTGTGGGAAGGGCAGTGTGGAGCCCTGAAGATTTTTAAGGAAGGCTGTTGCAAAACTCACTCTGTTTGGAGCAGTAAATGTGGTAGCAGGAAGAAGATGAAGAAGAGGCTATTAGACTATTATGGTTTGGATACAAGATGTCCCCCAAAAGCTTCTGTGTTAATGCAGAATGCTAGGAGGTAAAATGACTGGACTGTGAAAGTTGTAACCTAATCAGTCCATCCTGGTTAAAGGGACAGGGTGGTAACTGTAGGTGGGTAGGGCATGGCTGAAGGAAGTACACGAAGGGGCACCCTTGGAAGGCTTGTTCTTCCCTGTGGCCCCTTTCCCCTTCTCTCCCTCAGCTACCAGGCTGATGAACAGTGAGCAGCCTTCCTCCACCATGCCCTTCCACTTCCCTTGGGCCCAGAGCAATAGACTTGGCCCACTATACACAGATACCTCTGAAATAGTGATCTCCAAAGAACGTTCCTTGCTCTAAGTTGTTCTTGTCAGGCACGTAGGTCACAGAAATGCAAGCTGTTATAGAGACCAAGCTAGAGACTACTCATGATACTCAGCAGGGTAGTTCTATGCTTTTAGATGCTGATAAATATTTTTCTCCCATATGTTCTTTAGCTATACCTGAGTTTCCTCCCTTTAGTAGATATAGATATTTCTCCTACCCCAAATGTATCATTTTTGGTTCATAAAATCACATTCCATAAGACAGTAAACATTTAAGGCAAATACTTAAAAGATGTTCTCTTACCTGAACAAAGCTGCTCCACTTTTGTGTAGTTTAAAGATACTATGTCATTAACCCATGCAATGATATCATGTCTGCTCATAGTCTCTTGGGTTATCGAGGTAGAATACACATTGACTGCCATTCCCCAACTAGGAATAAACAAACAAAAACAAGTTTATTTACCTAGAAGGAAAAAGTTAAGTGAGAAACATAAAAGACACTTAGCTATTCAGGAAGAGGATCCCTAGTGGAGCTTTAGGGAATGTAAAAGTCCTGCTTTGGTTAAGCCCTTTAGCTTTGCTTTCTCTCTCTCCAGTTTACATATTTGCCATATTAGAATTACAGTTCACATTTTTTTCATGCAATATTGTTGTACATCTTCCCCAACTACACATAAAAGGTCTTTAGGATCTGAGATTCTTAACTAAGAGCACAATCTGAAGTTTCACTTTTGATCTTAAGTCTACGTGTAATCATTAAGAAGTTATAAGGTCTATAGTAGTGTATAGCAAAGTAATCTTTTAGTTGAATATATTTCATAGTATTTTCACTACAAGTACTTGCAAATGTTAAGTGTCTCAGAGTTTGCCACTATACATTTGTTAGAATGGGCAAAGTATTTTTAATATTTAAACCTGAATCAACTTTGCAGTTTTCATTAATTTTGTAGAATATAAGTGTGTGCATATATATTATACATGTGTGTACATAAATATACATATATATGACACATATACATTAACTTTTATTTTGGAAATTCCAAATATGCACAAAAGAAAAAATAGAAAAACAAACTAGTTGTATCTATTTCTTGGCTTCAACAATCATCAATACTTGACCAATCTTGTTTCATTTATGATCCCATTAACTCCCCTCTGACAATCTCACCCCTGACTGCTCAAGCCAAATTATTCTGGAATGAATGCCAAGCATATCACTTCACTTGTAAATATTTCAGTGTGTGAATCTAAAAGACAAGGACATTAAAAATACCAAACCTCTATAGTATTATCACACCCAAAATTAAAATAATTATTTAATACAATCAAACAAGCATTACAATTTTGTTTCTGTTTGTTTGGATGTGAATTCAAACAAAGTTCAACTCTGTTATTCTGTGATATGTTTTTTAAAAATTTCTTTTATCTATAGGTTCTTCTTTAGTCTTTCTAGTCTTTCCTTGGAACGTTTTTTATGTTGAAGAAACTGGGTTGTTTGGTAGTTTCCAAATCGGGACTTCACTCACTGCATACCACTAGTGTGCTTTAACATGCTACTTGACAGGTTCTTCTGTCCTCTGCATTCCTATAAACTGCTGACACAATCTAGAGACTTGATCTGACTCAAGCTCTAGTGCTTCATGCACAGTCTGGACTTCCATTAGAAGGCACACAACATCTGACTTTCTGTTATACTGTAAGCCATTAGCATTTGTCTCAATCCAATGGTTCATTAGAAACTTCAAAGTGATAATATATCATTCATTCTTGATTTATTAGCTGGAATAATTCTATAAAGAGAAATTTCCCTCTTAAGTACCCTGAGGTTCAGATTATATAGGAAAGAAGAGTAGACACCTGTCTCTTTATTTGCCAGTTCTCAAAACACTGAGGTAGTCCCTAATACTCTCCAAACATGGCCAATGAGGTTTTAATGTTTTGAAGTATAATTAAGAACTTATGATTGAAAATTATTTGATACGTTTCAGTCCATTTATATCTTTATTGATATAGGGTTACAAGAGCATATTCAGGTTGGGTTTTAAGTTCTTTTGACAAGATCCTAGGAGTCTTTGATAACTTTCTTGCTTTCTGGTATGACAAGATTTTGCAGAATGAACTTGTATCTTTCCTGCCTCAGTTTGAACCAGTCATTTGTCCAAGGGCTCTGTTTCCTTGCAGTGGCAAATAGTATTTAGAGACATAAGTAATATTTTTAATCATGACTAGAAAGGATATCAGTATCTATAGACTAAGTTTTACATACAAAAAAATCATTATATTTATAAAACAGTTGTGCTTGGAGTTATTTACTCTCATTAAAGCAATAGAAATCTGACTTCTACTTCAAAGTGCTAAATGAAGATTTCATTATAAATACATATGAAAACAAATAAGCATCCATCTACCCATCCTCAGGAGCATCCTTATCTATAAATTCTCTTTTCCTGAAAACCTGAAAAATTTCATAGCACTGGAATCACAGATAATGTGATTCCATAAATACTGCTTTTCCATACCATTATTAAAGGTTTTAAAATATTTTTGGTTAATAATGTCTACCATTTTCCTAAGTCTATCATTTATTAAATAAAACCATTTGCTTTTGAAAATCCAATCAATTTTTTATCATCTATATAAATTATGTAAAACCTTAGGAGAAATAATTCAAAACATAAAATATTTTGAATTGTTTGATGTCGTTTTCATCTACAGCATAACTGCTAGCAGTTGATGTACTTTTCTAATCTCTTCTTCGTTGTGCAGTAATGAGAACCTTTTGCACTTCCAGGCAATGTTCTGATGGAGGGTGAGATGTCAAGGCCCAGAATTACGTTAGATGGCACCAAACCAAATTGAGCTTGAAACAGATCCCCTTTGAAATTAAAAGTTCCAAATTGCTTTAACTTCTGAACCTCCCCATACTGAGAATGAAGGCCAAGGGCCCCCTGACCCTGAAGGGCTCTAGGGAACTGAGAATGGGTCATGCTTCAGATTGACACAGCCAAACTGCATTCACCAATGCATATTTCCTGCTTTTCTGTGCCACTGTGCCCACCTCCTAATAAAAGCTTTCTTCGCACTCCAGTCCCTAAAGATGAACATTTGAGGGGGGGGAAAAGTATCTTCTCTCTTCCTCAAAGCTTGTTTTGAGTGAAACCTGTTCTGCCAGCCAACCTGCCCCCTGAGCTTCACTGGAGCTGATGTGAAGTTTTTCCTACTAAGTTTCAAGAAGAAAATGTTTGCTCATAATGATTTAAAAGCAGAACTAAACTCAGATATATTTTAGAAAGATAATCTATATCCAAGTAAAACTTCTGTGACTACAAAGGGGTAGAAAAATATCCAACAAAAGGACAGGTGTAAGAGTTATGGGAATGTTTAAAACTCCAAGAGAGCAAGGAAGAAAGAAGTCAATGGCTGAAGTCTGTCAATGAATCACCTGTTCCTCCAGGTCTTATTGATAACATTCACCTAAGGACAACTGTCCTTTCATAAAGGCAGATAAGGGCACTGTATGTCTTCAAGGAGCTCATTAAGAAAAGCTGGCAAACAAGGAAAACAGCTCTGGATTTGTGCTTCAGAACTCAGGTCAGTAAGTCACCAGAACTGCCACTCTAACCTCCACCACTGCCTGCTCCAGTCAACAGATGCAGTCCCTGGGAGACCCACACTGGGGACCGCTATGTGTAGGGACTTGTGGGAAAAACCAGGTTAAAAGGTAGAACAAGAGAAGGGTAAGCCAATGAAAGCCAGGAGTATTAACAAGTATTAACATTTCCTAAATCAAAACACTGGCAACACAATAAACAGACTTTGTACCTTCTTCAAATTAATAGTTATGGGATCAATATAGTTAATTTCTATTCACCACCCATGCTGATTAGAATATTCTAATAATCCATCTTCTCGGAGTTTCAACATGATACTTCTACATTCATTTGACTTTGGGGCTGTTTTGCTAGCCCATCCAAACATGCCAGGCCTAGTGATTTGAGGCCTCTGGGTCTGAAGCCTTCTCCACAGAAGGGGAAGGGCCCTTCTGAACCTCCAACAAGTCAGGTGGCAGCCAGAGAGTAAAGAGAATCCTGTCCCTGGCCTGCCACATGTCCTTGCTCCTTGCAATTCCTTCAGCCCTCTCTTTTTATGCAGGTACAATTTTCAGTATATTCAAATTTAAATTATCAGGTGACTAAAAAGCTCGAAGAAGTTAACTTACACTTTTCCAAATATTAAACTCAGGCAAGGGAGAATAAATACAGCACTAGCCTTCCATGAACACACTCTATAATCCTAAGAATTCAGTATAATTTCTTAGGTCTTAATCTGTCTGGCAAAATAAAGATAACAGCACCTCTCCATGCCGAGTTTGCAGAAACACTGTGTGGATAACACAAGGAATTTTCACATCACAGTATAGATATAGAATTCCTTGATTTTTTTTTTTTTTTTTTTGGCAGTACTGGGAATCCAACCTAGGTTCTCACATATACCAAGCAAACACTCTAGTACTGAGTTATATCCCCATCCCTTTTATTTTTTATTAAGACAACCTCCTGCTAAATTAAATTGCCCAGACTGGCCTTGAACTTGGGATTTTCCTGCCTCAGTCTCAGGAGTAGTGGCTGGGATTCTAGGCATGTACCAGTGTGCTCAGCCCCCATGCTCCCATTTTGATCTTTGAAAGAATCCTGGGAGGAAAGCAGGACAGGAATTATATTCTTCCCTTACAAATAAGGATGCTGAGTATGACCTAACAGGTCACATAATCAGTTAATTAAAAGACCCAACTTTAGTCCAGGATTCTTAGTCCCCGAGAAAACTTCCAAACACCTGGACATCCTACTGAAGGTAAACAGAATAATGATTTGAAATATTAATTTTTAAATTTACTAATTTCCAAAGATTCAAGCAAGAAAAATGAATGGCTATGAAAAGTAAGGTGATACCAAGTGCTACAGAATGAAGAGCCATTGCACTATGTAAGGCTTATTCTCAAGTTTGAATGTTCAGCATGTCTTTTAAATGACTTGCCACCTGGCCTCCAGTACATAAATATTTCTCTGTCCTCACACTGTAGCTTTTGGTCAGAATCTTAACCAGATCATTATGTGATGAGTAATGACACAAAGTAATGACACAAAGTAAATAAATGGGGCGACAAACTCTTAGCATTATGGTTCCTAAGTCACCATATTTTAATATTGTATTTAAACTGCATTATAAAATGGATGGGCATTCATTATTCCTACTTGAAAATAAAACTAAAAATTGCAATATATTTACACACAGTTTTTGTGACTATTGGAATACCTTTCTAGGAAGGTGGCAATATGTTTTTTTTGCAAACCGGGGAGAGAAATAAAACCAGAAATCTCTTCATAACTCCAGCAAGCAAAGTCACAATTCTGGCCTGTGTAAATAGTGACCACCGACAGGCTTCAGACAGGCTGAGGCTGAGGACCAACGTGCTGATTTTGCTCAGTTTCATCCTGTATGCGACATCTGTTGGTGGTGGGGTGGAGAGGCACAGCAAATTTATGCTTTGTAGGAATTATTGAGCAAATTAGACATTGCATTTCTGCTTACTAAAACAAAAGGAATTTTATGTGAGTCAATGCGACTTGAGTTAGGCTACTGAGCAAAGTTAGCCTGGATAAGGGTTTGGCAAGCCCCAAACTGTGGAAACCAAAACATGACTCCTACTGCCTTACCAGTCCTGGGCCTTATCCCCAATTGCCAAATATTCTACAATTTTGTCTAAGGAAAAAAATTGGCAATGTTCATGACTTACACCAGAGGAATGTCTCTTCAAAATTAGATAAATACGTAAAATGTCATAGCCAGCACTGTGTGTGCTAACTGAAATGATTTCTTATGTAATTCATTGTCTTTCCACTCTAACCTAGACAAACAGATGATCACAACTGTCCAAAAGTGGAGGAGGCCCCTTTTCCTCATTTTCTTCCTTCAAACTTTCACTAATCACTCCTTTTGGAAGATAATACAGTGTTTGGGTTTTTTTCCCCCTAGAAGGGCAGATGATAGGCCAGGTATTCCAGGATCCTATCTCTGGACCTGTTTTGGGTATGTGGATATAAGAAAAAGGCTTTGAGAAATTAATTTTGGGAATGAGGCATGTGGAACCTATTTTGATTTTGACTTTTTTTTTTAACAACTGAAGTCTGAGTCTGCTAGGCTTGCCAAGTTTAGACATGACCATCTGTAGAAGAACAGCCCATGTGTGGTTATCTCCTGTCTGTTGCTCTGGACAGAGGCCCCATTCGGCTTAGATTTACCTTAAACCAGTCTGAGGTTGAACCTTTAAGGCAGTTTGGACTTAAGTTACCTTCTTTACGTCACTCTCTTAAGGAGTCCATATTCAACTGAAAACTTCATGTTAAATATGAAGTGTTCTGAAAATTTAGCCCACTCTATGCCAAGATATTCCATTCACATATTTTGCACTGACAAAACCCATATTTATCACTGTCTTTCTTCTCTCATAACAATCTCTATTTTCAGCATGTTCTCCCATCACTGGGAGAGGTAACCCACCACCAACAGCTGAAGAAAAATTCATGCAATACACTTTTCACTCAATTTCACATAAATGAAACAAAGTGCACACTGGAAAAGGAATACAAAGGAATATTATTTTTCCTTCACTTGGGAGACACTTCTTTGAGCTTGGACTTTGTGAGGGTTTTCTAAGAATCTACAACCCACATGGTTTCTTAAGTTCTTTTTAAAAATAGCAGGGATTCACTGGAAGCCATATTAGGCTGACCAGGTGTCAAGAATTCCTTCTGAAGCATCTCAGTTGTTCATGCCATGGGTTCACATACGCCAAGACAGAAGACGCACCTGCAATCCCCTTCCTTTACCAACCGCTGGACTCATACCTCCAGGTCAAGGCCACACTATTAATTCCCACACCTCACAGAGTGTTCTTTGTTTAAAGTTTTATGATCATCAAAACTGACCAGTTCCTACTAACGAGGTAAGGGGAGGTGCATTATTTCAGGTGTACTTGTCTACATGGTTTTTCACTGAGAAAGAACTGTTTTTACATTATTCTAATAGAAACAGCCATTCTGTAAGCACTTCTAAGTATTCACAAATATTATAAGCATTTAAAAGAGGGTATTTCCTATCTTACAAGTGACATCTTCCTAAAATAATTTAAAAACTAAATATTTTGAAGGAAAAAAAGTACACTTATATCCACAAATTAAATACTGAGTCAAAGGAAGAAACCCCAAGAGTTGCTCTCAAAAAGACCAGTTCTGCTTCAGAATATATGTTGTCAACCTGAGGGGTAATGAAGAGCTTCAGTCTAACTCATATATGAGAATTTTCCTCTGAAAAGCCTTGGAACAACACAGGTCCTGCCTCCTTCCTGCCTCCTTCTAACAAAAGGCTTATGTTCAATCTCCCAAGGCCTCCCTAATAATGAACTGGGCATCCATAGGGAGTGACAGTATAAATGTGTCCCCTGAACCAGAAACTTCCCCGCTTTTCATCTGTGCATAATTCATTCTCTAAACTCGATACCAAGAGGGGTGGGATTTAAACATTTCGCCAAGAATATTGCCAGACCATTCTCAATTGATCATTTTCTCATTTGTGACCCAAATGTGGGGGCAGACAGAAAGTGCTTGAGGACAGACAGGGATGGAATAAAGAGTCCAAGGGGTAACATTGAAAGACAAACCTTCTCAAGATAAAATTTCCCTGGAGAGATTATAGAAACTAGGGAAGTCTCATTTAAATTCATGTATTAAAGCTTCCATTTCACTTGTGGACTAATTGATATATGCAAGGATTCAAGGGCTGCGATGGGAATTTGAGAGGTCATCTTGTCTCCAGGTAATAATACACATAAGTCGGCTGTGGGCGGACTTGCATCTATTCTATTTTTACAGGGCTCCATGGCTCTGTGATAGGATTAGACAGACAATGCCACACTAACTCCTCTGGGCAGGGCCTCCTGGGGAATCAGAGGTCAGAACACAGTAAGGACTTCATAGAAGAACGATAGAGAAACACTGGGACACTGCCCATGAGAAAATACACATTTTATTAAAACATGGACTTTAAAATACACTTTTTCACTCACAATTAAGCATCTGCAATTCAAAACTAGTGAACAAAAACAATGTAAGGAACTTTCATGCTTAGTTGCTTTGAGAAAAATTAGATAAACCTCAGTTTTATCAGAGGGCTGGGCAGCCTGCTCTATGACAGGTTTTTTTCTAGACTGCCTATCATTACAGTGTTAATGTGCACTTTGTTATCATCCATGCTTAATGATAATGCTTTTAATGTAGATACAAAATTCCATTTAGTCTGACAATCAGAAGTCCTAGTTTCAATAACTGCCACCCACCAGAGACAAACAGAAAAATACCACTCTTTCACGATGCCTTAGCTATTATTTTTTAAAACAAATTAAGTTCTTGCCACATTACCAAGCATTCTAATACAATTTTTAAAAAGTAACAATGACTAAAATGCAGATTTCTTTCTACAAAATGAGATTCCAAAATTTTCCTTCAAAACTTGAAAATCTAACCCCATTTTAAATAGCTCCATTTTAATAGTCTAAATTAACCTCATTAAGTACTTCCATAAGGTGGGTCCTTGAATGCAGTCTTGGTTTGGCTCCTTGTTGATGCAGTAAAAAAGAATAAAACTTTCAGGACAGCAAATATAGGTGGATTTTTTTGTTTGTTTTGATTATTAACTCAGTATAAAGTCAATAGTTGAGGCCCTTTCATGAAATGAAAACTTGGCTCTTATCCACAAATTGAGGAAATTTTGGAACTCTAAAAAAGTTCTTTGTGGCATTCATGATGTCCCCTGGATATGAATGAAACATAATGAGAGTGTAAAAGGCTAAGGTTCCAAGCACACACACAAAATGGGCATATTTTCCTTCATATGGTCAGAAATGCAGCTGATTATATTTGCCTAAATGTCCATCTGTTTCAAGCAGTGGGTGGCTTCATCCATGCTCTGAAAATAATTCCAATGACCCGGAGCTTGTTCCCATGCCACAAGGCTTGGCTGGTCTCCTCAGGGCACCAACTTCTGCTCAGCACCCCGCCTACCTCTCTTGGCTTGCAGTACATCCACTTCTCCACAACCATATGCCTTCTGTTTACTTTCCCAGCCCTACTTGGCCTTGTTCCTTCTCACTCTGACCTTTAGCCTCTCCCAGGATCCCAAGTCAGTTCTAGTCAGGCCCCAAGTCACCCACGCCCAGAATGGCCCCAGGTCAACCCTTCAGGACATGGGTGCTACTGTGCCACCATGGTGGGTGACCATGTTCAGTTGTTAGTCCATACTGCATAAAACCAGGTGCATAAGATAGAGCAGAAAAGTGTGTGGCTGCTGCAAGGCAAAGTCCTGGGGTGGACCCAGCTCCTGGTTCTGTGCTCTTGGCAGTGCTGGCTTCCCCCCAGGTACTCAGCATCTTCAACATCTTCCTGCTCTCATAATGAGAAACAAATGATGGATGACAGCTTCAAGTTTAATCATTAGGGATAACTGGGGGCTCCAGGGCTTATGCAAAGAAAAAGATCTCTTTCTGGCACTTGACATTGGGATCTCAGGCTTCAAGTCCGGCTCTAATGTCAACTCCTCAGCAAGCCCTCTCTGCCCACTCTAGGAAGGGCCTCCTCTGATTATCCCACAGCACACTGTCTTTTCCTTCCTCATACCAACACCATCAGGGATTACCTTATTTATTATCTGGGCAGTCACACTCCAGCCCCTGGAATACAAACTCTAGGAAACACATGTACTTTACCTGGATTTTATTTACTATATATCTCCTGGGTCTAGGGCAATGTCTGGCACAGTGGGCACACAAAACTGAATCAGTGCTGAAGGAAGGTGAATTGGGGAGAGTTTTGTGGGGAGAAGACAGAGTGCCTAAAGTCATACCATGGGGGCAAGTGTCAATACATGCCCGACCACCATGTGAGCTAAGAGAGGGAATAAATTGGGGGTTGAGTAGATTAAAGGACTTTGTTTCTTCATTTAGGAAAAAAAAAAAAAAAAAGGTGAGTAATGTGGCATTTTTTATGACTGGAACCCAGATATGAGAGGCTCGCTAGTTGCTGTGCAGCTTCATGGGGGCTCTGCCCCAAGAATCCAGGGCACTGGCTTCTAGTTCCCAACCACGCAGTTGGGTCTACTTGCACACATGCGCTTCCACTCTTTGAGACCTCCTTGTCTCCAGTGGTAAAGCAGAAGGACTAGATTAGATGACACAGTAGCCAGCATTCACTGAGAAATTTCCACACACCTGGTACAAGAGTCAACAAGTTAACATGCCTTGTCTCATTTTGTCAACACAATAGCTAGCATGTTAGGCCATGATGTAGGAAAAGATAGAGTCAGAGAGATTTAATGACTTGCCCAGTTGAGATTATTAAGTGGCAGACATGGGATTTGGGTATGGGATTGATTCTAGGATTCTTGCTGTCAACCAAATCCCTCCTTGATCTCTGTCTTTATTACATCACGACAGTAAATTGAAAGAGAAAGAACTCCAAATGAGGACACAGGTGTGGGCCCTCATAAAACCATTTTTTCCTTTTTAAATTCTTACCAAGGCTTCATTTTACATTTTAACCAAGATGATTTTTAAACATACGTTTCCATGAAGAAAAGCCTAAAATGTAGAGATTTGGGGGACTAGTTACTCAGTTCATTGCTGGGAACAGTTTTTGGCCGGAAAAGCTGCCAGCTGTAACACATAAGCCATGCTAATATTTTAGGAATCACCACATTTTACATTTCTAGTTACTGCATATTTTGGACCCAAATCTCCCAATCTGCTTTTCGTGGCAGATTAGTCAAAGTGGACAGAGACCACATATATTACAGCTTACAATTTTTTTTCAAAGCTAATAAAAGACTTCAGATTGGTACTTATGTACCAATCTATTTCATTCAAAAAGGAAAAAAAAAAAAAAATCCCCTGGTATCTTACTCTTAGAGACTGGTGCCTATCCAAAGGTCTGTATTTTTATTGTAGTAAAATTCACTTTAAAATTCATGAAGACATTCTGAAGTGGAAATGAAGTACCAATAAAATTAAACCTACTAATAAATGATGTAAGTGAAGGCCAGTGTTAAAAAAATATTCCAGTGACTTTTGTCTCCAAACTGGGTAATATACATCCATATCCCCCCCTAGTCCTATCTACACCCTCTCTATGCTTAATTCTTTCCACAGTAGACTTGATATGCAACCAAAATGGAAAATTTCAAATTGGGGAATAGTGTAACATTAAACTTTTCAACTCTTACCTTTAGCTGTCAAGGTATGAATCATCTTCTAAGAACCAAACCCCCATGGAACAATCAACAAATTACAAAATGGGTTCTCTTACATATTGAGGAATAGCAAATGGAAATTCTGGTCATTGCTATAGCTAAGATTAGTGATGCTCAGGTAAACTGGTATAGCTGTGGGGAAATACTAACAAAAATCAGCAGCGTTATTTCATAACTAGTTCCCCAAGGCATCATTGCCAAAAGTTCCTTTCCCAGATGATTCTCTCATCTCAGCCAGAGATTTTCCCCTAACTTTCTACAATTTCACCCCAGGGTTAGAGTTCATCCTTCTTTTCTCATCACTAGGTTTCCCTTGTACTCTTGTTTAGGAAATCAGATGCCATTTTGTATTCTAGAATGAAAGAAGAGTTGTTTTCTTTTTTAAAATCAATACACTCATTTCCTATTACTTTGCTGGAATGAAGAATAGAGACTGATAGATTTTTGCATCTTAAGTATATAGCAGCCCCTGACAAACATTGGTTTATATACAAATGTGTGCACATGCACACTTGCAGACAGCCTCAAGCTGCAGTACTTATCTGCTCTCCTCCCCACTGTCTTGTTACTGGTCAAAAGTTACACTTCCTGCCTTAGTGTACAAGCACTACAATTCTCAAAGGGAAGTGCAGAAACTGAACACTCAAGAACTGTGCCGTGTTCAAACTGAATCAAGCACAGAAACCACAGTGGGGCGGACATGCGGTAAGACCCTTGGTTTGGGGAGGAGTGGAAGGAGAGGAGCTGGCCCTGCAGCCTCCCTTTGACTCTGCAGCTCTGTGGTGTGAGGACTTCAGGGAGCAGAGGACGACATTTAATGGACTGCAGTAGTTAACACGTGGTGGATTAGTGGTCTCCACTGAAGACAGTGCTTTATTAAACTTGGGATTCTTAAAGATAGACGATAATTGACAAGAAAACATTCAAAGATAATTAAGAGAAAGGAAATTACTTATGAGAAGACTATCTTTGACTACATAGCTAGAAATGATATTACAGACAAAACTGTCTCAAGAATACACAGAGGGAGCAGATGAAGTCCGTTCTAGAGTGGATATGTGTTAAAAGGTACTCAGTATTTGAGCCAATTTGAACAGATGAAATTCATAAATCTGGTAAAGTGCCTCCATCCAGTTGCCATGTCTCGTTTCTAGGTTCCTAGGATTAATCTGACTTAGAGTATTTAAATCATATTATAGTAATTAGCTTTCCATTCAGCAATTGAGTAACAGTCATATCCATTTTTTGGCTTTCTGAACTTAAACTAAAAACTTGATATCACACGGGTTGACTCAATGTCTCAAATACGATTTTACTTTATGTTATTTCAGGCTTAGCTATTACTATAATTATCATAATAGTAAGCATGATAAATGTTTATTTAATACCATAAAACATCCACTGACTCATTACATATATTTATACGTGCATATATGCTATAGAGGATTAATTCTTACTTAAAATTAAGGTTAAATTATCTCCATAATGCTTTGATAAGGCAAAGAAATAACTAATTCAAGGTGGGATTCTGGTAAACAGAAAACACTGGGGTTGTGGCTCAGTGGTCGAGTGCTTGCCCAGCACAAAATGTATTGTGTCCATCTACAACCAAAAAAATTTTTAAAAATTAAAAATAAAAAACATGTTGAGGTGCTACTTTTTATTTTAAGAAATAGATTTTATATTAAAAATTATGCATTTTCACTATAGGAAAAGTAGAACTACAAAAAAATTAAAAATATCCATATTATTGCACTATTCTAAACACATTTGTTTCTTTGTAAACCTCTCCTGTGTGTGTGGTAGGGAAGTATATGAATGTATTTTTTATATACACATATTTAAAAAGGACCCATTACATACACATATATCTATACACAGAGCTGAGGAGCATCTCCTCCAAATTCATGTCTACTTAGAAGCTCAGAATAGGACCTTATTCGAAAACAGGGTTGTTAGAGATGTACTTATATGATGAGATCATGTTAGATGGGGGTGGGTGTCCTAATCAAAGGCAGCCGTGTAAAAACACAAGTGGAAGAAGGTGTGGGGTAATGAAACGTTGGGACCACAAGCCAGGAAACACATGGTCGAGCAGAAACAGGAAGAGACAGGCTTCTTCCCCAGCCCTCAGAGGGAGCATGGTGCTGCCAATACCTTGGGTCTTAGACTTCTAGTTGCACTCAGAGAGGATGCATTTTAAACCACCCAGTTTGTAAAATTTGTCATAGAAGCTCTAGGAGACCAAGAAAATCCATACATACTTTTGAAGCAATCAGATTGTTTCTGTTATTGTGGACATTTCTCATATCTTCTTCACATGTTTGTACTGTACTTAATTGTGTAGGCATGCCACAATATACCTAACTCTCAAATTTTATTTTAGCATGGTTAATTTCAAGAACTTTTACTTTGATCATGTCCCTTCTTTTGGATTATTACTTCACGACAACAGGATTGGTGGTTGCTTAAATGCTAACAGACCAAATGATCACTGGCTCATATATGAACACATGGACATTTTTCCAATGTATGAGTCTTCAAGTGATTTTTATGGGGGTTAGTTGTTTGCTAGAGAGCCTAAATCCCAAAAGGACATCCTCAGTCGGGGCTCCCTAGTTAACAGGAAAGGAAGCAAGCAATCATCTTATTTTAAAAAAGTCCCGTCCTTGGACATCGTAAACTAAGGGACTCACAGGATGTCCTGTCTAATAGTATTTGGCTTCCTTTCATGGAACCTCCTCAGTTAAAGCAAAAAAACAGTCTCAACTCTCCTCTGATCCTCAAGTGGCTGTGGCCTGCTCAGTTCCAACCAGAACACAGAAAATCACCAACCAGTCTGGAGAGCAAGAGACTGCTGCCTTCAGGGAAGGTAGTAATTCACCTGAAATTTGGCCTGAAGGTTTTTGCAGTCATTATGAATAAATGATAAAGGAAATAAGTTACATGCACAAAATCTACTCAGTAGGTCCAGGCCGTTTGTGAAATCATACATGAATTTACATTTTACAGTATCTTTAGATTTTTGAAACGTGTGGTTAAGATACTGGGATTTTGCTGGAGAGATTCCCAAATAGATTCTGAAAACAAGTAGGCCACTCTGTCAAGATAACAGGGACCCTCAGTAGATCCTTTCATGTAAACCTCCTAAGAGAGTCTTGCAAGAACAAAAAGCCCACCAACTTAAACAGAATGCAAACAGTCAGGTAGATTTGGGGCATGTCTGTCTCAGAATTTAAAAATGAGGGGGCATTCAATGCTTAGTTATCCTGGGTAAGATTTTAAATCCATAAAATTGTTCCTTGTCACATTTAAAGAAAAAACTTTATACACATTTTCCTCTTAAACTTAATAATGGGACATTTGATCTAGCATCAAGACATGAAATAAGAAAAGAGCATGTACATAATTATAGTGTTCTCCACAAAATTAAAAGAGTGTTTCATATTTATCAAAACCCCAAAGAAAACCCAGGTCCTATATTAAAAACTTACATATGAAACTTTTAAAGTGGACTTACAATTTTTTTCTGAGTTAAAATAATTGTTTTGTTACTACTTTGCAGTGTATTTTACTACAATTGTTTAGTATGTATAGATTGAACATCCCTAATCCCCAAACCTAAACTCTGAAATGCTCCAGAATTTAAAAATGAGGAAGCATCCAATTTTTGGAACATTGATATGATGCTCAAAACATCTTCTATTAGAGGGGCTCTGCCAGGAAAGCCTATGGAAATATTCCCAAATCAGAAACATTCTTGTTCCCAAGCATTTCAGACAAGGGAACTTAGTAGACTGTGACCTATTTGCTATAAAGGTCTTTGTGGACAAGACCAGGTAGAAATTAACTATCCTTTTTCTGGAGAGGTTTATATTCAGGTTCAGAATATAAGACCCAGATATATTAAAATTTACTTCAAAACTATATTATAGCATTCAGAATATATTTTCACAGTCCTCTTATAACAATAAGACAACCTAACTTTTTTTAAAAAATAGTCAAAAGGTTTGAACATTTCACCAAAGAGGTGACTAACATCATTAGTCATCAGAAAAATATGAATTAAAATCTCAGTGAGATACCTCTACACACCCACAAACACAGTCAAAAGTCAAAATACTGATATACCAAGTGTTGCCAAAGACAGGGAATGGACTCTCTAAAATGGCGCAATCACTTTGAACAATTGTTTGCAGTTTCTTAAATTCAACACCAGCCATATCATCTGATCATTCTACTCTCAGGCATTTACCCCAGAGAAACAAAAACATGTCCCCACAAAGATTTATCCATGAATATTCATGGAGGCTTTCTTCATAACTGCTCAAAACTAGAAACAACTCAAATGTTCATCAGCTGCTGAATGGATAAACAAAATATGGCACTACCATATGATGGAATACTACTCGGCGATAAAGAGTAACAGACTGCAGACAAAATTGCTATGGCTGAATCTCAAACTCATTAAGCCAAGTCAAAGCAGTCATGAACTTTGCATTTCATTTATTAAAAAAAAAAAAAAACTGAATCGAATCTGTGGAGAAAGCAGGTCAGTGGTTTCTGTGGCTATGGAAAGAGGAGATATGAACAGAGAAAGGCTACAAGGAATTTTGGGGTGGTGGAGTGATGGAAACATTCTACATCCTGACTGGTGATGACTTGGGGGCATATAATACCAAAACTCATTGAATCATGCACTTTAAATGGATGCATTACTACGATACTGACATCAGTTCTTAACAAAGTTGATAAGGGGAAGACTACAATATAACTGGTTTGAATTTTTCCAGATTCGACCTGGATATTTAATAAACATTTGTTATATGCCAGGTATCATATCAGGTAATTAAAACACAAAAATCATAGATGACTATAAAGACAGGGTAAAAGAGTAGAATTTAAACTACAAGCAATAATACTAACATTCTTTAAGGAATTTCTTTCGTACCCAGACACCACTTGGTGTATTTTATATTCTATCTCATTTAATCCACATAAGAACCATGTGAAGTTGGTGCTGTTATTATTCCATATACACGGCAGGAAAATTAGGCTTATCTTAGGTCATTCATGTGAAAGAGCAAAGGAGGTGCTGGATGCTCCAGGCCATCTTTTCCATCCAGAACAACCTTTGAACAGGAGTGAGAGGAAGACGCTCTTCATACAGGCTGGAAATTGAGCAATTGATATGAACACCTTAAAGTCAGTGGGATGACAATTCTGTCAACTTCCAGGAAGAGAAAAATCAGCTTTCCAAACACCAAACCTGCTTCCTGTGCATTCCAGGCCCCAGCAGGAGACTGGGGAGGGCCTCTTTGGTCCCATTTCCTCCTGTCACCAGATCCCTGCCTAGGCTCACATAGCACTTATCATTTTCTTCCTTCCGTGAAGAACAAGGGTTAGAGTGGCAGATTTACTCTGCCCAGGAACAAAGAGAAAGAGAGAGATGAGGAGAAGGGAGGTTGGCACATTCATCCCAAGAAACTCTCTTGCAGGAAGCATGTGCCTGCCTCCTACCCTCACAGGGACCCCATCTTCTGCTTCCTCCTTTTCTAGAAGAGGCATTCAGGTCACAAGTCTCTATTTCACAGTTGCTGTGAGCAGGTCCTTACAATAAGGATAATGTATGCGAAGCTCTCCTCCTCTTTGTTTTTCCCTAACTGGTCAGTCTCCCTGGGGTCTATGCAGACTTTACCAGCCTGGTGGGTGAGGAGGCTGCCATGGGGAGGCATGGTGAATGCAGATGGCTGGTTTCCTGGCCATCATCACAGGATCTGTGGGTGGGGGTTACACGAAGGGCAAATACTACTCCTTAACTACACTAAGAAGGGAGCTTAGGCCAGTTGCAGGAGGCAGGGGCTGCAGTCAAGAGTGTCTAAAAAATAGCAATTACCTGTAATCTCACTGTGGTGAGGCCCTGCACGTTACCTGACAAACAGCAGGTGCTCAATAAATGAGAAGAAAATAAAACTGCAAAGAGGATATTGAAAAATAATCCTCTCTAAATAATAGAGAGGATTATTTTGCAGTTAGAGCAGGATTCACGGAGCATACTAAGCAGGCAGGACACATCACCAGAAACAACAGAGGCCACTCCAGTGTGTGAGCTGGGGAGAAGGAAACAGAATGTGGACCAGGGACGGGTGAAACTTCAGTGGCTGCACGGGGCAGATGCTGGGAGAGCACTGTTCATCTGCGACTTACGATGCTTTAATGTAAGAATGGTCCTTGCATTAGGCAAACGTTTACTATCCTTCATGTGATTTCCCAAGTCCATGAATAGTTTGAGATGTTTTCTAACAGTTCAACATGTATAACTCATTAAAATTCAAACTCATTGAAATTTAAAATCCATGCTATTAAAGTGCTTAAATGACACGTCACTGATTGATTTGGCAATGCATTTATATAGCTTCAACTTTTTAGAAAAAAAGAACACATAAAAGGCACCTAGCAACTAATTTGCCCAGTTCCCATTTTTATAAGTTTCTATGTTTTCAGTTTCTCTAGGCAGTACATCAAGTGAATATGGAGATAGTCTCACTTTCCTATTTACACATAAGTCAGTAAACAATAATGCACTATTTTTAACCTAGTGGTGGCCAATACACATCTCATAAAAATTGAGAGATCAAAATAGATAAGTCTTTTATTTTTACCTCAAGTGACTTTCTGTAAGGGAGATGTGAACTTTCTGCTACAAAAGTCATTCAAAAATGCTCAAATTTGCGCCTCAAGTCTACATTAATAAAACATATATGGAGGCCATGGTAGGGTGCACAACACAAACATAGTTTATCCTTACCTGCTTTGTTTCTGAAAGGTTTTGGAAAAATTAAAGGAGGATAATTTTGCCCTTACCAAGTATAGGCACAGTAATCACAAAGTTACTTTATTATGACAAGTGAACACTAACTGAAGACTTCTGAATCAACAACAGCGATACTCCAAAAAAAAAACCAGACAGACTCTGGGTGCTGTCTGGCCAGGTGTGGGCACCCCACCTCTCAGACCCCTCCCACCAGCACTCTCTGCCTCACACCCAGGCCTCTAGAGGGTCCTTCCAGGAAGGGCTCTGCATTTCTCTTTGTATTCCAAGAGCCCAGCATGGGGACTGGCATACAGAAGAAACTCGGTTAAGTTTGCTGAATGAACAATTGTGGTCTGAATTTTACATATAACGATAATGGTCTAAACTCCAACAGTGGGAATTTTTTAAAATTCCCATTTTTAGCAAGCTGAAACATGTTTGGTCATTTCGAAAAGGAAGTAAATGGAAGGCAGGAGGAGGGGTATACCCTGTTATTTCGGTAGTTCCATTTTCTCCCAATTTGTGGGGCACCAAATGCAAACCTTGCTGGGAATCACAGAGGGCTCTTAAATGAAGCATACCACTGTTTATAATCAGAGAATAACTGTGAACATGAAAGCCTCCCAGAGATGTCAATGCCTTTGGCATTTCTGATGAATTACCTCCCAGGGCTTTGCCAGGGTAGGCCAACACTAAATTAAGAACAAGGAATTAATGTCTTTAAGGCAAAACAAAACAAAACAAAACAGACACTACTCCTAAGAAAATGAAATGGTTTTACAGAAATCTAAAGTGTGCCTCCCAAGAAGAACACTGCCCTTTTAGCCTATGCAATAACTAAAACTGGCCACTAACTTCAGGATCGACTCTGTGCACTGTTAAAATTCAAATCTGCACAAGGTCTGCCTTATGAAATGCTATAGGGAGCCACAATGCCTTTAGGAAGTACAGTGTCTCTATCAAAATGACATGCTCGAAAAAGATCACAATTTTATAGACTTCCACCAGCGAGTGCACAGGTGTACGTGCACACTCACACAGTGTCTGTATTCTCCCTTCTTAGATCGCTTGGCCTGTTCCTTCTCTGTTCCAAAGTCATGGCCAAAATCAGATTCGATGGGCAGAATCATTTTACCTGCCAGAACCAAGCAAGGCCTAGAAATAATAGAAAGACTGAGGTTTTGCTGAACAAGTTTCTCCTACATTAGCTAAGCATTAAAGGATACCATCACTAAAAGCAGCCATCAGCTCCATCATTCTAGGTATCTGTCATCAATATCCTTTAAAAACACAACAAAGCAAAAGCAAAATAATACTTTAAGCAAGTCTGTCCTGATTCAAGTGAGCAAAAGCCTGATTAGTCTAGGGAGATTTGAAACTGAAAATGTACAAGTATTTTTTTTTAAGTAACCTATAAAGAAATTATTTCTTAGTGGCCTATAAAACACTGCTTGATCTTTACCTTACTAATGATTTATTTTTCATCAAAATAAATTAATATCTTTGGAGATACATTTCACAAAAACACTTAAGAGAACTGTATTTGCTTCATTAAGGCAAAAGTCATACTTTTTTTTTCCCTATGTGAATTGTAGGTTTGCATTTTGGAAGGAGTCTCTCAATGAACAAACACCAAGGGCCGGAAACATGAAGATAAGTAATCAGAATTTTAAAATGAGCTAAGAAACAGGATTGTAGTTGCCGATAGGTTGTTCATGGAGTATAAGCTAAAGGGCTTAGTGAAATAACATTTAACATATTGGCTGAGTATGACAATCAATTTAGGGTTCCAGAAGCAGATAACTGAAAAATACCCGGAAGTTAGGAAGAATGAAAGAGATTCTAACATATATTTTAACATATTTCACTTTTCACAGGAGAAGGACAAATCCATTTAAAGTAAAACTGACAAAATTTAGCAATATGACCCAGGGTAAACTCTCAGTCCATTTCAGGAGCTGCCATCAAGGTAATGCCTTCTAACTGTGAGGAACTGGCCCAGGGTCTCATGGAGCATTCTAAGCAGCTTCACCAGCCTCATCTATAGCTCCTGTGGCAGGATCCTTCACAGTGAAGTGCCAAACACCCTGATTCTGGGTCTGGGAGGATCAGAACAGTGTAAGTACTTCACACTAGCCACCCCTTAAAAGCCACTTCTGACCTAAGTACCAGTGCCTTTATGAAGTCCTTCTACACAGGGAGAGATGTCCTGAGCCAGGGAACATCCATCTATCTACCTTATCCTGATCCCTGCACACTAGGGGTCTGGAATTCTCTCATAGTACCAGTGAGAATTACTTATTCCCTAAGTAATTCCAGGCCCCTCTGAATGGATGAACACTGGTAGACTCCACTTTCCTTTTAACTCTCATTTCAAAACAGCAGACTATTCCAGAACACACCTCTGCCCCATTATCCTATCCATCAGGTAATAAACTTGTAGTGGTTTCCTATTTCTAGGCTCCCACTACCCAGTCTATCTTTCAATGCTCCTGCCTTTTTTCCCCACCATTGCCCACCATGCACCTGGCCAGGCCAATGAGAAAACTCTGATTCCATAGCCTATGCTCTTTTCACCAATATATTTGCTTTCCCACACCAACTTTTAGCTTCGTACCACATACTCTCCTTGAGAATATCTTTACTTACTTTGAGTCACTGTGAGCACAGGAAATGCAAACCACTTTTGCTATCAGACTAAGCAAAATATTGACAGCAATGTAAATTTGCCACAAAAGGAGCTGTTTATATCTGACTTTGCTAGAATTCAAGGTCCTTAAGGGACATCTGGCATAGACTTTGGCCAGAGTATATTCTCAAACATTTACTGAATTAGTTCTTTGACCCAAATGGAATATTTAGATTAGACCTGATATTTTCTGTCCACTTAATTAACCTAAGGACTTACTTCAGCTTCGATAGGAGACCTATAAAAACAGAAAAGATGCTGCATAAGGAAATCAACCTTCTAATTCCAGAGTATAATCTCACACAACTGCTCTGCTAAGATCATGCACTGTAAACAGATACTATGACAACAAGCTACAGAGCAGGGGTGGACCTCTCCCCAAGGACAAGTGCACCAAAGACCATCCCATTTACAAAAGCTCTGATGAGGACCCTGAAAAGCAGTTCCAAAGTTGGGCACCTAGCAAAACATCAAGTAACTCTCTGACTTTTACAAACACTAAGAAAAATATTAAACACCAAATCATATTTTCCGAAACCTCCTTTGGCAGTATTAAACGCAGATGGTACTAATAGGTACATAATGGACGCATGTGAAGTTGGACTTTGGCTGTCTATAGCTACTGCTTTGGGCGAACGTGATCTGAAATCTATGTTCTGGTAAAAGTAAGCCACGTTACAATAGCTTCTAGTGAGTGGAACACATTTTCATGCCTCCATCTTTTATATGTCTATACAAATGACAGTTCTCTGTCTTCCTTAGAAACAGCTCATTTTTTTGTCTTATTGGTATAGCCTGATGTTTTAGGTCAACGTTTTAAGCTTGTATTTTAGTTTTGCCATTCTTTACAGTCTATCCCCTGGGGCCAGGTAATCTTTTTATTTTTTCCCCCTTAAGTACTCAGAAAACATGCTATTGTAGTTACATGTTCAAACACCCATTTTAAAACAGTCCTTTTTAGCCTTACACATGCATTCTCAAAAGCCTGGAATATGTGAACAAAGATGCCATGAGGGCCAGTTAATAAATCTCCTTTTCAACTAGCATCTGCACGAAACAGAGCTATGGGGAGGATCCTCTCCAGGGAGACTCAGAGCACGACTCATTCGCTCTGTGAATTCAACAGTGTCGCCTCAGATGGCCCTCACCACATTTATTTTTTAAGCAACTCTTAAAATATAAGGCTTTCTAATGCACCTCAGTACAATGAGGAAGCCGGGGCAGAGAAGGTGATAACACGACAGTGGACATGAGCGGGAAAACATGCACATGACTGGATTGAGCCATTTTGGCACTTGGCTCTTTTCCATTGAAATTACTAATTCAGGAGTCATTCTATAAAGGAAACTTGCTTTTCTCATCAAATGGACACTAGCTCCCTTAATGATTTGCCTCCTATTCTACTCTAAGCTGTGAAAATGGGTTCTGTTTACATTGACACCTGAGTTCCAAGATCTGGGTCAGGGACCATATCCGACTTTCACCTGTGAACAATCTGGTACATATGCTATAAAAATAGAAGAGTGACCACTAGTCCAACATCAGGGCTCAGGGGCACTGCCCTGTTCTCCTTTCCTTTCATCTGTGCTGCCAGCAAGGTAAGGTGTGTTCCTGTCCAAGAGTACCTGGAAGAATCCCTTTCTCAGTAATAACAGCATTCTTTTCCTATTTACATAGCTCTTTTAAGAGATTCTTTGTTTCTAATATTTGAAGTCAACCTCACAACATCTCAAAGAATGGGATTGCATATCCTTATATGTAAGAAGCAAAGGTAGATAAAAAAGCCTAAGATAAAGGGCCTGTTGGAAGCCTACCTAGGAGTTAGTAAAGCAGCCAAGAAACGAATTGTTTCTGGTCTCGCTAGGGCCCTGGGCTCCCCGAGGTTCCCCAAGCAACACCAAAGAGAATTTCCAAGCACATCTCATTGGTGAGTGCTATCCCAAGACTACAGCTAAAGTAAAACTTTCATTTGGTTAAATTTCTACTATGGTTTTCAATTTGCCTTCCAAGTTTCCTCGGCAAATAAATGGCTATATTATTCCAGTCTTGGGATGCCAAAATAATGATGGAATGCTTCCTTCATTAAAAAAAAAAAAAAAAAAAAAAAAAGTGTCACATTTTTCCTTCCCTATGACTCTCCAAAAAAATAAGTGGTAGTTATATTACATTGGTCATCCACTTTGAAAGAGAAGCAGACCAAGGAAAATACCCAGTGTATTTGTCTCCAAGCGCACCCTTTAAATAACAATACAAATGCAATTTTTGAGGCTTCCATCTTCATTTAACCTATAGCATCTCTTGCTATAGCATCCAGTAACCCTATTATAAAAAAGACAAATGCAATGATGCTCTGATTTAAGAATTTGTTCAATCAGTCATAATCAAAATTTAGTTTTGTTTTTTATATAATCTCAGGTACTGTTATTGGGACACATCAAGCAAAATGGAAATAATTCAAGAAATGGAAATCATTAACAGATTGAATTAAAGAAGTAAATGCAATTGTATTATTAAGCAATAATTTATCACAAGAAGGTTACATTTAACCTTTCTGTCAAGTGATTTTCCATTGCCACTTCAAGTTAGTTCATATGAGTAATAAAACCCAACTAGGCAACTTCCTTTGGCCCACGTGGTAAAATTAGAACTCCATCTTAAAAAGCAACTGCTACCAACATAGCAGGAATTAAGTCATTTAAAAAGTGAGGGCTTCATCAAATTTATTACTTATAAGGCAACTTCAAATGAATGTGTTTTAAAAGCACATTCAAGTTTTTGTTTTTAAATTCAATTTTTAGGCTTTGGGATATTCACAGAGGAGAAAGGTAAGAAGGTGCCCAACATTCCAACTACTGGGTCTGTAAAAGGAGAGTCCTGGAAGTTTTGGACCAATTTTGGTTTACAATAAAAGAATAACAAGCATTTGAAATCTGTAAGGATACCATGTCAACACGTTCATTGGAACCATAAGGCATGGGATTTGAGTGACCTCATGGGCACAGCCAAAATTAACTCCAAGTATTTATGTAACTGCCAGAGATGACAGGGCAAAGGTTGCTTATAATTTTTTCTTTGAGTCAACAAACAGTATGTGTCTTTGGTAAAATAGAAAGGGAGTGGGGTGCTTTTGACCCTATTTTATGATACACAATGTTTAAATACACAGAATATTCCATTTGTAAAACCATCTGAATGTTTAGATGAAGTCTTTAAAAAAAAAAAAAGAGTTATTTCCTGTTGCTCACTAGCTGAGAGGATGCGCTTTAGAGGTATGTGTGCTCTGCTTCAAAGCAAAAGCATTGTTAGCGGTTATCAAGGTAACATTTAAAAATAACTAACCCAGTACAAAAGAACTTCTGAGGAAATATGACTGAAGCTATCAGTCTCTCTTTAAGTCTGGCCTTGAGCTGCCTAAGACCCTAGCTGCATTCTCCATTACATTGTTATCCTTATCAAACAATGCAAACAATTTTAATGAGCTTATCTATGGGAACATATTGCCAGATATGTTAATGTAAAAACGATGCCAACCATACAGGCAAGCTCATTAATCAAAAGGCTCACAATACAATGACCAAGATCATTCCCATCCTCAAATCAGACCTCAGCAAAATACCAGGAATTACCTTTCTACTGTCAATAAGAAGGAAGGGCTCCCCCACCCATGCGGAGGCCATAAACTCCTAGGAAAATACATAACAGTGCCCAATTTTTTTTTCAGATTCATTGCAGTCTAGTCTCTTTCTAATAAACCTAGGGTTCCATGGAGAAAATTTTGGTGAATGTCTGACACTGTGACCTCTGCTGTCAATCCTTGCACCAATCAGCGAGCAGAATTCTTACAAAGCTCCATCAATCAGGAGGTTTAACATCACAGACTGCAGCTTAATCTAGAGGATTCCATCTTTCCCGCACACTCTCCAGGTTAAGCACAAACGTTTTTCTCTCGACACCCACCCATTTGTTTTCTGCCTTTAGGCACCGCTACCTAATGGCTCCTTTAAAATCTAAAAGGGAAAGAGGAAAGGAAGTGCTACAGCCCGTCTCCCTTTGGAGAGGAGGGGGAAATAGCATGCATTTTTATCAATGTGGAAGGGAAGAGATGGAGGGAGACCCCTTGCAGGCAGCCAACCTATTCACAAAATGCTTCCCATCTGCAATCGAGAAGCCTCGATGCATACCCAACATGACACACGAAAACAGATACCAAATGATTGCAACCGCCTTCACAAACGCACGTCTGCAGCCCGGGTGGCGGGCAGTATCTGTTCCATTATATAACGGCCGGATTTCCTTGCTCCCCAGCCAGGGTCCCCAGCCCGGCGCTGCCCTGGTGCCAGCCCCATTACCTGTAGGAACGCTCCCCGCGCACAGTGTGCTTCCGGAAAGGAATGATGGTCCCGTTATCCTGGATGATGTCGTTGTTGTTCTCGCCATTTGGGGACAGGGTTTGGGTCGGCCCAGGCATTGGCGCACTCCCAAGAAAGGGAACAAACCGCTGTGGGCTGGCTGGTGAGGAAGGTGGCTGCGTCTTCCCGCTCGCTCGCCTGCTCAGCACACGGACCGTGCCTGCCGACTGCTCGCCCGCTTCTCCCCGCTCAGCTCCCGCCCCGCCCCGCCCTCCTGTGTC
>NW_025999990.1:30733166-30761781 GCF_001458135.2 Marmota marmota marmota
AGAGCGCCGGCACAGCACCCGGGTCACGTGACTGGCCGGTCGCCATAGCAACCCGCTAACTCATCACCTCGCCTCAATTCACTCAGGGCCGCGGCGTGACCACGCCAGCCTCTCCAGGCAGGCACCGGGCAGGCCTACATCTGGCATGTAAAACCCCAGGCCACCCCGCAGCCCCCCTCGCAGACTCGCCTTGTCTGAAAACCAGCTCTTCCTCTAACCATTTCCTTTCCGACCCGTGCTCCGACTGCAGCTGTGTACACAAAAGAAGGATTCATGCAAAGGGGTGTGGGAGACCCTTTAACTCCTTCAATACCAAGTTCTTATGCCATCAGAACTAAACTTGGGCATGTTTCAGGAAAAAATCCAAAAAAGGCCTAGTGGCCACCTTCGAGAAAAGGTATCCGACTAGAGGGGTTAAAAAATGTCTAGGTTCCTCCCTTACTCTTCAAAGCAGCAACCTCCTCAAGCAAATAATCTGAAAGCCTAATAAGCTGTATTTCCTTCTAATCAATGTAGCCTTTAATGATGTGAGGATCAAAGACCATAAATTACGAGATTTTCTGTATAAAGAATCCCTAAAGAGGGTTTTTAAAAATAACCACTGTTTTATAAGATCACAGTTACCCAGAACCCTCAAATTCAAAAATCTTTAGACTGCCTTCTGATACAGATCATTGATTCTGTGCCATTTATTTTGTTTCCATGTGAATTAAATAAGCGACCACCTCATTTAGTATTTGGAAGCTCTTAACATTCAAGCTGCTCTCTGTCATTGAAATGTTGTTTTCCAATGCATTGCCCATGAGTGAGATAGTATTAATATTAACCATTTTTTAAAATGAATAAACTAGTGGGATTTAAGTAAATTGCTGAAGGTCATATAGGAAGGGGTGAACTGGAACTTAAAAGTGACATGCTTTTTTTTTTTAATCTTATAGGACTAAATAGTAGTGATCTGTCTATAATGTTTACTCCAATATTATATATTGAGGTAAGAATCAAGAATCACACCCAATATGACCACTGTGAAAGACAATCCATGGATTGTAGATTTTGTATAGACCCCAAATATGTCCAGTACTTTCCTCCAGAGAAGAGAGTCTGAAGAATTATCTACTTATCAGAAGTGGTTTTTAACTTTCATGGGGTGGAAAGGGAAGAAGAATTTGGGTATGAAAGACATGGCAAGAATGCGTATGGCAGAAAGTCCTAGGATATGTATGGTTCATTCCTCCCCAATATTGTAGACTTTTATCAGCTTCATTATTTTGTGATACAGATATTAAAAACAAGTAAAAACTCTGTCATTCCTGACAATTCTCCAGCATATGTCCCTGGTTATAAGTTATTTCTGGTATCAAGCTTCTGGAATTGGAATCAAATGTTTCACAAACCAGATGGTAATGATAATTTCAAACAAGGGGGGCCCCTTTTATTTCTATTTTATTCTCTCCTTTTAGGCTATTATTTTAATAATTTTATTCTGCTTCTCCAGTTAGTTCACAGTGCACAAGTTGATTCCTTCATGCACATCCCCATTTACATGAGAATTTTTTTCTTTCTCATACAATCAGGATCCAGTTCTGACCTAAGACTTAACAAAGTACCCAAATAAAAATCTAAATACAAGAGATACATACCAAGTCTCACATTGCACAATGAGCTAAAGGGGCTCAGAATGCACTCACTGCTGCAGAGAACCATGCTTCCTCTTACTATTTCTGTTACCACTGTTGTCAATTTCCTTATTAATTAGTTCTCTTTCACAAAAGCTTCCCCTTTTGGGGGGACAGTTTAAAGTTGAAGGGCACAGTCTACAAATCAAATATTCAACATGTTTGGGTATGCTTCTCGATTAGGAATCTTCGGCTAACTTTTCCATGATCACCTTTTTAAGTAATATGTTGGACATAACTAATGTTATCATAAGGACTAAATCTGTCAGAATTCATTATAGTTCATTAATTATACCCACTAATTTTGTGGAGTGAATACTCCCACTTTGTTTCTAGGCTGCTCATGAAAGTAGAGATGATGGCCAAGAATCTGGTTGATAGGCTGAAAGGGAGGGATATTAAGTCAGGTGAGGGAGGTATCTAAGAGCCCTTGTAAATCTTCCTCTATGCTTGCTCTGAGCCACACTACTATAAAGGGACCCAGAGAGCTCCAGAGACCAGTGATTACCCTCAGAGATGCAGGGGTAACAGGGGTAATAATTTGAAAATATTAAACAGATGTGTTTTCATTCCTCTCCCCATAAATCAGGTTACCTGGCAGCCATTCTCAAGTTCAGCCCAGGGGAAAAGAGGAGGGCAAATTCCAATTTGGGAATGGGAAGGAGGATGGTGTAGATATATAGAAAGCATAGAAAAGGCGGGAAAGGGGAGGAGGGATCCCATCCTTTCCAGACTCAACTGAGTATACAGAAGGATGAGATAAAGATAGGGAAGAGTGGTGTTCTCCCATTTACGGGCCACCAGGCTTACTTTAGAAGGGAAACATTAAATAGGCTGAAGACGGGCTGGGGTTGTAACTCAGTGGGAGAGTGCTTTACTCTCATGTGTGAAGCACTGGGGTTCGATCCTCAGTACCACATTTAAATAAGTAAATGAAGGCACTGTGTTCATCTACAACTAAAAAATTAAAAATAATTAAAAAAAAACCAGGCTGGGCCAGGCGTGGTGGTGCATGCCTCTAATCCCAGTGGCTGGGGAGGTTGAGGCAGGAGGATCGAGAGTTTAAAGCCAGCCCCTGCAATGGCAAGGCACTAATAAGCAACTCAGTGAAACCCTGTCTCTAAAAACACAAAATAGGGCTGGGGATAAAAAACAGAAAAATATGCTGAATTCGAAACCAAAACTAAGGGCTTTCTTTTACTTTATTTCCATATTTGAGAATCTAGGAAACAACCACCTTGAAAAAAATGGATCAGCAACTGTCTCCCTCACTAAGTGAGCTGCAGCCCATCATAGTAAGACCCCCCCACACACACACACCTTTCCTAAGGAGGTAAAGCCCTCATAGTACAGATCTCCCTTCTCTAAAGAGGTGCAGTCTCATCACATTACAGGTTCATGGTGGTTTGGTATGGCGGAAAGAGTAGGTTTGAGTTTGACTCTGAAGTGGAGAAGCATGACCTGTGGCAGGTATCTAGAAGTTTCTGTCTGCCCAGCAGGGAATAAGTAGGAGGTTGAATGGATGGTGCTATCAGAGAGCTGAGTTTATGACAGTGGTGGTGGCAGTAGGGGCTTCATTACAACAGAGGCAAAGGGATATTTTAACCTAGGTCCATAGGGTGAAACTTTGCAGTCAGAGCTGAAAAAAGAGAAATAATAATCTCTGAGGAAGTTATACACTGCTAGGCCTGTGAAGGAAGACACTACAGCTTAAGGGTGTAGCACAGAGCCCCAACAGAATACCCCTGAAGGGGGTCAGAAGAGCTCCTCCTCTGCACACTCACAATGCAAACCTAAGAACCAGCATGAGACTAGGAGGCCCCTAATCCCCGCCACCTTTTGTGTTTCTAAAAGCCCCACGTCCCAATTCAGTCCTCCAGACACCATCTTGTAGAGGGGCTAGAAAAGGACAGACATCAAAGGTTCATCCAAAGATGGATAAAATTGGAAGAGGCTGTAACACTGAGAACTGGACAGTTTTAAATTGCTTCTGTTTCTCCAGCCACCAGCAGGGTGAAGAAGTTACAGAGATTATGGTGGGGACCAAGGGGTAGCTAAAATGTCATTGTATGTCTGTGTTTTCAACCTTTGTTTTATGCACACAGGTTTACTTAAAAATTGTTTGTAAGCCACTGTCTTACATCTCCAATTGCCCATGATTGTATCATGATTAAAGTAGGAACTCTGGACTTAAATAGACCCTGGTCCTGGGCTTGACCTCACCACTCCCTAACTGTGTGATTTGGGCAAGTTATGTTGCATCTCAAAAATTTAGTTTCTTCATCTATAAGGTAGGTGTATTAATACTGGTTTCATAGTTTTGCTGTGGGGTTAGTTACATAATGCATTTTAGGCTCTTAGCAGCAGCTGGCACACAGCAAATTCTCATTAGTGGTAGATGTTATTATTTTAAAATAATATGTTGGGCATACCCAAAAATGTTCATTCATTACTTAACACTTATAAATGGCTTTCTTATGTATTCAGAGCTAGTAAAACAAGAAAAAAAATAATCTCAGGCTCTGACCACTTCCAGGGTTGTGGGTGAGTAAGGTAAAAATAACTGGCAATTCTAACGATTACAAATGCTATAATAATGATATCATATATGGTAGTACAGGACCATGGAAAATGAGTGCCAACATCCAAATGGAAATTGGGATTAGTCTGACATGTTCCCCCAGATAGATGATACCACTTTGGATGAGTAATAACAGTAAACTTTCTTGTTCACTTCTTATGCAATAGATAGAATATAAATTCCCTTAGGGAAGGGGCTTCAACGGTTTTGTTCACTGTTGTATCTTCAGTTACTGGAGCAGGGCCTGGCAGACAGCAGGCATTAAATAAATACATAATTCATTCATTTATTCAACCATGTCTGATTTGATTCTTTAAACAACCATAAGGATAAAATTAAAGCTTAAAGAAGAGAAGCAATTTGTCCAAGACTGGATATCAGAGATTCTTGCCCCCAAATTTCATGTTTATCCACTAGGCTACAATGCCACTTTTAAAGAGGAATGATAGTGCAGAGGGAAGATAGACCAAATATGCCCAGATACAGAGGTAGGAAAGGGTGTGACTGGAACCAGTAGGCTGTTCAGCATGGACAGGAAGCAGAGTATGCAGTAAGTAACAATGTTGGGGAGAAAGGTCTTATGGCCAAGCTAAGGAACTTGACCTTAATTCTGAAGATGATCTAGAAACAAAAGTGTTGCAGGAAGAGAAATTAATGGTGAAATTTATGTATCAATCAGGTTTGATGCTGGTAGCAGTGTGGACAAAATATTGAAGATTAAAGTAACTCAAAAACTGATGGAGACCTAAACCAAATGGAGGTCAAGGGGGTGAAGAAGAAAGTACAAATTTGAGATAGTCAGAGTGTATAGCTGTTAGGACTGACTGCATGTGGGTATGGCAGTGGGTGGCAGTTAACCATGGGTACTGAAGGAGAAAGTGGTATCTTAAATGGATCCCAAGTATATTGCTTGGGTGACCAAGTAGATAATAGTACCATTTATTAAGCTTAGGAATACAGATTGAATTGTTCTTTTGGAACTTCGGTTCTCATGTGTTTGGGACATAGAGAAATGCTAATAGGAAATCCTAGTGGCCAATGGGCTTCATGTGTAGCGAGCGATCATTAAGTATTTCTTGAATAAGGAAATACAGGGGCATTAAACTTATGAGATGTGTTGGAGATATATATTATTTGGAGGTAATTATCTCATAATTGATCACTGAATCTGTGGCTACTCTCATTCAGGAAGAAAGACAAGACCTGGGATGGAATTTTTAATAGCTGAGTGACAAAAGAGAAATGTACAAAAGGAGTCTGTGAAAGATTTTTGATTAGGGGAACAAGTCACAAGAAGGAGTGGTTTCAGTGGACCCAGGGCAGAAACAGGTTCAGGGAGAGAGAGAAAGAGAGACAAAGAGGGAGAGGGAGGAGGGAAGCAGGGAGGGAGGGGGAGCATGTGCACCAGTGGAGGGCAAGGTGTTTCTAGGACCAAATGCCACTGAAAATTTGAATTAGATAAGAACAAAGAAGTATTTATACAATGTTGGTAAGTTGTTTTCAAAGATATTTTTAAGAGGTTGATTTCAGATCAGACCTATCGATAGTCACCAAAGAAATAAAGAAATCTTGACAGTAGGAAAACCAATTCTTTGCAAATTCATGATTTTTGACTAAAGATATTCAAGGAAGGGGGAGATACTAAATCATGGGTCACATGTCTAGAATCAGCATCTCAAAAATTTAGTTTCTTCATCTATAAGGTAGGTGTATTAATACTGGTTTCATAGTTTTGCTATGAAAATTTGAATCAAATCAAACATGGTTGAATGGGAATCAACAGGTATTTGCACTGGAATGCTCCCAGCAATATTAGAAGGGGCCAACATGTTAATTACTAAGCAGCTGTTAGGCAGTAGACAAACTGATCCTACCTTTGAGTCCCTATTCTCGTGGGGTCAGGATCCAATACACGCGCACACACACACACACACAAAAAAAAAAAAAAAAAGGGAAGGAAGGAAGGAAGGAAAGAAAGAAAAAGAAAAACAAATATTTTAAGTGGATGTTTGCAGAGTAGGATTTTGAAACCAGACCAGAGGACACAGAGCCATAGGTATGAGACCTATAGCCCCAAAGGAAGCCATTAACAGGTCCCAGCACATAGGTCCAATCATGGAAGACCAAACTGGACCCCAATCTAAATTTTAAACTTTGAGAGTTCCTGGCATATGGCACAGTCACATTTCTCTAGAACTTGGGCCAGAGAACTCCAGTAATCGCATGTCAGCAGAAGTAATTCTCTCTCTACTTCTCCAACACATAAGGTTCATCTAGGAAAGGGATTTTTTTTTTTTTTTACATTGTCTTGTGTTGGAGAAATCCAAATATAATAGCAGAAAAGATATGAAATTTACTAGCCAGGACTGAATGTTAATCCTGGTTCCATCCCAGAAGCCCCTACTCATCAAGAATGCCTTTCCCAGGTTACAGTGTATTCACTGAAGCTTATAATCACTGTCAAAGGCATTCACAGCTGTCACACCACCTCAGATGGGGGTTTCCCTAGATCATTATCACCTCGAAATACAGACAGAAGATTCCACTTAGCAGTCAGTTCTGTTCCCCTGGGAAAAGTCCTTTCCCCATGCATATGTCCTAAGATAATGTCCAGTGGGAAGTGGCAGGTACAGTCTATCAATCAATGGTTTAAAATATGCACCACACCCAAAATGACAGCAATGAATGAATACATGATCGGCCAGTCAGTGACATTGGCTCTGAAATTACATCTGTGTCATATAAATGTATTTATTTTTATATTGATCCTTGCTCACTACCTTTATTCCAGAGGCCTCTGATGATTTTCTAGTTCTTTCTCTGGATCTAATGAGAATTTTATGGACACATATGCTTCCTGGCTTTTTTCTTTCTTTCTTCCATTTATAGCATTTTATTTGAGAAACATTGATGAATAATGTTTTTTTCCCAGATGAAGAAGGCCCACTTCAGAAAAAAATCTATACAGGAACATCCTTCCAGGACTGACTTTTGACATTCCCTGACTTTGGAGATTCTTTATCGGCCACATAGATAGCTATGCTGATATGTTCAGAGGCAGAGTTTTGCAAGTCTCCTCCTGAAATGCTAGCAAAATAGCAAGGTTTGGGTCTTGTCAAAACACAGACCATGCCATTGGATAAGGTAAGATTCTCTGTATGTTGGAATTTATTTTCTAATTTGCTTTTTCTTAGAGATTTCCATAATCTTGGATTTAATTTTGTGGAATAACTCAGAGAACACAATGTGAGTGCATTTTAAAAACAGTTTAAAAACACTGAGCATTATGATTTTTGTAATCATTCAATCAAATCTGGGCTACGTGAAGTTCAGTCTATGAAATAAAAAAGTGCTTTTGAATTATACCATCTGGTTAAATTTAAGAGCTTTAAATATGTTTTCCATAAAAACACAACATGATAAATGCTATAATTGAAGAATGTACATAGGAATTCAGAAAATAAATTAACCATGCTTGGGGAAACTCGGAAAAGATTCGCTATGGTAATAATGTTTGCATTAGGGTTCCATCATTCATTTAGTGAATATTTATTGAGCACTTACTATGTGTTGGAACTAGTTCTAGGCATTGGAGATGCAGAAGTGAACAGACAATTCATTTCTTTTGTGGGACATTACACTCGAGTATACAAGCATGTGTATGTAGTAGGGTGAAGAAACAGGCAGAAAATAATTTAAAAATACAGTGTGTCAGAAGGTGGCAAATTCTACAGGAAAAATAAACTGAGGAAGGGAGAGGCAAGGAGTACAGAAAGATGTTATAATTTTCAATGGAGTGGCCAGAGTAAACATTCCTGAAATAGTGAAATTGAGTCAATGACCTGAGGGAGGTGAAGCAAACAGCCATGTGGATATTAGAAGAATGTTCCAGGCAGAGACAACAGCCAGTTCAAAGGCCCTGAGGTGGGAGCATGACTTGTTTAAGGAAGTCTGCAGCAGAGTGGGTTGCATGTATGCACACTGCAGGGGGCAGAGAGATAGTCTGAAGGAGCTGAGGTCAGAAAGATTACAGAAGGACCAGGAATGTGTAGGGCTTTGAAAAAAAACATTGTAAAGACTTTGGCTGAAAACTGAAGTTAGAAACCATTCATTTGTAGTAGCGTTAGCAGTGTTGGCACAGATGTGAACTATTCTCTAATCATAGTAAGAGCAACACCTAATATTTGGGTACATTTTATGGGTCCAGTGCTAGGCTTTACAATGAGTAGGTGTCTCAGTCCTCAAGGAAATGTATGAGAAAGGGGCTATGCTAAGTCCCATTTGTCAGAGGCAGTAACTAGTTAAGTAACTTGGCTAGGTCACTAGCCTGGAAGTGTCAGAAGTGGGCATGAACGCACCTGCCAGATGTCAAAGGCTTCATTCTCTGCTAGTCAGCCTGCCTTCCTAGGGTCTGATTAACCTGGGAGGAGGAATGCAGAATCTGGGTAGGGAGGCAGCAGAGGAGATGGCAGGACAGAAGCCAGAGGCCACAACACCAAGGCAATTCCCTGTAGGGAGCAAGGCGGTAAAGCCAGGAAAGGCTGAGAGGCAGGGAACAGAAAGAAGTGAGGGGTAGGAGGCTGCCCGGAGAGCAATCTTCACGGAGTGAGGGAGTAGACGTAGAGGGGAGAATTATAAATTATGTTGATGGAAAAGGAAGAAATAAAAGGATTTGGAGTTAGCAGGATATGTGATAGATAATTTTCTTACCCTTGTTTACTGTGATTATTAATTTTATTTCTCAGCCTCAGCTAGCGAGGTCCATTTCTTTGATGCCTTCTAGAAGAAGGGATGCAGGCATTTTTTCTTTTGTATTTGTAGTCAGAGCTAAAATCTGTTTTCATTTACATGATGCCAAGATTGCTGGAGTTCAACCATCCAGCTACAGACATGCCTATTTGACTGCTCTCACTAAAATGTGTCTATGTCCACATTTATGAAATTCCTTTCTTCTCCTCTTTTATTTCCACGTTAAAATTGCATCATGATGATGTGACTGGGTATAGGACACCTAAAAAGGGATCAAAGGCACCTTTGGCTCCGTTGGGTGGCAAGAAAAATGAAGAGACAAGACGCTAAGTACCATTAACAGATCAATAACCTTCCAGAAGACTCAGAGGCTTCCAAGAGATTTCCTTAGGGGTTCTCAAATATCAACCAAACCACTGGGCTTTAGTGCTGACTTTGATATTGAAAAGTCCAAACTGAGTGCAGAGACTCCTTAATACAAACACAAAGCCCGGAAAGGGCAGAAGAAATGTTATTCTGTCAGGGATCAGGATCCTCCAGAATTTCAGTGTCACTTAGAACCCAGGCCATCAGGGACCCTAGCGAGTAGGGGCTTCCAGAGTCTAGGGCTTCTCTGTCAAGTCTGGTGTGCACCACAGCAGGGCTATGGCTGGCGGATGGCTCCCCTAGAGTGTGTGGAGGGAACACGAGGCCAGCAGCTGGGAAGGCGTGTGAGTAATGGAAGAGAAATTCCTCCATTTCTGACCTCATCCAAATAAAATTCTTAAAAAGAAAATTAAAGCAGCTTACTTCATTATGGGAAGAAAAAAAAGGAATGCAACTAGAAATCATGAAGAAAGACTAAGTTTCCATCAAAAAAAAAAGTTTTAATTAGAGCTTATATTTTGTTTCCTCATTGGAAATACTTTAATTAGCACTCAGAATGCCAGGTATTTTCATGTTCTCAATTCCCATTTATTCAACGTCTGTAAGATATGAGCACGAAGGGTTCACTTATAGTGCCACCTTCGAGAAGCTTCCATTTGCTTTCTATATAAAGGAATCAGACCCCTAGGAAATCCAAAGGGACCTCAGCCTTAACATATAATGGCGACAGAGTGAGTCTGCAGATGGGCTGATGGGAGCCATGTAAATGTCTTCATACCCATCTCCCCAACCCCAAATTCCCATCATCTCAAGGAGGATCCTTTCAGCCTTCGAGGGTGCAACAGAATCATTATAAATGAGAAGTAACAACATGCAGGGTAAATAGCATGTAAATATTATTTTTCCTGGTCCTCCTTCATGGAATAGCTTTTTTAAACCCCGTGCTTCTGAGCTTGCCAATTACAATATTCTATCCTTCTGGCACTAAGGGTTGATTTTGAGCTAGGCCTATCCCCCAAGCCAGGCCATTTCCAATATCTCTTTAGTATCTTCTACAATTAGAGCTGCAACTTGTATGTATTGGGGGTAGAGGGTAGGGTCCAGTCTTCCTTATTAACAACAGTAATTTAGAATTAAAATACAATGTAAAGTGTATCCTTACTATATTTTGCACAGAAGAAAAGCAAAGTAGAAATAGTTCACAGTTTAGATTGATACAAACTTGAATTTGAATTCAGGTGCTGGTACTTAGAAGTTGTAGAACCTTGGTCAACTATACAACTTAGTTTCATCTTCTTCATCCATAGAATAGGGGTGTGAAATTTAGGAAGTAACATTTTAAGATACAAACGTAGGCTCTGCTTTGTTCCCTGTGGTCACCATTTTTTTGCCACAATCCCTTCAAGAAATTGGATTTCTCTTTCCCTTGAATCTAGGCTGGCCCTCTAGCAGCTTTGAGAATAGATTTTGGTAGAGATGATGCTGACTGTTCTTGGCCTAGAACCTAAAATGAATGGCTGGTAGATTCTGCTTGAGAGAAGTCTGATTGGCCTGGGACCACCATGCTATGGAAAACTAGGAGCCATGTGGAAAGTTCCTAGAGGATGAGATGTCATGCCGAGGGGAAGAGATCACACTGAGCATCAAGGTTCCAAAGATGCGATTGAAGAACCTCCTGCAGCCCCAGTATCATAGTTGACATTATACAGATCAGAGATAACTGCCCAGTCAAGACCTTGCTCAATCTTGGATCCATGAAACCGAAAGATACAACAAAAGGTTTATTTTAAGTTAATAGGTTTGAGGTAGTCCATTAGGCAGCAATTGATAACAGCAACACCCCCCTGTTAGTTCTCTATTGCATAATGAATCACCCCAAAACTTAGCAGATTAAAACAAGAGCAATTGGTTTATTATTGTCTCTTGTCATTCTGGAGGTTGACTGGGCTCAGCTAGGTGGTTCTCACTTGTGTCTCTCATGCCACTGTAGTCTGAAGGAGTCTTACTGCTGAAGTCATCTTAAAGGCCTCCTCAGTCTCATAACTGGTGACTGATGTTATCTTCTGGTTGGGACCTTAGCTGGGGCTATGGTTGGAACACCTATATAGACCTTCTCCATGAGACTTGGATTTCCTCACAGTAATGGCAACTGCATTCCAAGTATAATTGCCCCTAAACAGTGGGCAGAAGAGCATGGCACTTTTAAAACTTAGTCTTGGAAATCACAGAGCACTGCTTTCAACATCTCTGATCAAGGTAGCTACAATGGTTCACCCAGACTGACCCTCTTTATATCCTACATAGGAGGAATGTCAGTCTCACATTGTAAGAGAATCATGTGGAATGGAAGACCCTATGGAAGCCATCTTTAGAAAATACATACATACATACACACACACACACACACACACACACACACACACACTAATCTACCCTCTCAATTCCCACATCCTCAACATGATTAAACAGAAATACAAGAGAAAAAGGAAACACTCAGTATTCAGGTATTGAGTTTTAAAACAGACTTTTACAAGTCTGTTCATGGCAGGGAATAAATAACCCAAGGAAGAAAAAGTTGTGAGCCTCAAAAATCTGATTTTCAAGTATCTAGAGCTTAAAATCCTTCAAAGACTCAGACTTCATGATTGGTTGGAGACTGGTGTCAGGGCCTGTTAAGTGTCCCTAGGAGGGACCCTGCTCTCTCCCTCATTCCCCAGCCATACCCCCGGTCAGCTTGGGAATTTGAGAGTAGAGGGAGCCTGTTCCCTTTTAGATCTAGAGGCCAAAGTCACAAAGAGGTTCCTGGCCACTATGGCATAGGGATAGCGGGACACAAATGAAAGGCTTTTTGGACAACACCAGTGGTTCTGTAGAGCTACTAAATATTTCTGGGGAGGCAGAAAGAACAAACCTGACCCCATGTGGTAGGGACAAAAATATCAGCAGATGTTTCTGGCTGACTAAGCCAGTTGCCCTGGGGAGAGATGCATGAGAGCAACTCAAAACATCAAATCTCCATTTGGGTTTCCAGAAGCATCTTGGAGAAATGTGGGCCTGTCGTGTGGTGTCTATATTCATCACTACATTCTCTAGCTTACCCAACAAGCAGGCCAGAGGCAGAAGCTAGATTGGTGGCATTGATTAGGACAATAAATAGTACATTTAACAAGGAAGCCTTCCCCTACTTGGCTCCCCTTCCAGATCTCCTACTTGAGCTGGACCCATAATCAGCACTCAGTTTTGAATCCTCAGAACCCTGTTCCCTCTCCCTGCCATCTTTTTGATTCAATCACCACACCTGTTCTTTTCTTTCTGAACATGCATGTCCCTCCCCTCCCTGTCCCACAGATCACAGCCTACTTCAGACATCCTCCTCATACCTAGCTCAGGAGTCTCTCAAGAGAAGTTTCCTTCTTCCTCTCCTGCTTCTCAAAGAATCTGACATTTCACTACTAGATTTATCTTCTCTCCTTGCTTTTTCAGAATACTTCAATGGTTCCCTATCACTTTCAGGATAAAAATTCCAAGTTTCACTTTTGGTACTTATACCCTGTATGGTTTGGATGTGAGGTGCCCCTAAAAGCTCATGTCTGAGACAATGCAAGAAGGTTTAGAGGAGAATTGATTGGGTTATGGGGGCCTTAACACAACCAGTAAATGAATCCTCTGATAGGATTAACTGAGTGGTAACTGAAGTTAGGTAGGTGTGGCTGGAGAAGGTGGGGACATGCCTTTGGGGTATATGATTGGTATCTGGTGAGCAGAGTCTCTACTTTCTGATCATCCTGTGAGCCACTTCCTTCCAACACACTCTACCACCATGTTGTTCTGCCTCACCTGGAGCCCTGAGGAATGGAGCCAGCTGTCCATGGACTGAGACCTCTGAAACCATGAGTCCCCAAATGAACTTTTCCTCCTCTACAATTGTTCTGGACAGGTCTTTTAGTCACAGCAGTGAAAAAAGCTGATTAAAACATAGCCCTATACAATCTAAGAAATTTAACCTCTACCATAAGTGTGAGATTTCATTTGGTTGTCTCCCAACCTAAAATATTAGTTCTGCCTTCTAAGTATCAGGATAAGCAAAGGCTTCCTCTATTTTGAATTCTTCACAAAAGTTTTTATAGAGATAGATTGTCCATCTCAATATCCTATTGGATGGTGTCCAGTGAGAGTGCTAACCCTCTAAGTACCATTTAGAAAGAACTTCAGCTTGCTTCATTAAAAAGCTAGGAAGAGGACAGCAATGTAGTCAAATGAATGATGATAATATAAATGCAATGGGATATGAGTTATTTCCTGAGAGTCCCTGTCCCTTCAGGATGAGGACAGAGAGTCTGGAACATTCAATCACCACATCTCATCTTTACAACTGCTTTGACTACAATCACATTATACCATCAAAGGCGAAATTAAAATGGTTTAAAGATTCATAGGGAATTATCAGGTGGCAGAAATAAAGAATTCTAGTGCTGCTATTTCCTACTGATGATTAGAACATCCAAAGTTCCACAGAGGGAAAGTTCTGAGGCTGGATGACAAATTCAAAAAAACGTTTCTTTGGCTGGTCACTTTGGACATAACCAGCGGAACAGCAGCCTCACATTCTGCACGCAAAACACTCGACTCTGGGTAAAGTAAATCATTGTGCAAGTGGCCTCCTCCCTCATCTACAGTACTTGAGAAGAGTTCCCGAAGCTTGGACACAGTGCCATGGAGCAGAGCCAGAAAACTTCACAGCGGTTATAAAACAGCTGCAAATCCATGCTTATGTCATGCATTGTACAGATATTCTATGAAGGACACATTACGATTAAGAAATATGGCTTGCTAGTACTGATCAAGGTGAGAAGCTGGATTTCACAAAAACGACTTAAGAATAACTCCCTAGTGTCTCCTAATTATGCAGTCCCAAGATTTATATTTAGCCCACATCACTTTTCATATTTTATTTTTCCCATTTCTCTTCCTTGAGGCAAAAGGATCATTTATTTCCATCCTTTAAATTCATCACTGTAATCATTCACTACATGAAGGAAAAAACAGTTACAGCAAACTAAAAGAATCAGTTGGTTCTCTCAGTTTCTAAGTATTGACTTAGCTGGCAAAAGACATTACCCTATAGCAGAGAGATGTTGCCATCCATATGGGATAAAGATACATGCTGAATTTACTTAAAAGATGTTTTTTGATTCCCCTTGAAAATCAGTAGGCAAATGTGAGAGCCAAGTTTCTGCATGATTATAATCTCTCTAAAATGGGAAATGGAGGTTAAGTGAACTTTTGGATTCTGTTCTGCAGATACTCTTAGTTAAGTTTTATGAATCTCAGAGTTCTTGTTTCCGTTTGCTGGAGAAAAGCAAGTTATATAGTTGTCAGTAGAATTGAAATATTTTTATTTGTAAAAAAAATGCTTTGTTCTGTTTCACTCTAGAAAACATGGCATTTATAGTCAAAAGGCTTTCAGCAAATATTTGCAATGGATATTCCATGAGAGGAGGAAGAGATTTGGACGTGAATGAAAGGAAGAGGGCTGGGCGTGATGGTACATACCTGTAATCTGTAGTGATTCGAAAGGCTGAGGCAGAAGGATAGCAAGTTTGAGGCCAGCCTCAGTAAGCTAGGACCTTAGCAAGGTCCTAGGCAACTCAGAAAGACCCTGTCTCAAAATAAAAAACAAAAAGGGATGGGGATATAGCTCAACAGAGTGCCCCTGGGTTCAGGTTCAATTCCCGGTACCAAAAAAAAAAAAAAAAAAGCAAGAAAAAGGACAGAATTTGAAACTTACAAATGGGTTGGAAAAGATCTCTATGTTTTTCACAGGTTCAAATTAGGAATTTTAAAACCTTTAGTAAATAGTTACCAAGACCAGGAAGTTTACAAAAATTCCAGCTGATGGTACCAGAGGAGGGTGGAACTGAAAACAAATATTCATAGCCCTCGAATTGTGAGTGCTGCTTTTTTGGGGGGGCGGGGGTCAGGGAAGGTTACCAGAGATTGAACTCAAGGAGATCTAACCACTGAGTCACATCACCAGGCACCCTTCATTATTTATTATTATTATTATTATTTTATTTCTAGACAGGGTCTTACCAAGTTTCCTAGGGCCTTGCTAAGTTGGTAAGGCTGGCATTGAACTTGCAATCCTCCTGCCTCAGCCTCCTGACTCTCTGGGATTACAGGCATGCATGCAAAACTGCACCCGGCCTGTGAGTGCTTCTAATGCAACCTAGAAACTTTCCCTGTGTCACAAATTAAACTACTGAAAGATACCTGACAGAGTGAGCCTAAAGCAGCAATGCTTTGTTTTATGTATGAAAATTTTGACCAAAGATGATATGATTTTGTTCTTATTGAACTTGTTGACTATGGCCTATGATGGTTCTTTAGTATAATACGTTTAGTGTAATGAATTAATACTATGATATATAATACTTGTAATTAGATTAAAATATTTGGGCTATCATATTCTTGTAACAAAAGTTTGACATTATTATAAATATTACTAGCTACATTTTGACTTTTCAGCCTTTCTGGAGAAATATTACTAAGAAACAGTAAGGCATCAGTAACTTAAAAATAGATATATTATTCTGGGCATCATTTTGTCAGTAACTTCAGTTTAGAGCACCCCGTCAGTAAGTCTGGAAAAATTACTCTGCTTTGCTTTCTTTTCTTTTTTTTTTTTATTTTAAAATACAAGGAAAAAAAAAAAGGAAATGGGGAACAGATGAATTAAGTCTGTTCTGACCTTGATTAACATTCAGCTTGTGATATGTGGGGTTCATTATACATGTTTTACTTTTCTTTCTCCATTTCCTTTCTTTCTTTTCTTTTCTTTTTTATTGGTTGTTCAAAACATTACAAAGCTCTTGACATATCATATTTCATACATTGGATTCAAGTTGGTTATGAACTCCAAATTTTACCCCAAATACAGATTGCAGAATCACATCGGTTACACATCCACATTTTTACATAATGCCCTATTAGTAACTGTTGTATTCTGCTACCTTTCCTATCCTCTACTATCCCCCCTCCCCTCCCCTCCCAAAACTCATCCTGTTCAAGTATCCAATCACCAAACCTCCAAATCAATCCTCCCAAACCTTGTTTCCACCATACTCATATGCCTAAAATGTAGGCAAGCAGAATAGCTTCCAAGAGTCCCCGTCTCTGCTCTCCCTTTCTTTCAAGTCATCCTATATAAAAATTTTTTGTAGTTTATAAAGGTAATGTGCACATATTTAAAAACTGAGGAGCAGAATATATAATATGAAAAATAAATGTCTCCTTTACCCCAATCTCATTTTATGGAATTAGTGGGCTTTATTTCTGTATATAGCTCTTCTATGATTACAATCATTTCTTTAAAAAAATTCATATATAATCTATCCTTCACTTTTTAACATAGTATCTATTTCCCATTATGAAAGAAATTTAACATACTTTTGTTACTTCCCATTTCTCTCACTTTTATTGATAATATTTTTAGTCCTTAAAGCAGTTACCACTACAACGTTTTTTGGGGAGGCAGAGGAGAGGGTCTCTGAGCCACATCACCAGGCCTTTTTTTTTATTATTTTATTTTGAGACAGGGTCTCGCTAAGTTGCTTAGGACCTCAGTGAGTTGCTGAGACTGGCTTTGAAACCATTACGATTTTTAAGAAACTTTCTTTAAAAATTTCTCGACTTATTCCAAGGAACAGTGCCACTAACTCTCCATTATATGTTTCCTCCCAGGCTTCCCTACTTTTAATTTGTGTGATTTTAGCATATGTATTTCCTTTATAAAAGGATTAACATTTACATTCTGATCTATGACTACAGTTGTCTTTGTTTTGTCTATAGATTGCTTCTAAATGTGAAATCTAGCAAACAGCATTTATGACTACATAATTTCTTATTCTTTCAAGAATCAAGTGGTGTTACCTTCCAAAAAGAAGAAAAAATTCTATCATTTTAAGTCTCACAAGCAAAATAATATTATAATAAAAGCATCAAAGTCAAACAGATTCTTTGTACCATATGGCATTAATTATTTAAAAGCACACTTCATTTTAAGTAAATCTGAATCTCGACATATATATTTTAGTTTTCCTAGAACTTTTAACTATTATTTTTTTGGGGGGGGGTGCTGAAGAAACATATATCATCATCTTATGATAAAAAATACTCATGCTCTCTTTTCACATTCTTAATTATTTCCTTTGCGGTGCAGAAGCTTTGTAATTTGGTACCACCCATTTATTAACTACTGGAATTATTTCCTGAGCTTCAGGGGTCCTATTGAGAAAGTCATTGCCTGTGCCTATATGTTATTGACCCTATGTTTTCTTCTAGGAGTTGCATGGTTTCTGACCTAATTCTGAGGTTTTTAATCCATTTTGAGTTGAGTTTGTGCAGGATGAGAGATGAGGGTCTAATTTCATTCTTCTCCATATGGATAAGCAATTTTCCCAACACCACTTTTTCCTATGTATGTTTCTGGTATCTTTGTCAATGATCAAATGACTCTGTGTGTTTATCTCTGTGTCTTCTATTCTGTACCAGTGGTCTGTGTCTGTTTTTAATGCCTGTGTCATGCAGTTTTTGTGACTATAGCTCTGTAGTACAATTTGAATTCAGGTATCATGATGCCTCTAGCATTGCTTTTTTTTTGGGGGGGGGGCGGAGCTTAGAATAGCTTTGGCTATTTTTTAAGACATTCTTCATGGAACCTATTATCTCATTTGGACTAATTCCTTTGGTATTACTGTTGGGACATACCATTACAACTTTAAGTGACATTCTTAAAATTATATTTATTGACTTAGTCCAAGGAATAATGCCATTGACTCTCCATTATAGGCTGGAATTTCTTATATTTTTATATAACTGCATTCTTCCAATAGTTTCATAGTTTAATAGGTAGTGATACTATCCTTTATTTCTTTTTTTAAAAAATTTTTTTCTGGAGTTCATCTATAAGTTATTCACTTCCCTCAGGACTATGAAAGAAGTTCCATGGTCTCGACCACAGAAGCTCTAAGATCTCTTCTTGAATTCCAGGAAGATGTTTTTTTTTTTTGTTGTTTTTTGTTTTTTAATTTACCCTGTTTCATATTTAATGGCCTCTTTTAATCTGATCTTTCTGCTTTTTTTGCTATGTCTTTTAATAACTTTTAAAGACTGCTGGATCTTCTAGGTATTTCTTCTGTGCCCTTAATAATTTTCTCATATTTTCCATTTTTTTCACCTTTTGCTTTATACTCTGGAAGTCCTAATGATTTTTAATTTGATAATTACATTTTTAATTTGCAGGAACTTTTATACTTTCCTATTTTGACCAACTTATTTTGATGGGGGAAAGAGCAGTAGAGTTTAATGAATGCAAAACATTGTCTATTTAGGGAAACCATTATAATTTCTATTTTCTTCTATTCTCTTATTTCACCTATATGAGCTGTTCCCTTTTTTTGCTTCCTATATTTGTTCTTCTTTTGCTCTTTTTAAAACTTATCACATAATCTTACCCCTTTTCCATCTTTTAGAAGTTTACTAGTTTTTTTTAATGTGTGTGTGTGTGTGTGTGTGTGTGTGTTGCTAGGGATTAAACCCAGGGTCTTGTGCATTCGAGTCAAAACACTCTACCAACTGAGCTGTATCCCCAACCCCTCCTAGAAGTTTTTTAGTTTATGATCCCCATTGAGGTTTCCAGAACTGCCATAGATTGGTTCCCTTTTTATTTTTTAAAAAATATTTTATTACCAACATGCCTTAATTATACATGCTTATGTGGCTCAGTTAGGTATTGCCACACATGAATATAGTGCAAACTAATCAAATCTAATTGAAGAACTAGAGAAGGTAGTAGCAAAACTGTTTGGATTGCCAAAACTCACTGATTTTTTTTCTTTTTCATTAGTTGCTCATGACAATACAATGATCTTGACATATCATACATTTGAATGGGGTATAATTTCTCATTTTTCCAAGTGTACAGGTTGCAGAATCACATTGGTTATACAGCCACGTTTATACATACAGCAATACTAGTGTCTATTTTATTCTGCTGCCCTTCTCACTCCAGTAAGAATGGCAGCCATTATGAAGTCGATCAACAACAAGTGCTGGCGAGGATGTGGGGAAAAGGTACACTTGTACATTGCTGGTGGGACTGCAAATTGGTGCAGCCAATTTGGAAAGCAGTATGGAAATTCCTTGGAAATCTGGGAATGGAACTGCCATTTGACCCAGCTATTTCCTTTCTCAGACTATACCCAAAAGACCTAAAAAGAGCATACTACAGGGACACAGCCACATCAATGTTTATAGCAGCACAATTCACAATAGCTAGACTATGGAACCAACCTAGATGTCCTTCAATAGATGAATGGATAAAAAAAAGTGGCATTTATACACTGATTTTTTTTTTAGAGAACATTGCCTCATATTCAGTATTTCCTAAAATATAAGGTCTAAAATATAAAGTTCATATTTCATCTGGTATTTGGGCCTCTGCAAAATTTGACCCTTGTTCATCTTTCTCTCCTAATCATCCATTGTTTACATTAAAATCAATCTTTTCCTAACCCCTTAAGAAGGTTTATGCTCCATTCTTTACCTGGAACGTCCTCTCTTTTTTTAACTTTCCATTTTACAGAGGTAGACTTTTCAAAGTTGACTTCTTCTGAAGCCTTTTATGACCATCTTAAAATATCAAAAATTCTGTCAGTTAAAAGCATCTAATGAGAGTTGGGGTTGTGGCTCAGTGGTAGAGTGCTTGCCTAGCATGTGTGAGGCACTGGATTCGATTTTCAGCACCACATATAAATAAACAAAATAAAGGTCAACTTTAAAAATATTTTAAGAAAAAAAAAAAAGCATCTAGTGAATACCAACCGGATAAATGATTCTGTTCTTTGAACCAGAACTGACAATTTTTCCAAACAGAATTTTCTCCTCTATCATTCTTATGTAATTCAAAATAATTTTACATAAATGGAATTAAAATTTAAAAACAAATGCTTCATGTTTTGATACCTCACTATACAGTAAAACATCAAAAACATTTTTTTGAGATGCAGCCTTTATTTATTTAAATATAGCTGTGAGTAGCTGTACTACTATTTCATTTTATATTGTAGGGAAAATATTTCCTTAAGCAGGAGTGGTTGGATATTTTCATCCTAAGATGCTATTATAGAAATAGGGTTCTTCTGGCTAGAGGCAATAATGTCATTACACAATATTCTAAGCATTCAAAACTTTTTTTTTTTTTTTTTTTTTTTGGACAAACCAAGGAAACCTTTTCTCTAAAACCAACACTGGAAGAGGATGCTAATGGTTCAGTTCAGATTATAAACCAAAGTAATGGTGCATGAAGGGCATTAACTCACACAGGCCTGAAACGTGTCACTCACCAAGAGCAAAAACAATGATGAGAACTCAAGAGTGCCTGGGAGAAACTCTAAAAAGCAGTCACAGAGTGTAGTTGTTCCTTGAAAAACCAAAACTGAGTAACAAGTCAGCATCTAGAGCAGGGTTTGGAGTTTGGCTGGAAGATTAAAAAATCTGCAGGCCTAGAAGCAAATCCTTTGGGGAGGTACTAGGAAGCTTATCTTGACCTTTACCACTCAAGCTCCCTAGTGTAGTTGAATATTAGCCTGATAATCTAGATTCATTTGAATTGCTTTCTTGACAAATGAAGCATGGCTAACTTTAGAACAGAGGCAGACACGTCAGCACACACATTTTAAGCAGAATGATATTTGAGATAAAGGATGCTGATAATCTGTGTCACTCCCAGAACAAGTAACCAGGCAACCTGATGCCATGCTGGTTTTACAGACTATACAGAACACAGAAAGTATGTATCAGATGATGCCAACGGTCTGAGAGGAAATTAAAATAGAATGTATCATCCATTGCTTTTGAGAACATTGTATTTGGAAAATAAAAATTACTCTTGTGAAGAATTTCTTTAAAAATCGGAAGTAATACCCAATTAAGGATTCCTTAGTATAATAAAAACTGGGCTGGGGAGATGGCTCAAGGGTAGAGCTCTGACTTAGCATGTGTGAGGCACTGGGTTCGATCCTTAGCACCACATAAAAATAAAGGTATTGTGTCCACCTACAACTAAAAAATAAATGTTTTGAAAAATCATTCACAGAGGGATGTGGAGACACATGGGTCTCAGACCACCCCTCAGGGGTATTATTTAGTCAGTTATAACCCATAAGTTAAAAACATACCAAAGTTAGTTTTGAAATAGACTCCATACAGTAACAATGGCAAGTTGGATACATAATGGTATATAACCTTATAGATATGTTAACAGGCATTAAAAATACAATTGCAAATACAGACAGCAGCATAGAAAACTGCTCGAGATAAAATGAAATAAAAGAGCAAAGTTCTAAAATGTATACCGTCTGGTAACAATTACATAAAATTATATGAATGAGCATTAGAAGGAAAAAGAAAAAATAAAACAGGATACCAAGTAGCAGATATGTAGGGGAAACAACTCTGAAGAGCTAATGTTCAAGAGGACTTTAGGTGCTGGGTGCAATCGTGCATGCCTGTAATCCTACAGGCTTGGGAGGCTGAGGCAGGAGGATCACAAGTTCAAAGCCAGCCTCAGCAACTTTAGTGAGGCCCTAAGTAAAATATAAAGTCTAAAATATAAAGTTCATACTTCATCACCAGCTCTTTTTTTCATATTTTATTTAGAGACGGGTTCTTACTGTCTCTAAATAAAATATGAAAAAAAGAGCTGGTGATGTGGCTCAGTGTTTAAGAGCCCCTGAGTTCAATTCCTGAAACAAACAAAAAGGACTTTAGGTAATAAAATTGTACTATATATGGAAATCATGCTAAATGACTAGATTTTGTTGCAAGAGCATTGAGCAAACAAAACAAAAAATGGTAACTGAGATAATAAGTATGTTGATTTGCTTCACTATATTAATTTTTGACTACCTATATGTATCCCATAACATCAGATTGTATACCTTAAATATACAAAACAAAATTTATTAAAACAATAAGCAACAACAAATGATTTCTTGGGATAGGATGGTAAGCTTTTCACAATTTCTACAATTTTCATAGTGAAAAATTTGAAAATACTAAAGAAGAAGAAAATATCACACATGTAAGAGACATTGAGAAGGCACAGGGGCAGCATTTGAATTCTGGGACATGTCTCATTAAATGGCTACAGATAAATATAGTTATCATAAATTATAAGCACATCCAAGTACCAAGTGGTTTGAGATTTTTGCCTACATGGCAACCAAAATGCTAGAATGTGTCTTTGTGTTTTGAGCAATTTTAACCCAATTGTATATTTTCTATGGCATTAACAATTGCATTTCCATGAAGGGATAACATAGTCAACACAACTCAAGTGGTGGAGAAGGGAGGGAAAACAGTAGGGAGAGGAGAGAGGAATACAAGTTCAACTTCTAAGAGAACTCAAATTAAAACACACACTCAGAGAAGCAAATTATTTGCATTCCACTACCTGTACCCTACCTCCAGTCTAACCCTGGGGGTTTTCTACTTCTTAAGCAGTTCTAAGTATGAGCATCTAGCTGAGAATACCAGTAGTACAGACAGCAACCCAACACCTGCTTGGGTTCTAATCTGATTCTACAACTTACTCAGCTATGTGTCTTGAACAACAAGATAGTAACCTATCTGGAAGTCAATTTCCTCATTTGTAAGGTGCATAAACAAGTTTCATATGGGACATAGAAGAATTAATGAGACAAGATATGTAAAATTGCTACCAAAATGCATAGTATGCAGTAGGCATCAAATAATGCTTGTTCATCCACATTTTCCCCTTTGTGCACAGGACTCAGGGGTTAGTTTAGGAAGAAACAAAGGCGAATGCACCATGGCTAAAGTTGGTGCATAAAGTTATGCACCATGGCATAAAGTTGACTCCTTCTTCCAAACTCACATTGATCAGAATCCCTCGACCATTACCAACTTGCTGATCACAGGACCAGGCCAGACTTCTAAGCACATCAGACTGGAGGGAGCTTCCTGGGGTGGTCCTATTGTATATTCAAAAGCTATGTTCAAAATTCCAGTTCTATATAATCTGGCTTCTACAGTGGCTGTTCAATATAGAAACCACTGACCTCCTGTGGTTTACATTGAATTTAATTATAGTAAAATGTAAAATGCCATTCCTTGATTTCATAGCCACATTTGGTATCCTCAGTGGGCACCTGCGACTAGTGGCTACCAAATGAGATGGCACAGATACGAAGCATGTTTATCATTATAGAAAGCCCTATTCAATCACTCTGCTCGAAAGTCTAGGGTACCAATGGGGAAAATGAATGACAAGGTTAGTGACTATCATTTTTGTTTATTCTTGAATTATTCATGTTAATCCTCAAGACCAGAAAAGTAAAGCCAGAAAGTGAAGTGTGGTGAGGAAAATGAAAACATTTATTGATTAGGGGCCTCAAAATATGCAACCATTCCAGCACCAGTCTGTGAGCCTTCAATAACATACCATAGCCCACTTATAAAGAAAAATTTTGATATTTCACTGCAGTAATTTTGGTGGCATTCTTGCTAGCAAAAATTACTTACATGGATCCTGGTATACTATGTGAAAGGCAGAAGTCTATAGAGGTATATGATGCATTAAACTTATCAAAGGTTTACTTAACCTTTATTTCTCTATACAACACAGTAGTTGCCTTTGGGGCCACAAGTACCCATGACAAGTGATACAAGTTTGTGAGAAGGTAGTGTGTGGGGTAGTAGAATGCCATCAGACTACTCAATAAATTGTTCAGATATTTTTAAGGCTGCTCTTCAGTAATTTACATAGCCAGAAAACTCAGGTGAATTATTTATAATCCTTATACAAGTATTAACTTCATTATAAACCAAGAAGTCAGCAACTCTTAACCCAGCCCTGTGGCTCTTAGAACATTTTGAAGAGGATGAATAAAGTGTTAGGCTGTTATCAGCCGTCTGTGGGCTGTGTGTGGACTATGTTGTGCATAGTAGCCTCCTGAGGAGATAAGTCTGATACTGGGGACTCCTTGGGGCACTCCCCACAGGGATTGAATGCCAGATTCAGGTGAACTTCCCCCTCAAGCTCTGCCCAAGACCCCACACAGCACCTGAGATGGGTGTGACCTGCCAAGATGTCAGTCAACCTGCTGACTACAAGACAGCCCTTGAAACCTTACCCCTGCCTTTGATGGGCCCCCATAAATAAACCAGAGCCATTTTGTTTTTGTCTAGTTCAAGAACCCATGTGGACTAGATCCATCAGGGGGCTTCGCTTTTGTAAATATATTACTGAGTGTTTGTGTTTTATTACTTGTCAATTTTTGTCAATTATTTGAGATATTACGATTTAGGGTTGCTTAGATTCCTCTGGGCAGAAGAACACCCCAATGAGACGCTGGCCGGCTTTTCCCCCAAATCAGGCCACTTTGGAATAAATGTCTTGCCCTTTTTATAAACAATAAATGTATTTCCACGTTTCCCCAAAAGAAATTTTTATGGTTTTCATCTGCCAGGTACGTGTATTTCATGTGAACTGCTGAGCCTGGCTGGAAGGGAGAAAAAAAAAATAGCTGTCTGGAAGAACAGCACAACTATAAATTCAACGCCTCCAAGCCTGGCAGGTCTCAATGCTTCCATATCTTTGTTTCCCTGGTCAGTCAGTGCTGTCATTATTCATCAGCCAGCCATTTCAATACTTTTCCATTTCCTTTTATCCCTAACCCTATCACCTTCTCCTCCCTTAGCAGATGGCCTCCCTGACTTCACAGAAGCTATTGAAGTCCTGAGCACAGAACCTGAACTCCCACTCCCAGACCTACACATTAACCTGAAGGGCAGCCATCTTACTCTTCTCCTGCTTGTGGCAATGCAGGGGTGTGTCCTTGCCTATTGCCACAGCCTTCTCAGAGACCTGGTCTGTAACTTTCTGCCAGATCCTTACATGTCCTTTCTATTGACTCCTCCCCAGCAGCATTTGAAGACCTCCAGTCTCTTTGGCCTTGAGTCAGCTCTTCTCCCACAAAGTCCCTACTGCCCTCCATCTTTATCAAACACCTTAAAGGGTTATCTAAATACCTTTTCCACATCTCAATTTCTCCCTCCCTCAATTTTGTATCTGGCTTCTACTCTGATCATGGCACTGAAATTATCCTCAGCAAAATCACTACCTCACTTTCCCTTAGTGGACCATTTGGATGTATCGACCCTTTGCTCATTCTTACAATACACTTTTGCCTCAGTTTCCATGATAACATACTCAACTGGTTCTTCTCCTGTTTTTAGCTAATTTGTAGCAGTCTCATTCTCTCTCTCTCTCAAATTGTGATAAAATACACATAACATAAAATTTTACCATCATAACCATTTGTAAGTATACATTCTATGGCATTAAGTACATCCACATAAAGCAACCACCACTGCCCAGATCCTGAAGGTTCTCATTCTTCTAAAATGAAACTCTACACACTAAATGTTTACTCTCCATTCCCCCCTCCCACAAGACCATGGAAACTAACATTTTTCTGTCTCTATAAATCTGACTACTCTAGGTACCTCATAAAAGTGGAATCACATAGAATATATATTTTTTTTTGTGTGTGTGTAATTGGCTTATTTCATGTAACTTGCTACACTATTAATGAACTTTGAGAGTAGTATACGTCAGAATTCCCTTCCTTTTTAAGGCTGAATAAAAGTCCAGTGTTGTATGTGCCATGTTTTGTTTATCCATTCATCTGTCCATAGACACCTGGATTGCTTCCACATTTTGGCTACTGTGAACAGTGCTGCTATGAACGTTTTTCTTAATTTATCATTTAAATGATGGCAATCCTTAGGATGGATTCTGGACTCTCATTTTATGCTTTCCTTGGGCAATCTTATCTGTACATGTGACATTCTGCTAACATGCTGATGACTCCAAAAACCATACTTCACTTCTTAGGGTTTAGATCCCAAATCCCTATAGGCAGCCTCTTGGATATCAATGGCACCACATTTGCTATCTTAGTAAATAATATCAGCAAAAACCTCACTCATGCCAGACACCCAGCACAATGATCTGCCCACCACAGTCCTGCCACTGGTGGAACTCCTAGGGAGTCACTGAACCCGTGGGCTCCAGGTGACTGCTTCCCACTATCCCCGAGAGGGGGTCTTAAAGGACCTTCCTGTCCATCCAGCCCTATCTTTTACCACTTGCTGGTTGTTTCATTTCTTTGCCCAACTTCTTTCCATTGTATCAACATACCATATGCTTCTCCTATTTTCTCTCCAGATCTTTGAAGCAGCTGCTTTTTCTACCCACATGATTTCCTCTTCTCTGCAATACACTCTCTCCACTACATGGCTAGCTCCTTCTTCCCTTCAGTCTCAGAGTTGATGTCCATGAACCCAGAAGCCTCGTCTGACCTTCCCATACCAATTCTTCCTTGGCTGTCCCTGCACAGGGCTCCCACAGCATCCTGCCCTTCTCCTCCACAGCACTCAGCATCTGGCAATAGAACTGCTTGATTCATTAATATTTCCTACAGTGGACCCTGCTTCATGCAGGCTGAGACCCTGAATAGCCTCCAATGTGCCTTCTGCCCCCTGCACTGTAATGGGAACCATGGTAGAAGCTTCATTAATATTTAATATGTAATTCTTAAAAAAAAATTTGACCTAGGGAATTTTGAACATCCAGGATATAAAAAAATTGCATAACAGTATAGCACACATTCATATCCTTCAGTTACATTCAGTGATTGTTAATATTTAGCCATTTTCTTTACTTAGAAATTCATCTATATATGCTTGAAAAATCACTTTAAACCACAGATAAAATGAACAGATGAATACTTCGGTCCTACCAACACATCCACAGAATATAAGTTACAGAAGGAGAAAGGAACCATAAACAAAAGCATCTGACTCTCTAAGCAGAATTAATGGAATTCAGACATGAGAACATTAAGCTCTGCCCTAGAGTTTTATACATGCACTCTCACGCCATTGTTTATTTCAAATCTTTATCAGATATCCTCACTAATAAACAGATGGAACTCTATGAAGAACTGGTAGCTCTGAGGAGGGAAGTGGAAAGAACAAAGATTTTTCTGAGTGTCCCTGATACAGCCAGCACTTATATTACCTCTATTCTCACAACTCAAGATGTATTATGTCTCTATTCTGAAGACGAGGAAAGTGGGGTCAAGCCATTTGCCCAGGTTTTGAAGGAGGTAAGTAGCAGATCTAAGAATGTGTTCCAAGTTTCCTTCTCTTCCCATCACTTATCCATTCATCACTATTTAAATTAAAAATTTGATTAAAAATTTTGGCTGTAGTATGAGATGGGCAAAATACAAGTTATTGCTTAGGCTCATCCTCTTTCTGGTTCTTATTACCTGTATGGTACAGATGAGGCAGATAAAAAATTAAACCAGTAGCATAGAACTATGAGAATCACAATCTGAAGGTTCTGTACTGTGGCTCTGTCACCAAATGTTTGACCCCAGGAAGGTCAAACTCTCCTCCCCAAGGAGTTTCATCTTTAAAATGAGTGATTTGGATTAGATGGTCATTTGAGACTGCAACTGTTAGAAAAGCAAAACACACCGAGACTCTGCGATTCTTAGAGATTTGCTTTAGTTCTCAGTGGGTGAGGCCAGCATGAAGGTCTTGCTCACCCTGGGTCTAAGCTTTATGCACTCTCAGGAAGGAACTTACTAGGGGACTCACTGCCATCCCAACTTTAACTACAGCAGCCTGCACACTTCCAGAAGCAGCCTTCCCACAGATTCTGACAATACCTGATAAGGAAGACTCTGCCAAAAGAGAGCCACCAAAGAACTTCATTAAAGGAAATCCCCATTTCAGGCTACCCCCATATGTCCTCTGCCAGACTCACTAGCCTTCTTATCACATCTACAGTTATTTTCCAGACTCTGCTTCAGGGGACAGTATGCACTAAGAGCTCTGTCCTATTCACCTTTCTATCTCCAGCTGTTAGCAAAGAACTTGGCAAACAGTTGGCACTCAGTGTTTATGGAGTGAAGGTCAAATAACATCAATCCTCAGTATCCAAAACCAACTTACCTTCATGATTTGAGGTGAATGGCATCTCTTCTACCCTTCTCCATAATATTTTAACTCCTTCCTCCCAAATTTCCATGATATTTTAACTATTTCTTCCATGATGCATCTCATTTTCTATGTTTTATAT
>NW_025999990.1:30761788-30807076 GCF_001458135.2 Marmota marmota marmota
CCAACAACAACAACAACAATAAATATATATATATATTTATATATATATATTTATATATAAATATATATATATTTATATATATAAATATATATATATAAATATATATATATAAATCTTAGCTCTCCAATAAAGTCAAATAAAGCCATTTTTTGCTCCTGTATTCATCCTGTATCCACCAAGACCTGATAATACCTAGTTCATGGTAATTACACAATAAATATGGAATGAGCACATTGTCATGCCCTCATACACACACTTCCAAACAATCAGCATAGTGCATTGCAGAGAGTAGAAATCTAATAAGTATTATTCAATAAATCAAATGCTCTTTGTGATAAAAGTTGTGTTGGCACTCGTACCCTAGAACTGCATATGCTTGTAAATTTTTCCTTTTGGGAAAAATACATTATCTTTGATTAAAAGTCATAATAACTCAGTGGCCATGTCCTCCATACTCTGGGAGTTTGTGTTCTTAGGAAACAGATAAAGTGACATGAATCAAACCAACTAAAACAACAGCAAAGCCTATATGGAAATTGGTAGTAAAAATTTGTAAGATAGTAAGAATTAAGGTATATGTTCTGGTGCATTGATAAGATAAAATATTACTTTACTATTCTAATTATAGTTCTGATGACCCACAAAAGTGAAAGACACTGTGACTAATGCCAAGTAATATCCAAAGTTCACAAACGTTTTTCCACTGTGGAAAAATAGAATGTTTATAGAAAAAGCAAATATGCAAAAATGGGAGAAAAATTATTTTGGATGGTGATATTTAAATTATTTTCCCTAAAAGTTCCCTTTAACTTTATTATGTAATTTTAAAAAAAATTGGTATAGTCAACAGTAACTTTTCTTCAGTATGGTTATGTTGTTTAAAAAGACCAAAACATAAAATTAAATTGCCTAATAACTAGCTATTGCTTCAGTATTTAACCCCAGGAGTCAGGCAACACCCAAATACGTCATAAGATATAAATCATAGGTACTTGTTACTCAGTGCAGAAACAGATTTAGATGAGAAGTAGCTAGGCCCAGCAAAGAAATCTCAGGAACTATGTAACTGGTGAGGGAATTACCCACTCAAGAAAACTATCAACTTGTGGGGAGCCACTCTGAATGACCCACGCCTTCCAGTCCTGAAGCAAGAAGCTCTGACCAATCACTACATTTGGTGGTGACTTGGGCATTGTCCCAGCTTGAAAAGTAAAAGGAATGACTTCAGATATAGGTGTCACCCTTGGGGTTGAGTTACACTCACCTGTCCCTTGTAACTCTACCCCTTCTGGTCTTTTTTAGATAGAACTTTTTTGGATAGAACAAGAGTCCCCCCAATAAAAGCCCATTTCCAAACATGCTTGCTCTCTCTCGCCAGCCTCTCATGACTTTCTCTTGCTCTCCTTTTTGGGGAGCCTGAGGCCGAGAGCGGAGAAGCCATCTTGAAACTGTTTAAAGGTAAAGTGTGTCCGCATTTTATTAAGTGTCCCTGGAATTTCATACGAGTGACCTTAAGTTCAGCTACCCGTGCACGTTGGGGGCAGTATCAACTAACAGACTGAACATCTCTAAACCAAAAAATCTAAAATCTGAAATGCTCCAAAAACTGAAACTTTTTGAGTTCTGATGTGACATTTACAAGGATTTCCAGCCTGACTCACATGATGAGACACAGTCTAAATGCAGGCACTAGAAACACTGTATAAAAATACCTTCAGGTTATGTTAAGGTGCATATAAAAAAAATGTGTTTAGACTTGAGTTCTATCCCCCAAATATCTCTTTATTATGTGTGCAAATGTTACAAAATCTGAAAAAAACCTGAAATCCAAAATGCTTCTGTTCCCAAATATGTCATCCAAGTGGTGCTCAACTTGGACAATTTCTGAGAGGGTTAAAGAAAGCTACAACTCTGCAGAAACACGCAAAAAAAGAGAGCAAGTAACAAAGGAATGTCTTCTAGGTTCTCTACCATCTTCTACCCACCTCAATTGTTACCTGATAGGGTCTGCAAACTGGTCCATGGGCCAAAAATGGCCCACTGTCTGATTCTACAAATAAAATATGGTTGAACCCAGCCACGCCCATTCATTTATGTATTGTCTATGCATGTTCTTACCCTACATTGATTTAAATAGTTGTTACAGACTGCAAGGCATGAAATATTTACTATTTGTATGTTTACAAAGAAGTATTCACCCTGTATCCACAGATACAAGGGGACTTATAAAGGGACACCCTATGTAGACGAGCTATTTCCTATTACTTTTTCTTCAAACATGCCAACATTGAAGACAGGGAGAAGCAGGCCCTAAAGCCTGCTCTGACTCCCTGGAGAATGCTGCTGGATAGGATGCAGGGCTTAGGATTTCTACTTTTATTCAACAAAAAGGGGAAGAGTTTACTTATCTTATTTAAATAACCCTGAATCATTCTAAATCAATACAAATAAGAATTTTGTACCCACAAGTTATTCTTGGTTTAATATCAAGGCAACTTCTTAAAAAGCTACTCTTTGGGGAAGAACTTTAGATTCCTCAAGTTATTTAATAACTATCACCCATAGCATTTCTCACAATGACACACCACAGCAAATATGTTATCTTATCCACTGATTTGAGACTGTAATACTTACTAACGATGTTTGGAGAATTATTTAAAAACAAGGTTTCTAGCATTCTAGAATTTGAAGCAAAAGAACAACACATAATCCCCACCCTTATTCTTTAAAGTTAAATAATAATAATAATGTTGTGGGAGGAAGAATAAAATGAAAGATGTTTAGAGCACCTTTGATGGAATCTAGGACATTAGACTTCATGAAGCTAATCTCTGTATGAACAATAATTGCTCCCAGCTTTGAAATCCCTCTGAATGGCTTTCCAAATATTGCCATCTGGTGGAATTTCAGTTAATTGTTTCTTTGTTCTGGAGAGCTCCTGGAGATGAACCTTTAAGGCATTATTAGACAGAGACAGAGTATACCAGTGGGAAATAACTGAAGGTCAAATGATTGTCTCCCAAAGACAAATCCCAAACTGGAAAAAAAAGGGGGGGGGGCTTTCTGGGTCTTCATCCCTGACACAAGATGATCTCCTCAGGTAACAAAGCGGTTGCCTTGCTGTTCAGTAAAATCAAGTAAAACTCATTTTTTCATTAATACTTAGAAATATCATGAGGTCATTTTGACTGTATCTTGATATTCTTCCCCTCTGATTATCACCAATAAGATCTCCAAAATTAAACTTTAATTTGCTTGACCATTTTTTAAGAGGAATTGCTAATAGTGGTTAATTAGCCCTTCGTATAGTTGCGAAGTGGAATATAGTTTGAAAAATAGTATTTAAGTGGGGCATATTTACTCAAATATTGGCTGTATTTGTATGCCAGAAACTTGAAAATAAATGTTATGTAGGCAATAATACTACTGGCTTTAATTTAACCTTCAAACAAGGAGTCATGCAAAATAATTTATATTCAAACCTTACCTTGAGCATCCAGGCGCTCTCCCTGGCTGTCGAGATGAACGGTTCCTCTGGGAAATGGGACACTGGGATAGTAAAAATGCAAGGAATAAGAGAAATCATTTAATATGATAAAAACATAGGAACAGAGTTATAATTCAGTTCATTGGGTGTGGCTAGCAATGGAAAAGAACATTACAGAAAAAACACACCCCAAATATCCAAAGTCCATTGATTTTATCATATAAAAGCAATTAAGTTGTCAAACAATAGAATTATTTTCACAACCTACATTAGATCAATTCTTAGGTTGACTTAATGATAGTTTGTGAAGATTTAGTGTAATGTAAGTCTTACGAGAGAAATTTCATATATGTGTGTGTGTGTGTGTGTGTGTGTATAAATATATATTTAACCTTCAACACTCCCACCCCAAAGTCTGAGGTGAGGTGCTGAAACTCACATTAGCAGATAACCCAGAAAGCAGTGCCTCTAGTGAGATATCAAATGTCAACATCAGAGTATTGCCTTCCCCAAACTTAATTTGCAGGTTTTATATTTAGTATCAATATGGGCTTGATCTGGTCAAAAAAAAAATCTTGTTTTATTTTGACAGGATAAGCATTAAAAACAATTGTCAGGATCTAACTTCAAAATAAACATACAGACAGAAAATTTACTTTCTTTATATGAACGATTTCTCTCCAAAAAATGTTCTGGGGGCTGGGGATTTAGCTCAAGCAATAGTGTGCTCGCCTGGCATGCGCGGGGCGCAGGTTCGATCCTCAGCACCACATAAAAACAAAGATGTTGTGTCCACCGGAAAAAACTAAAAAATAAATATTAAAAAATTCTCTTTTTTAAAAAATCTTCTGACTTAATGATAAAAGTGATGAAAGAAAAATGTAATTCTGGAGGCTGAGAAATGCAGGAGCTCTATACTTTGAGGGTCTAGTGTTAGGAAAGGTGGATGGTTACCAGAGAGGCTGCTTATGGTCCAATCAGATGCTGCTAAAAATGACCTGATATGCATATGTGCATGAGCCTTAACTGTCTTTCCCACCACCCCAAGAGACAAATTAGAAATGATCCCTTCCCACCTTCCACCTGAGCCCTCATCCTGCACATTGTGCTTCTGTATTTTCTGTCTACGACCATTTGAGAAATGCCTTATATAGTTTAAAATCAGTTATAAAAATAAAATCTCTGTGGCAGAGCTATATGTGATTAATCCTAGACAAAGTTCTGGAAATGTTGCTGGGAGAAGTTTTTTTTTTTTTTTTAAGGGAAGTAGGAGGCATTTTATATATTTTTTTAATAAGGGAAAGAAGAGATGGTTAAAACAACAACAACAAAAGGTTAAGTGTTGAGAGAATAAAAGTAAAGGTGACACATAACCCACTTGAATCAAAGTGTGAAATATGATATATCAAGAAATTTGTAATGTTTTGAACAACCAACAATAAAAAATTTTTTAAAAAAAGTAAAGGTGACAGCTGAATTGTTAATGTTATACAGATTGAGCATCCCTAATTCAAAAGCCCCAAATCCAAAAAGCTCCAAAATACAGAACTCTGAGGGCTGACATGATACCACAGTGAAATTTACATACCATAAAACTTTAATGCACACAATTTTATTTAAAATATTGTATAAAATTAACCTTGGGCTATGTGTATAAGGTATATGTGAAGTACAAATGAATTTCATGTTTAGATTTGGGTCCTATTGCTAAAATATCTCATTATGTATATGAAGATATTCCAAATATTCCAAATAATTTTAAATTTCAAACACCTGTTTCCAAACATTTTAGATGAAGGATCCTCAACCTGTAAGTATTTAAGGAACTCAGAAATAATTTATATATCTTGACTTGTTTAGAGACCAGAAGATTTAACACAAATGGTTCTAAGAAGTAAATTTATAAAAACTAACTCCATTTTTTTAAATTTAGACAAAACAGGTAGAATTTCTTTATACATTTTATACCAGAATTTAATTTTATGGGCATTTCATATCTTCCCAAAATTTAATGGTATCTGATAAACTAAAAATTAGATTTCAAAAACTCAGTTCCCATCCATATGAGTTTCTAGTCTGAAGTGTTCCAATCTTTCAGAAATTTTAACTGAATGAATCTGCCTTCTTTAAGTTGTACCCAGAAGTTATGTTACTACACCAAGTATAGGCCAATTAGGAGTATGAGGTTCCTAGATTTTCAATAAACCAGATAATTAACCCTTAGAAGATTTAGGCTTTTCTGTATGCAGTTACCCTTTGTTTTCTCACAATAGCCTATAGCTAATTTTTCAGCAACTGCAATGGATATATTTGGAGAAGAGCTAGATCATTTATGGAACATCTTTTGCACCAGTCATTGCATATACTTAACTTAATCCTTAAAGCCATCTTATTACAAAAATCACAACATCATTCCTTATAGAAATAGAGCAATCATGAAATTCATTGGGAAAAATACTCTTATTTTACCAGAATATTATATATATCTATTATACCCAGAATAGCCAAAGCAATCCTTAGCAAGAAGAGTGAAGCAGGAGGCATCATAATACCAGAACTTAAACTACTACAAAGCTATAGTAACAAAAATGGCATGGTATTAGCTCCAAAATAGACATGTAGACCAATGGTACAGAATAGAAAACACAGAGACAAACCCACATAAATAGTTATTTCATACCAGACAAAGGCACTAAAAACATACATTGGAGAAATAGCCTCTTCCTCAAATGGTGCTGGGAGAACTGGAAATCCATATGTGATAAAATGAAACTAAACCCATCTCTCTCACTACGCACAAAACTCAACTCAAAGTGAGTCAAGGACCTAGGAATTAGACCAGAGACCCTGTGCCTAATAGAGGAAAAAGTAGGCCCAAATCTTCTTCATGTCGGATTAGACTCCTAAAACGCAAGAAATAAAAATCAAGAATCAAGAAATGAGATGGATTCAAACTAAGAAGCTTCTTCTCAGCAAAAGAAACAATCAATGAGGTGAACAGAAAGTCTACATTTTAAGAGCAAATTTTTGCCACACGCATGTCAGATAGAGCACCAATCTCCAAGATATATAAAGAACTCAAAAAACTTAACACCAAAAAAAAAAAAACAACCCAGTCAATAAATGGGCTAAGGAGCTGAACGGACTCTTCTCAGGAGATATACATTCGATTATCAAATGTATGAAAAAATGTTCAACATCTCTAGTAATTAGAGAAATGCAAATTAAAACTACTCTAAGATTTCATCTCACGCCATTCATCTCAGTCAGAACGGCAGTTATCAAGAAAACAAGCAAGAAAAATTGTTGGCGAGGATCTGGGGGAAAAGCTACACTCATACATTGCTGGTGGGACTGTAAATTGGTACAACCACTCTGGAAAGCAGTATAGTGATGCCTCAGAAAACTTGGAATGGAACCACCATTTGACCCATCTATCCCACTCCTTGGTCTATACCTAAAGGACTTAAAATCAGCGTACCATAGTAACACAGCCACATCAATGTTCATAGCAGCTCAATTCACAATAGCTAAACTGTGGAAGCAACCTAAATGCCCTTCAACAGATGAATGGATAAAGAAACGGTGGTATATGTATGCAATGGAATATTGCTCAGCATTAAAGGAGAATAAAATCATGGCATTTGCAGGTAAATGGATGGAGTTGAAGAATATCATGCTAAGTGAAGTAAGCCAATCCCCCAAACCAAAGGCTGAATGCTTTCTCTGATAAGCAGATGCTGATCCATAATGGCTGGGCGGGGCATGGGAAAAAATGGAGGAACTTTGGGCAAAGGGGTAAGAAGAGAGGGGAGGGTTATGGGGCAGGAAATGGTGGAATGAGATGAACATTATTACCCTAGGTACATGTATGGCTGCACATATGGTCTGTCACTACATCATGTACAATCAGAGAAATGAAAAGTTGTGCTGCAATTGTGTACAATGAATCAAAATGCATTCTGCTGTTCTATATCCCTAATTAAAATAAATAAAAATTTTAAAAACCCATCTTCTTATAAATGAAGAACCTGAGCATCTGAGAAATGGAGCAATTTACCCATATCATGCAGCTAGAAAGTGACAGGCTTTAACTAAGTCTCAGACCCTAGCACTTGCTCTGTTGGCCACATCATGCCACCTTTGCAAGAATGGAAGTCTAGGCTTCCCATTCAGCCTTTTACAGATGGTAGTGGGTGGGGTTGGGGGAGGCAGTAGTTTTCTTCCTGTGGTGCTTGGCAGAAATACAGCAACTATTATCTGTAAATCTGACCCTTTGATATAAAAATTAACTGAAAATGAATCATGACCTAAATGTAAACTATAAAATTATAATGTTTTAGAAAACAACAAAATAAAGAGAAAAATCTTTGGAATCCAGGGCACAGCAAAGTGTTTTTCATACCCAGAACATAATCTGTAAAAGGGGAAACTGATAAATTGGATTTCCTTCAAGATTAAGAACTTTTGCCCAAGTGAAGTAATATGAATACAAAATAGAGACTAGGAGAAAATAGTTTCAAATGACATTTAAAAAAATAATTGTTTTAGGATATGCAGATAGCAGATAAATACATAAAATGACATTCAACAGCATTAAATATTAGGTCAATGAAAGTTGAAACTACTGTTAAGACATCACTATATTTATCAAAATAGATTAAAAAATAGTAACACCACAAAATGCTGATAAAGATTCAATGAAACTATATAACTCACATCTTGCTTGTGAGAATGTAAAACAGTACAGCTACTTTGAAAAACAGTGTGGTGCTTTCTAAAGACAAAACCAAAAAAACCTGAATATTCAATTGCTTCATGAATGTATTATGCCATATCTTGGGAAGAGGTTATTGGTTCCTCATAAAAGAATGAGTTTGGCCTATGTTTGTGTGTCTGTCTTAGACAGACAGACAGACACACACACACACACACACACACACGATCTCTCATCCTTCTGCTCTCTACCAGAGATTATGCAGCACCAAGGTCCTTGCCAGGTGTGGGCTCCTGAATCTTGGGCTTCTTTGCTTCCAGAACCATGTGAAATAAATCTCCAGTCTCAGGTATTGTTAGGACAGCACAAAATGAACTAAGACACATGGAATACCACTCTAATAAAATGGCTTCAACTCCTGCCCCCTTTCATTTTCCAACCACCATATTTTGGAGTGATTTATTAAGCCAGAACAGGTTACTCATATCAATTTTGATACCTGAAAGTGAGAACTGCCATTGCAAAGACCGAAAACATGGTGACGATTTTGAAATTGAGCAGTGGATATCAAGGAGAATGTTAGTGACCACTTAAAGTGCCTTGAAATGCTATGGGTGAAATTTTAGGCTTCAACTATTGATAGGAACAACAATCTGGATGCACCTCCAGAGAATTATGCTGTGTGAACAAAGCCAATCCCCAAAGGTTATATATTATACATTCTTGCAACAAGAAACTATAGAAATGCATCACAGATAAGTGGTGTCCAGGGGACAAAGAGGGTGAGGCTGGAGGAAGTGAGCATGGTTATATAAGGGTTCCTCATGGTGATGGAAACAGTTCGACCCTTAAATGTATCAGTGTCAATATACTGATTGTGAATTTGTATTATAGTTTTGTAAGAGATTACCATGGTGATGGTGGGAGATGCTGGATAAAGAATATATAGGCTCTTAATATTTCTCATAACTACATATTAATATACATGTTAATGTAATAATTTTTTTAAAAAATCAAGAGATTGCATACCTACTAGAATTGAGAAAGATACTGCATTTCTATTTTCTTATTTTTTTTCCCAGACAAAAACAAAAACCCCAGGGCAGTGGACAAGACAGGATCAGGAACTTGTTCCACTGTTGCACACATTCAAGGAAAAATATCTTAACCTGAGATTTTAGCAATCAGAAATTACTGTCAACAATGACTGCACAGCACTGTCCAATCTGACCTATCTTGGAATCTTCTCTGCTGGAATAATTTTTCTCCTGTATTTACCGCACCCCCCCTTCCTCAAAATTCAAAATACTGATTCAAATTCAAAGTCAGAAATTTGATACACCCTGCATTTTTTTAAACAAAAAATTGTCAGGTTCACACTACCCAGAAATTTCCATAATTTACACATTTTATTTGCACAGAAATAGAATTTTCTCCTTTAAGGTTTTTTATTTTAACAAAAATAAAAACTGTAACACACATAAATAAGGACATAACCTTTAACACCAACGCAACAAGAGGAGTCTGCATAGTGTCCCTTCATGCTGATTTGTAATCTTTTGCTGTTTTGAGCATTAGGCAGCTCCTCAGAGATGAGCTGCCATAAGCCAGCTGCTTTTTATGACTCGTTTTTGTTTTCATTGAAAAGACCAAATATCTTTATTATGATAAGAGTCAGGACATGTTTGAAGTCTTTGATGAAGCACAATCTTTTTCTACAAAAGTCCATCCTCTAAAAAATTTCAAATTCTCTATGAACAAATCCAGAATTCTTGCATCCCATGTCCAAGGCACTGAAGCTGGATACCTGCCCTAGCTAGAGAGTCCCTCCAAAGTGATTGTTCCTTCTATGTCTAGCCATAAAAACCACAGGGTCATAAAAGATATATCAGAATGAAAAAAATGGTGATAAAAATATTTCTAGTCCTGCTATGCTATTGAAAGAACATCTCAGTCTGGCTTCACTGAGGCGTAGCTAGGTGACAAGGTTTCTAATCAATACAAGGTTAGAGCTCGGTCTTCACAAAGGGACAGCATTACCACCTCCCCAACCCTTCACAGAAGGGAGCACTGCTGGCCCTGTGCCTGGTTTGCCTCTCAGGAGTTAACTATCTTTGGATGTTCAAAATGAGCTGAATTCTGAAGTCCAAACTCCTCATGGTATTGGACTGCTCCAGTTGTAGATCATATTCTATAACGTGGGAGGTCTGGGCTTTCTAGGAATAAATCTGCTTATGGGCATTAACAGAAGGTTGTGGGCTATTAATCCTGAAGCTGATCCTACTCACATCAGCCATCAAGAAAGCCCTGCCTCCAGCTCTCTGTGTCAATTAGTGGTGTTGGGTTGGGCTCCCGGCCTTCCCCAGGGGCAGCGGAAGGACACCCAGGGCCTGGCTGCCGGGAAGCATGGAGCTGAGCGCACACCAGGGAAACCAAAGCCAGCTGAGAGTATCTGGCAGGCAAACGAGGTCAAGTTACACTGAATCTTGGATATTGAGTCTGGTATGACTCATTCTCCTTAAGAAAGACAAATTACCAAATGACACGTGTTGTATATTTAAGGGCTTTTAAAAAACTGCTTGCTGATAAAAGGATTTGGGTGATATATGTTGAGAATGATAATTATGTTATAAACTTACCATTGTGTGATCTGGGTTTCTGTAAATATATAAGATAATCCCAAGAAACTACCTAAAATGATATCTACAATAAAAAATAAATTAAGTTCTTTTTCTATAAGCATGGCTTAACCCTCTTTTCTTGGAATCCTCATTTATCTATCTTCTACTTCTCATGTGAACCAGAATCAAAATAATTTTTAATATTGCCCCCCCGCCCTTTTGTGTGTGGTGCTGAGGACTGAACCCAGGGTCTTACACATGGTAGGGAAGGATCTACCACTGAGCTGTCTCTGTAACCTCAAGATTGCCCTTTCTAATATTAAGAAAAAAGTGTAATGTTAAACATAAAAGATTCTTTTTTAAAAAATGACATGAGGCAAACTACATATAATACCATGTACATTATATTTCTGTGGACTTTAAAAATACATCATGCTTAGCCTTTTATCCATTTTTAACCATGTGTCTTTGAAAATAGTGCAGGAGAAATAGAATAGTCCTTTCCTTGTGTGTGATTGATATTGAAATGTAGCAGAATGCTTATGTAGCAGGAAAGTAGTACAGAGAGGTTCAATTTCAGGTTCAATTTCAGAGCTCAGGATTCAAATTTAGTGTTTGGGTCAGAGTAGAAACTAAAACCTTGCTGTCCATGTGTCCTGTCTTGGTAGTCTGTTATTCCTTTGGCCATACGAAGAAGGAACACAGTAACATACTAAAAAGGTGAAAATAAAGTTTTGACTATGGTAAGAAGGTTTTAGGGCACTGTGTTGAGGGTGGCTATGACCTCATGACCTCCCTCAAAAGACAGATGACCCTCCTCCTTTAGTGTTATGCTCTGTGAAAATCATTTCATACTCTTATTTATCATCTTCAGCAGTCTACTGAAAGTGTATTAAGTGGACTGAACTCGTAAAAAAGGCGTAGGCATGTTTGCATAGCTTTTGCCTGTTTGAGCCACATGATGACCCCAGAACTCTGATGTAACAAGTGACATTGCTTTTGTGGTCCCTGCTAAGAGCTTTACCACTTCTGAAAGGTTTGGGGGGTGGGAATCAACACATTATTGGAAATCTGATTAAGATAACCAATTTAAAAATATTTATTCAATGTTTTTCTTTCCATAATTATGTATGACTGTTGTTCTGAACTTTGTAGACTTCTTGTGTATATATATCAGCTCACGCAGATCTCAAAATTTTGATTCTTTTGCTACTTCTATTAGAGGTTTGCTCTCCTTGTGTTTCTGTTATGATTTTTCCTTAGGAACTCTCACGGGTACCGAGTTGCAGATCCATACCTTGAATTCAGAAATTTTCAAACCTTTTTTCATCATTTTCTCTCTTACCCACCCCCCTTTTTAATGCCTTCCCCCTTGTCATCCCACTCTCAGGAAATGAAATGTCAAGGAATGAGATTTTTATCTGTTAGGATGGAGCTTTGGAGGGCCGCAAACCATTGCAATAGCCACTTTTCATCCCCATCTGGATGTGCATGCTCTAATCCTGCAGGACAAACCAGCATCATTGAGCACCTCCTACAAGTCAGGCACTGTTCTAAGAGGTAAAGATCCAGACATGAATAGCACAGGCCTTCCTACACAGCAAGCTGTAAAACGATTTTCTGTACAACTCCACAAAATAAAGAGGATTATCAATCCCCCCCTTTAGGTGAAAAAACTGAGGCTCAGGGAGATCATTCAGTTAGCGAAGAACAGAACTGGGACCCAGACACTGATCTTCCAATTCCAAATCACATGCTCTTCCTATAAATCCATTCTGAAAAAAATTGGGGAAATACTTCAACATAGAGGTCCAAAGACTTCCTGAATAAGATCCCTAGAGCTCAGGAAATAAAGGAAAGAATAAATGGGATGGCATCCAATTAAAAAGCTTCTGCATAGCAAAGGAAAGAATTAACAGAGTAAAGAGAAAAAAAAACCCCAACAGAACAGGAGAAAATCTTTGCCAGAAGAGAACTCCAACCAAAGATTAATATCCAGACTATATAAAGAACCCAGAAAACTCAATATGTTAAAAAAAAAAAAGATAAATGGGCAAAAGAACTGAACAGACATTTCTCAAAAGAGGAAGTACAAATGACCAATGATTGTGTGAAAAGCATTTTCAGTGACTTTAGCCATCAGGGAAATGCAACTCGAAACAACACCAGGAATCCATCTCACTCCAGTGAAAGTGGAAAGCATATAAAGAATATGATAACAATAAATGCTGGCAAGGGATGTAGCGTAAAAGGAACTCACACTCTGTTGCTGGGAATGTCGATCAGCATAGTAACAATGGAAATCAGTATGGAGATTCCTCCAAAAGCTAAAAAATAAATCTCCCAGATGATCCAGCTATACCATTCTTTGTTATTTATTCAAAAGAAATAAACTCAGCATATTTTTTGAGACATATGCATATAATATACATATTACAGCACAATTCACAATAACCAAGTTATAGAACAGCCTAATTGTCCATCAACAGATAAATGGATTAAAGATGTGATATATGTATACAATGGAGTTTTATTCAGTCATAAATTATGAAATTATGCTATTTACTAGAAGACGGGTGGAACTAGAGATCATAATTTTAAGCTGAATAAATCAGACTCAGGAAAGAAAAATATTGTTAAAAAGGGGACTCAATGAAATTAAGAGAGAGACCAATAGGATGAAGGAAAAGAATTAGAGGAAAGAAGAGAGGATAGTGGGGTACTAGGAAATGAAATTGATCAAATTACATTTTTTTTATGTATGCAAAAATATATCACAATGATACCCATCATTCTGTATAATATGTACCAAAAAATTTGTGAAAAATCCATTCTGACCCATTCTACTTTTTCCTTCTCTTATGTAGATCAGCCTTCCTTTGCATATTATTAAAACTCAATTTCATATATTTAAAGCAACAGGATACCATGTTTTGATCTTCTTTCTTTATGGCTAAAACTTCTTACAAGTTTTTATATGAGGTTTCTATTTGTCTATTTGTTCACCATTCACTGAGCACATAAGAACAATTGCTATCACTTATGAACAGCTGATATGCATCAAGTGCTGGGATAAGTACATCAAACACTGGCCCATTTACTACCCACCCCCAGCCATTTCTGTCTTATAGATGCATGAACTGAGGCTGCAGGCAGGACTGGGATTCAAACTTGGGTTTGCCAGACTTCGCAGCTGGAACTCTTAGTACCACCATCTTATACACCTGTCAATCCACCATGACAGATGCTGAGGCTGTAAGGGTGAATGGGACACAGTGCAGCCATCAAGAAGCTTCAAGTCTAGTTGGGTGACAGCACATATGTTAATAATTACACCCCAGGTTTGTGGATGCAATGACACAGTGACAGGGAGAGAAGAACAAAAGGGATTTATGACTGCCACTATCCTGGGTGGTATGCAGAGTTTGAAAGTCATTTATGTTTTTCTCACTCCAAAAATTAAAAGAAAATAAGCATTTTACTTCTCAGGTTCCTCTATTGCAGTGCTCTTCAGACTTTATGACTCGCGAGGGAATCTTGTTAAAATGCAGATTGTGATCAGTAGGACTGGGGTGGGGCCTGAGATTCTGCCTTTTTAAAAACCTCTGATGCTGATGCTGCTGGTCTAGGGACCACACCTTGAGTTGATTTCTACATCGGAGCTCTTTCAAAAATTGCTACTTTGGTAACTTAATATGCACTTAAATGGCCCATTCAGCTGATCTCAAATCAAATAAACTCAGTTACAGCTCAGACCTTGCAAGCAGTGATGGCCCACATCAAAATTAAGGAGGTAACGTCCATCTTTGGGTTACCTAAAGTTTTATGGCCTCTCCTCTCTCTTTACATCTAACCCTTCAGTGGTAATGTCCTCAGCCAAATCTCAAGATCCTGAGGAACGGTTCTCTTCTTTCCAAGGTAATATGAACTTAATTAACTACTCTGTGTAAATTCATTAGAGATGTGCTTATAACAAAATTTTGTTTTGTTATTAAAAAAATATATACTTTCTGCTGACCTGAATGGCAGGTTCTGAATCTTGTTACATGAGCACCCTAAGTGAAGCCACTGTGATATTCCTTTTTGTAGACAACTGTGTCAGCTGAAGCCATCACACACATATCCAGTGTATTGAGATAGGAGGATGTTCAGATGACTCAAAATGTGAGAAGCAAATAATAAACTAAAACCTTAGAAACTTTGCATTACAGTTTCCATAACAGTACAGCGTACTTGGACCATCACTCTGCTTAAAAGTTCCAGGTTCAAAGTGACTTATAAGATTGCCTGCACTTTCTAACCACATTCCTAAACAATTCACCATTTCCTCTTTGGGTGCATTTCCTATTTCCAGAGAGAAAAGAAGTGACTATGAAGGACAGAAATCTTCAGATATGGTGAGTTATGTCCCAAAATTTTATTTATCAACTCATTTTTGAAATATTATGCATCTTTCCTTAGGAAACATGAAGTAGTTAGAGGTTAAGATCCTGATGTAATTTAGTATCCTTATGGGTTACAAGGACCTTTGAAGACCACCCTGTGAATCTAACTATCATTTGTAAACCTGCCTGGTATAAACAGCATTGGACCTACAGTAAAATTCCCTATGTTTGAGATTTTCCCAATGATGTGACTGTGGACATGCTATTTCAATCCTGGGCTCCAGTTTTGATCGTTTCCAGTAAAATTTTATTTGTAGAGTAGAGAATCAAAATTCGTTAGCAATTCTAAATTTCTACATAAATGGAAAATACATTATTATTATTATTATAATTACACAGTTGAATTTGAACCCATTGCCTTGGGCAACTGGAACAGAATGTCAAAGGGTCAGGAATAAAATATAATCAACTTCAGGGAAAACCCAGTTAGAATGGGAGGGAATTCTTATTTTCAGAGGTCTTGAAGACATAGCCTTGAGCAAAAAGGCCCTAGTGTGTTCCTGGGGCAGGATTTTCACTGGCCTCTGTGGATGCTTTGCTGCCCCTCCTATAGCATGTGACGCCTTGGTAAACCACAGTTTAGCCACCATTTCGCCATCTAAGGTTGGCAGTCTAGCAATAAACAAAACCAGAACCCCCAAACCAACACTTCATCTTTTGAACTCAAGTGAAACTTCTCATTTTAGCTTTTTGTTGATTGATAGCTCACAAGAGTTCATAAGATTGTTGTAGGGATTGTATGCTTTGAAGATATCACTCCACTTAACAGTGTTTAACTTATTTCTATTGATTATTTTGGACCCTAGAGAAACTGGATTTTCTGCTGTCTTGATATTTTGCTCTTCCCCAACCCACAAGGTGATCCTTTTTTGCTCCTCATGGGGATGATTGACACCTTCCCTTGTCATCCCCAACACATCCCCTGGTCATCCTCATCAAACAAACTTGAGAGCCAAGAGGAAGCTCAAATGGGTTGCCAAACACTACCAAAAACAAATGATGATCTAAAAACTTGAAAACTTTTGTAATTACTAGGTAGATTTTGTAGGAAAATCTCCAAGGTTGTTTTTTTTTAAAGTGTGGAGTTCCTGATTCTTCTTGTATTTTTTATTTTTCCCACTTCTTTGATTGGTGAATTATAGTTACACATATTGATGCATACATGCACACAATAACAACATAATTTGGCCAACATCACTCCCTAGCATTTCCCCGCTCCATTCCTCCAACTCCTGGGTCTCTTTCCTCTATTGATATCCCTTTGATTTTTATGATATCCACCCCCCACCCCCACCTTTGTTTCCCTCTTCCTTTTTAGCTTCTGCATATGAGAGAAAACATACGACTTTAACTTTTTGAGATTGACTTATTTCACTTAACATGATGGTCTCTAGTTCCATCCATTTTCCTGCAAATGCTAGAACTTAATTTTTCTTTAGGGCTAAATAAAACTTCATTGTAGGTGTGTATGTACACACACACACACACAGACACTGTGGTACATATATACATATACACACCACGTTTTCTTTATCTATTCATCTGCTGATGGACACTTTGGCTGATTCCATAGTTTGGTCATTTGTGAATTGTGCTGCTATAAACATGAGCATGCATGTAGAGTAAGATGACTTAAATTCTTCAGGGTAAATACTGAGAAATGGTATAGATGGTATAGTGGTATATATAGTAGTTCCACGCCTTTTTATTAAATCTAGAAAATAATAGGAATAAGTGAGATGATCTTCAAGGTTGTCTGCAGCTGTAAACCACATTCATTCTACTTGGTAGAAATTATGAAAGGCATATATCTGAGAATGACGTAGGGACTTCGTGAGATCCTCTGTCAGAACACACTGGGTCAGGTATTCAAGGCAGGTGGAACACAGCTAGCTCTGATCATTCCTGCCATGAGCAGAAAGGTGTCAAAGAGGTGTGTCAGCAGAGCTCAGAGTGCTAGGATACTATGGCCCAAGCAGTTGCTTATCACAATCCCCTCCTGGTGTGCCACTGGACATAAGTAGTAGGGAGGAGGACAGTAAGAGAAGCAGTGAGTCCTACTTCTGGCCAACATTGAAAACGACAACTGTCTTTGTATTAGGTTAAAAGAAAAGCTTTGCTAAGGTTGGTTTATCCCTGTGTCTTACATATATTTTCTGTCTGTCTCTGCAAGCTCTGATGTCCAGTGACTGTGAAGCAACAGGAAACCACGGGAAGCAGAACCTCTCACCTCCACATGTATTTTGAGGCAGCACCATACAACATAAAGCTGGACCTGGCTCTGCAATTTCCTTGTCTTCCATTACCTCCAGCATATATGGCCTCATTTCTCAATCCGGACTGACTAATGGAAATAGGAACCATGTTAACCACCATGTAGACAGGAAAGCATGAGCCCAGGAAGGTTTCTGAGTAGATACTATTAAAGAATGTATCTGCTCTGCCAGAAATCACACTGATTCAGATTTTAAGGAGCTGTAATGACAATCTCCATTTGTTAAATGGACATTTAAACTTGTGAGTACCCCTGCCTATTCCAATTTAACCAAATAATTCAATGTTCTAGTGGCTTATCAAAAACTACATATTTGTCTCATGCATACAAAGAAATTTATGGATTCTCCAAAGGAAAAAAATGTATAGTTTCCATTGCATTTTCTATTCTATTTTATTATAAGATGAATGAACAACTACCTTTCAGAGTACTGAGATATTTTGTGGAGAGAGGATAAGTAAAGTTATGATAGCCTCATTCTAGTCATGAGACTGGAGGCCAAAGGTGAACCGAGTTGTATTGAATGGCACTTTTTGCACAGCACAAACTAGAGCCCCCCGGTCTCCTGACAATTCGTTCAAAATTGCCTTATTGTGAATAATAAGACAATAAGAATGTTATGCCTAACTTGCAAAAGGTTTTGAGTGAGACTCATTGTTTAGAAGTAAAATTTGAAATTGGTCTAAGCAGGGTAGTTAGGGACAGCCACTCTTGATCTTAACTCCTGTTTTCTTCGGAAAGTTTTGGTACATATTGCTTCTTTCTCTTTCCCTGTCATTTCTTCAACCCTCATCTGCTGTGTTAAGTTTTAAATCTCTAGAGTCCCCTACTCATGATCATTAGTAACAAACATTTGCATATGTTTTCAGATGGAGAAATCAAGGTGCAAAGTCTCTCCACCAAAGGCATATAAAATTATTAACTAGGTAATAATAAACAGGCTAGTAACAAAGCAAGGTTATTAACCATTCTTTAAGATTTAAAAACAAAAAATTTACACAGCTTTCAGATTGCAAAAGCAACCCCTGCAACAGCACTAAGCCCCACAGAAATATATTGTTAAAAATTCTTTCCACTGGGATAGGCTACAATCACCACAGGAAAATATGACTCAAATGGAGCTCAGCTTGATGTTACAAGGGCATAGAACACAATGACTGCTCTGCCCATCCTGCCTCACTTGCGTCAGATTGCTCAATCGGTACACTCTAAAGGTGTCAAGATGACTCTTACAAACCCCACCTGAGGTTCCAGCTCTGGGCAAATTACCATGCATGGTATCTTTGCAGATAGACACTCAGATAAAACAGTTTAGGGCAGAAGGCAACCTAATACACTCTTCCACAAAAGACATGAACCTCACTCACATTCACAAGTCGGCCGCAGCTGGTGTCCATGGTGATGGGCAAGCGCTGCACTAGACTCCAAAAGGGGGAAGAAGGCCACACATTCTTGAATATAATTACACTCCTTTTAGTCTTGCAGTCTGTGTGGCTGATTGTGAGAGCTGTTGGGGAGCAGTACCAGGAGCCTCTCGTTCCTTTCAAAGAAGGCAAACAATAGCCCTGTCGGACAGACAGACGTTTCTTGTTTCTGGGCACAACTTAATTCCAAAACTTTAATCTGCCTCTTACTACTTCAAAACAGGGGCTAAGGAGCTGAGCCTCCCTTCCTCCCTCATTGTCCTCAAGTTCACAGAATATTCCTTCCACAATAAAAAGATTAATTCCCTATGTCTCAGGTGGTGTGTGTGTGTGTGTGTGTGTGTGTGTGTGTGTGTGTATGGGGGTGGATAGCAGGGATTGAATCCAAGGGGCTTAGCCATCCCTTTATATATATACATATATATGTATATATAATATATATTTAAATTTAGAGACAGGGTGTGTCTGAGTTGCTTAGGGCCTTGCTAAATTGCTGAGGCTGGCTTTGAACTTGCAATCCTCCTGCCTCATCCTCCCAAGCCACTGGGATTACAGGCATGCTTTTTTTTTTTTTTTATTATTTTTATTTTTTTTTTTATTTTTTTGGTGGTGGTGGTGCTGGGGATTGAACCCAGGGCCTTGGGCATGTGAGGCAAGCCCTCTATCAACTGAGCTATATCCCCAGCCTCAGCTTTAATATTAGTTTAGAAATGTCAATTTTGGCTGCCTAAAATTTTTATTTTTAATGCAGGTTACTGATGATTTTACTTAAAATTTTTTAAATTAACTTTTTTCTTTAATTGGTGTGATTGCCTAGAATTTGAAAACAAACATTTGGGAAAAAAATTGCCAAGTGTGGTTCACATTGAATGCAGGGCTAGATAAAATGTTATAGATAAGAGTCAGGACATGGTGACAAAGTCATGTCCTGAGATTTTACAAATATAAAACATAGTTTACTTTTCTTAAATGAAAAAGGGACTATATTATGATTCAAGACAAAAATAGCTAACATCTGTCAGTTTTTTTCCAGGCATTCTGCCATTTTTCTTTTTCTAGTGTTCTTTACCTTCTCCTGTCAGGTGGCACAGAAATAACCATTATCTCCTCCCCTAAACACTTACTCAAATCTGCCAACTGATCAAACTTCACACCAAGCCTAAAGTGAAATTCCTCCCAGAGGTATTGGTATTTTAACAGGCATAAATATTTCAAGCAGAAGTGATAAAGTTTTAGCAGTGAGTTTTCAGATATTATCTGCAGAGAGGCATATATATTTTCCATAGTAAAAACAGCAATGGAAGGGCACACATCTAAGGAACTGCACTCTAACTCCAGCACCCCATGTTCTAGCACAGGAGCGGACTCTTCATTTACAATTCATCTACAAAACAGGAGGTGGGAAAATGAGGAAACAATTCCCCAAACCGAACTCTTACCTCTCAAGTACTGTTCTTAGGCTAGGGGATGTGGAACTGAGAAGACCACATCCTGCAACCAATGTGTGAAAGACAAAAGAAAACGTCCCTGGTATCCTACTATATATGGGTTAGGGTGGGCCTGCCCAGTGGGCAGACCAATGGTTAGGAAGGGCTTTTCAGAGCCAGTCTTTCTCAATGTTAACTCTGATAACAGAACCAAGATTCAGATTGAGGATGCCTGGGTAGGAGCCTCAGATCCTGCATTTTTGAGATCTCCAGGTGGAGCTCATGCCATTAGTCTCTGGACCACACTTCCTGAGTAGCAAGAACCTAGGGGAAATAACAGCTGAGATAAGAGCCAGCCTGAGTTTGTATTAACCAAGAAAGTCATCCCAGGCAGAAGAGCTAGCAAAGCCACAGGAAAGACATAGAAACCCTATGCTGAATACAGAAATGTTTAAAATGCTAAGGGAACATTTAAGTGAAATATTGTTGTGGATGTAGACAATAAGAGCTCTACATAAACGTGAAGACACGTTCTGTAATAGTTGCATGAGGGTGGTAAGATTGCAGAGCTTCCCCTCACACCTCTTTTCCACCTTTTTCAGACTTTCACTGATTTTTTGTTTATTAAAACAACAAAAAGGCAACATGGTGGCACATGTCTGTAATCCCAGCAGCTTGGGAGGCTGAGACAGGAGGATCTCGAGTTCAAAGCTAACCTCAGCAAAGGGGAGGCACTAAACAACTCAGTGAGACCCTGTCTCTGAATAAAATACAAAATAGGGCTAGGGATGTGGCTTGATGGTCGAGTGCCCCTGACTTTAATCCCCAGTATCCCCCACTGCAAAAAAAAAAAAAAAAAAGAAAGAAATGAATTTCTCTTCTGTGTGCTGGGGTATTTTAAATAAATAAATGACCACCCAGCCAAGTCGAATTTGAGGGCATATGATTGGATAAGATAAAAATACTACTTAATGATTAATTCCAATTATATAATCATGTGGTCATAAAAGCTACCTAAAAATGTGTTTTTAAGGCTATTTTATTTTTTCTTGCTAATAAACTTAGAAAAGAGTGCAGGAGTGTTTGTATAGAATTCTGACAGAAAACAAAACATACTGTGTCTTTTGATAACTGATAAGTAGTTCATTGCTTGGTGCTCTGGAGCATGTCACTGTTCCCCAGTTATAGGAAGAACCTGAAGTTTCTGAGGAGCTACATGCCTGCAAGATATATTTTTTGTTTGCTTGATTTGTGTTGCTCGGGCCCAGGGCTTCACATGTGCTAGGCAAGTGCTCTACCACTGAGCTACACCTCCAGCCCTGCCCTATCATTCTGTCCCAGTGCACAGATGCAACTGTTAAGATGTATATCACCTTTCTTCCATATTAGGCATGTTATATCCATTAATATTTAGTCAACTACCAGCTCTATGTGAAGCAGATCACTAAATGACTTGATGATCATGTCATGAACACATTATATAATTTGATCCTGAAAAGCGCCTCTCAAGACAACGATTCTATTGCCTCTGTCTGACCTTTGAGACAGGTAACTCAGTTTGAAGGATGTGGGTGAAGGATGTTAAGTAATGCCTCTCAAATCACTCAGTTGGCTATAGAACCAGCTTGAAAAACTCAGTGTATTTGAAGACCTTGCTCCAATTCTAGGATTCTTTCTACAATACAATACTATAAAACCCCCAGGCAGGCAGGCATAAAGAAATAAGAGTTTAAACTCAGAAAGAATGATTTATTACTTTAAAAAAAGTATTCAAACTTGGCATGGCAGTACATACACCTATAATCCTAGAGACTTGGGCGACTGAGGCAGGAGAATCACAAGTCAAGATGATCCTTAGCAATTTAGTGAGGTCCTAAGCAACTTAGCAAGACCCCTGTCTTGAAATAAAAAATAAAAAATGGGGCTGGGAGTATAGCTCAGTGGTTAAGTGCCCCTGGGTTCAATCCCTAGTAACCCCCTGCAAAATAAATATTTAAAAAGTAAATTTCACAAATGTAATTTGCAATTTGCCAGAGGCTCAAACTGGACAGTTGTTGTCCAGTTTTAGAGTTATGGAGAGATGCAATATTTATACGCTTTATCATATAAATATTTTGTTATAAAATATAAAGAAGCACAAAGCTGGTGATCTGCAAACCAGGAAGTGTGATCCACCTAATTTATAGGTTATTAATCAGGGACAACCCAGAGTGCTGTTTATGATAGGCTGTCAAGTTAGTCTCATATGAGTCTTTTACAAAGTTATATTTGTCACATTCAAGGCCTTGGGTTTGATCCCCAGCACTGGGGGAAAAAATGAATAGAAGGCAAGCTGAGAGTGAAACCAACAGAGAACCTTACTTATACCAACAGGTTGTTCTCAGGGAGGGGCAGGTGGAGCAAAGAAGGAAACTTCTATTTGAGTGCCCTCTATTCCATTTTATGGAGAACTGAAGAAACTTGGAGAAAAAGAAGATAATGGTTTCTTGGTTGGAATCATGAGAATTATTTTTTCCTTTTGCAGTGCTAGGGATTGAACCCAAGTCCTTGTGCATGCTAGACAAGTGCTCTACCACTGAGCTACATCTTCAGTCCTATTATTTTTCTTAATATTACAGTTGATCAGATTTGAGATGATCTCTGAAAGGAGGAAAGGTGGTTGTGGTGCTTTCTCATCTCTAGCTTATCAGTTGCTAATTCACCAGATTTTAAAACAGAATAAACTAGTCCTGATTTCATTTTCATCTATGCCATCCAAATTAATAGTTTCAGATTCTTTAGTAAAATTAAAAGGGATGGATGGCTTCATTTTCTTGCTAATTCTCTTTTCTTCTACCTCCTTCAAATACTAATAGTCATTCTTGCCATGGTATTTATAAGACTGTGGAAAGCAATTGACAATTATGAAGTTCCCACTTTAATAAAAATAGTCAATGGGATTATTTCCTCAATTTAGAAACTAATTTGGAGAAAACTACATGTATGGCATAAGTCTATTAAACAAAATGTTTTTGGTAAAAATGGGAGATCTAGATTACTTCATGTGGACTGGTTCCTTACCCATCAGCACAGGAGTTTCTCTCCTCCCTCAGTTACTCATCAAGGAAAGATAGTGGGTTGTTACCTCAGGAGTTAGTCATTTACATGTCATTCTATCAGTAGTCCTAAAATGGGATTATATACATTTATGGTTGTTTTTAGAAATGATTAAGCCAACATCAGGTACCTCAAAACACACATTAACAACATGTGTTTAATTTAGTGAAAAAGAACTTTTTTCACTTTTTCAGTCTCTAAATTGCAGGTGAGCTGAGTCTGGAAGGGATTACAGGGACACCAGATGATCCTTGAAATTGCCCTATTAGGTTAAGTGAAACTTATTTGCAAACTCCCAGTCATGACATTAACAAGTCATCAAAAGAAGTTCTCTTAACTGAAGGAACTTTTATGACAGGTGATACTTAGAATAAAAAATTAAGAAAAGCTCCTATCAATAGTCACTCTTTGAGGCTGGGGATGTAGCTCAATGGTAGAGTACTTGCCTAGCACATGTGAGACACTGGGTTTGATCCTCAGCCCTGCATAAAAATAAATACATAAAATAAAGGCAGTGTCCATCTACAACTTAAAATAAATAAAAATAGTTATTCCTTAAAATATTTTTCTGGAATGTTAATTAATAGTAATTGTTTCAGTCTTGAGATTATCATTTGAATTTCTACTTTTGAATTTGGGAATTTTAAACTAAATTGTCCATGACATACTGTTAACCTGTAGTATGTTAGTGACTATATGTAGATCTTCTTATATATGTTTAATGTATACTTTAGAAAAGTAGTACTATGCAGCCATATCAATGTTTATAGCAGCACAATTCACAATAGCTAATTTGTGGAACCAACCCAGATGCCCTTCAGTAGATGAATGGATACAGAAACTTTGGTATATATACACACAATGGAACATTACTCAGCATTAAAAGAGAATAAAATCATGGCATTTGCAGGTAAATGGATGGAGTTGGAGAATATAATGCTAAGTGAACTAAGCCAATCCCCCAAAACCAAAGGCTGAATGTTTTCTTTGATATGAGGATGCCGACTCATAACAGTGATGGGGGGGAGCATGGGAGGAATCGAGAAACTTTGGGTAGGGTAAAGGGGAGGGAGTGAAGGGAGAGGGCAAGGGGGTTGGAATGACAATGGAATGAGTTAGACATCATTATCCTAAGTACATGTATGAAGATATGAATGGAGTGAAAATACTTTGTATACAACCAGTGACTTGAAAAGTTGTGCTCTATATGTGTAATATGAAATGAATTGCATTCTGCCATTGTGTACAACAAATTAGAATAAATAAATAATTTAATAAAGAAAAAAAAAAGAAAAGTAGTGCTATGGGCTGAGGTTGTGGCTCAGCAGTAGAGCACTTGCTTAGCATGTGTGAGGCCCTGGGTTTGATCCTTAGCATCACATATAAATAAATAAAATAAAGGTATTGTGTCCAACTACAACTAAAATAAATAAATAAATAAATAAATATATTTTTTAAAAATAGCACTATTTCTAAAAATAAGCAAGTTTTTTTTTGTGATTTTAGTGTATAAAGTGACAATGAAAAATTTCTAAATTTGAAGATATCTCCCAGTTATTGCCTTAACACACCACAACAAGTAAGTGTACAAATGCCCTCATGGGTTGCAGAAATAGGAAGTGTCTTTTGCTAAATGTTCACTTAAGGATGTATTTTCACATTTTCTAGAACTCTGGAAACCATGACTAGGTTGTTCTTGTTCAGAAGTTTTATAGTTGACCAAATCACTAAACTCCATATTCTACTTTGAAATGTTCTGGTTTTGCTAAGTAAATATACAAGAAGAAGATGAAGATAAGTGCTTAGTTGATTTCTTTGGTAAGAAATTTATCTTCACTAAAGGGGAAAAAATGGTGAGCAAATGCTTATATTAAATCAGAACATGTTGAGTCACAGTAACTTAGAAGCCTGCAAAGTTTTTCATAAATATTCAGCAAATATTTTAGGCTTTGTGGATCAACAATCTTTGGTGCAACTATTCCATTCTGCTGCAGTTGCACAAAAACAGTCATAGATAAGGTGTAAAGAAATAAATATGGTTGTGGCCCAATCAACGTTTATTGTGGACTCAGAAATTTGAATTTCATATAATTTTCAAGTGTCCCCAAATATTTTTCTTTGGATTTTCTTTTTAATGACTAAAACAATATAAAACCCTGCCTTACCTAGAGAGCCACATGAAAATAGATGGTGGGCCATAGTTTGGTGACCCCTGAAACAGATGAAACCCTGGGTTTCAGTTCAATACAAGGTCAATGTTTGTGTATGAAATTCATCAGCAGTAATTTTGGGGACAGAAATTTTCCAGTAATTCCATCTTATGAAGCTCTTATATAACAAACCATAATTTTGAATACTCCTCAAACATTTTGTGGATTTAAGATTTGAAATCCTATAGATTTTTTTAAAATTTCAGATTAAGAAGAATACATTTATTTTTTGCAGAGCTGGGGGTTGAACCCAGGGCCTCAAGCATGCCAGATGAGTACTCCTCCACTGAGCTCAGATACAACCCTTTCAATGTTTCAGATGTTTGCAGGTAAATTATGGAGAAGAATTGGATTGTTCTTTGCGGTTCCAAAAGGTTCCAACAGTAAAGTTCTGCAGAGATGTCCCATGACTGGAATGTGTTTACAGGGAAACATTCAAGCATAAATTGGAATACTCCTTAGAGAAGATATTGCACAAGGCATTTAAATTTCACTGGATGGTGGGACTAACCTTTAGGGGTCCCTAAAACAAAAGAGTTTATGCTTCTATAACTTGGGGAAAGATTTAAGAACATATTACCTTGGTTATCTAGATAAGAAGCTAAAGATGTTTCAGACTGGGGTTGTCCTAATCCAGAGGTTATTTATGAGTAAAGTCAGTAATCACATGACATATGCGAATAGTTTTTCTAATTTTAAGGAAAGAGGAGATAATTAGAACGGATCTTGTCTAGCCAAAACCTCTAAGTGACACAACATAAACCCATATAATTAACAGACATGGGAGAAGAAGTCAATAATTTAGTGTTCTAACCATAGTATTGCCACTTTGGTTGGTCACTTCACTTTCTAGATTCCCTATGTTATCTTGGAATATCATTTACCCAGTTGTTTAGACCAAAGGGCTCTATTAATTGAAGGTAATGAGACTGGGTGGTTCTCATCTGTTCTCAAAAACTTCAGAGCTTCTAAAATTGAGATAACACCCTTTCTTTCTGCCCCACCCCTTTGGGCTATTTGTAAATATCACAGAATTAGGCACATATCATCCTCTGATGGAGAGCTTCTGACTGATACGCATTTATCTTACCAGTCCTGTTTTTCTAGACTGCACCTAACCTTTCAAATCTTAGACCTCTCCAAAAGGGGTAATAACTTTAGATGTGTACCCCCAGTCTGTTTTCTAAGCTGTACAGAAGTGAGAATGGATACATTTACATTGTTATTTTTTTCTCCTCTGGGAATTCTTATTAACATTTATTATTATTATTATTTTTTTGTCAAGAAACAGCCAACTTCTAACTTCCAACTTGCCACTTTTTAATATGCTGGTTATTGAAATGTACTTTCTTTTTTTAATTGTTATTGATGTTGTCTAGGGATTGAATCCAAGGCCTTGCACATGCTAGGCAAGTGCTCTACCATTGATCTACCTCCCTAGTCCCTACTTGTCCTGTTTTAATAAGAGCAGAAGGCAGATGCCAATAAAAGCAGTTTAACTATTAACCTATTCTGCAATAACACTCCTAAACTACTAAATTCCTCAAGGCACCCATAGTTGGGATATGTACTTTTTCCATAATGAGAAAGAAGTTCTGTGAAGTGAATCCTTGATCATGAGGGCATGATTAAATGTTATAACAAATATCAGTTATACTCAAAATGCTAAGTTTGTGTAAAATAGAAGTCTAAATTAACTATCATTTTATAACACTTAAGAATTATAACAGGATTTTGCTTTCTTCATATCCAGAATGGATGTCTGAAAATTATAAAACTGAATGTACTTAGAAGGCTTTGTTTTCCAATGTTTCCCCTCTCTTTTGAATAATCTTCAGTACACACAAGCAACATATATATCACAAGGGGTCTTGTGCATGGTTCTATGGGGACACAGACATAAAGGCCCCTAGTAGATAATAGAATTCCAAATAGGTGCTATAAGATAGGTTCAAATGAAGTTCAATAGCAGACAATATTGAGAGCTTGCTATGTGTCAGGCACTGTTGTTCTCTTTTAAAACTGCTAAAGATACAGAAGAAAGCATTTAGGCAATGATAGAGTGATGGTAATGAAGAGCGGAAGAGATAAAGAAGCTGAAAGTAATAAAAATAGGAAAAATAATAAGTTTATTCAACTGAATCTTTAAACAAGTTTTTTTTTTTTAATCAAGAAACCTTTGGTCAATAGCAAACTAATTTCATATGCAATGTTTTATAACCATTTTCTAGTTGAATAGCTCCATTAAATCATCTATGAACATACAAAGAATATTTGATTTTTTTTGTATTAAAATGTGTTACAAATTCTCCCTTTCTACTTCACATAACTGAAATAACCCAAACCAGTTTACATTTTCTTCATTTTTTAATGTGCCTTCCTCAAAGGAAATTACAAGATGTCTAGTTGGCTTGGCTTGAATCTTCCTCTTAAAAGCAGAGAGCATTAGATGAAGCAGGGAGGATTGGGTGTTGAAAAAGGGAGCAGTTTTTACAAGCAGATTCTGATCAGACACTAAAATGTGCTTTCAATGGAGTGCAGCATGTGTGCGTGTCAATAAGCAACTTGCTGTAATTGCTTCCTATTCACCGGGCTGGCTTTGGATTGCAGCCTGCTGACTCACCAGGCTGCTCTGGGTTTGTTTCTGCTGGGTTTCCCTGCTGCCTGCTACACATGAGTCATCACAGGAATGAAAGTTTCTAACTGGTTCCCTAACAACAGCACAGAAACCATGCATTGACAGTGAACTTGGATCTTTCCAACAACAACCAGACTCTAGGTGGGTAAGGGAAAAATGATGTGGTAGATGTCACCACCAGTCAGGCTGCCTGATGACAGTCTCCTGTCCCAGGGTGTTACTCATCAGCACCCTAGTTTCATTGCTTCTCTCTCACCCACTCAAGTAGTTAAACTGGCATCTTGCAAAGCTTGCTGCTGCTGGCCATTGAACTCTGCCTTTGCAACAATGGTTCCCAAAGTGTGCTACATGGAATTGGGTTACAATGGAATCACCTGGAGTTTTAAAATGTTTTGGCCTTCTCTCTCTCTCTCTTCCTCCCCCCCCCCTCCAATGCTTAATTCTCACCCCCAGTCTGATCTAAATGGTTTGAGAGCTGATATAGACGCCAGGATTTTTCAAAATTCCCCAAGTGATTCTAATATACAGCAAAGTTTGGGAACCAGTGGTTTGGAGAACCATTGCCTTTCTCATAAATTGAAACATGTCAATTTAGTCTAAGAACCCTTGCATGGGCTCATGACTCCTTCCTGTCTTAAAGCTCTACTGACAATAGCCCCTAACTGATGTCTTAGTTTGGAAGACAAGAAAGGCAGCAACCCAAGGGAGCAATTCCACGAGGGACGCTCTCAAGAGCAAGGGCTCCTCCTTTTGCTTGCTAAACCCCCCCATTGGCTTGCTAAAACCTACGTCAAATTTAGAGTCCAAGAAAGCATACCAAATGTTACTATTCTTCGGTTACCTTTTGATCTCTGTTTTGTTTCATCCCACAGCGTCCTGCTCCGCAAAACTGTAAACCACGGGTCCTCTGTCTAGAAGCAGTTGCTACTCCGACCTCAATCGAGACAAGACTGCAAGCTTCACCTGGTCTGGGACCGAACCTCCGCCTAGCAGCACAGCTCCAGGGCAGATACTATGCTAATCAAGAAAGTTCTTCCGACTCCTCACGCGCAGGCGGGCCCGGGTTTGAACACTTAACCCTTACTTTTGCATTGAATGCATTATAGTGCTTTCAGTGACCTCTTTTTCCTAGTGGGTCTGGACCACTTTCTTTTCTTTTTTGGAAAAGGATCGGACATGAGCAAGTGATGGAGAAGACCCGCAGGGAAGGGACGACCGCAGTGGTGGCTGGTGCGGAGGTGATGGGACAGCTAATGTTCGGAATATTAATTACTCCACCGCGCTACTGGCCCGGCAGGACTAGCAGAAGGGGACTGGAGGTTAAGACAAAGGCTCCTCCTGATCAAATGGCTGCAGCGCCCCTTCCTGCGAGGTTTCAGCTCTGCCCACCCCGCGCCCACGTCCCCCGGCCCTGGACTGGCAAAGTAACTCATGGGGTGACTAGATACCACTAGCTCTTTTGGTGTCTCAAAAGTCTGCATTATCAAACGCTTCAGGTTTTGAGGGGGAGGGTCTTTATGCGTCCACCCCTCCTTCTGGCCCTTTGTGGGACTTCTGGCTTTGGCGCAGCCCCTGTAAATGTAGACCGAAGAATTTCTTACCAAAGCAGAGTGGGTTTCACCCCTAACTCGGGGTGTTCCCTGCAAAAGAACCACTTAGCCGCAAAATAATAATCCGCTCCCTTTTCCACCCACCAGGGCTCTTTGAGTCTCCGGTGCCAGGAGCGAGAACTCCTATCGGAGAAGTGATGGGACTTTTGTCGTCCGGAGGGAAAACACTGGGGGCGACAGCAGAATCGGGGGCTAGGGGTTGCTCCCCAGCCTACCAGCACCAGTGTGCTGCACTTCCTGGTGTGTCCCAAAGTGCGCAGATTCTGCCAGCGTCCCCTGCAGCTCTCAGCTCCGGCGCCTCAACTGTCCAGCTGTTCACTGCGTGCTCGCACCTGCAGGATCCCCTCCTTCACCGACGCCAGCTCCCCCAATCCTGGACTGCCCCAGCCCTCACCCCTCAGCTAGTCCACTTTCCTTCTGCCAGCGTGGCAGCCCCGATTCCCTCCCCTTTCTTGGGGTGCGGGGCGCTGGGGCCCCAAAAGAGAGACCGCCGGCGGGAGCGCCGCGGGTGCACCCGGGAAGGGAAGACACTGACGCCTGCACAACTTCTTTCTGGTCTCGGGGACCCCCAGTTCCGCTCGCTGTGCAACCCGCAGGCTGCTGACCCAGGCGGCGGTAGGAGGTGCTGCGGCTAGAGCCCAGCTTGGGAGGGACTGAGCCAGGGCAAAGGGTGTTTGGGTGCGCCAGGGCGGTACCGCTTTAAATGCACTTGACTCACCTGCTCCGGCGCGGTCGCCTCCTTCTCCTGCTGACAGCTGGGGGCTTTGTTTTCTCCACCCACTCGGCCGGGCGCGCTCCGCCCCAACCGCCGCACGTGACTAGCAGTCTGCCACCACCGCGGCCAGGCTAGTCCACTTGAGAGTCCAGCCAGCGCCCCCTGCCCCCCTCCCTGGGGCGTGGGTGCAGGTGGAGACCCCAGCTGGGGAAGGAACCGCAGGTCCAAGATGACTCGCTGGAAAGTGCTGGTTCAGGCCCTAGGAAGCCAGATTGAACTGGTGACAGGGAAGAAAGTGTCAGTGGTGAAAAGAACTGGGCTGATCTTGAGCCAGGAGGCCGGCGTGGCTTTCCGAGAGGGCTTGCGAAGGCTGTGCCATACCGGGGTCCACACACCAAACGGAGTGCAGCTGCTCTTTACAACCAACTGTTTGCGCTTGTATCTGGGGCAGAACTGATAATGAGGGGCAAACTGCTATATCGTGAACATCATTAATTAAACTAAGCAATTCTAAGCTAAATAACACGATTGAAGATTTAATAATAGTATATTTTTATTGAATTTTCAAATCTGCTTGTTGATGCTGTTGATATTTGGATTCTATTCAGAAAATAAAATCCGGGCTGGATAAGCTAACTCCGGAAGATTACTGATGTGGGCACTTGTCCATTTGGAACAGCACCTATTTTTAATGAAATGAATTGAGAAAATGTTCTGGCTTCAAACTCCAGCTCAGTATCTGCGGCTTTTGGAAGTGATCCCGACCCTTGCTGCTCTTAATACTCTCCAGTGTTTGAAACAACAAGACATTGTTTTCTGAATCTTTCCTTTAGCCCTTGGAGAGCATGTATTTACCTTTTCCCCAAAATTACTACTCAGGGGGAAAGATGTATCTCCCCTAGTATTTATTAAACTGTAGTCTTCATAGTGGAGTGATTTAGCACGGTGCTTCCCAAACTTTACACAGGGATCCCCTGGGGATCTTGTTAAAACCAAATTCTGATTGAGTGCCTCTGGGGTTAGGCCTGAGATTCTGTATTTCCAGCAAACACCTGAGTAATGTCAGTGCTGCTAGTTCCAGGATTGGAACTTTCAGTAGCAAAGCTGGGAGCAGACTTTGGCATTGGTCCCCTATTTTGAGTCATGACTACACCACTTGCTAGCTGTGTGACCTTTGGCAAGTTTCTTAACCTTGAAGCTTCCCAAGCTGTAAAATCAGGATGATACTAACGCCCACTTCATAGGATTGTCTTTAAGATTAAATGAAAACACCCATATACAGTGCCTAGTGAAGTGGCCGGTGCACTTACCAGGTTCAGAAGATATTGGCTAATGAATTCTCAAGGTTGTCCTTGAAGGGACAAAGCTGGCACAAAGCCCAAGTGCCTGTTAGGGGAACAGGGTGTGAAGTGGGTACAGGCCTGAGATAGCTAGCACAAGAGCAACACTGAATCCCTACAGCATGCCAGGCACAGAGGACAAATTTGTTGAATAAATGCATGACAGTAATGCAGAGAAAATGATATGTGTCCAAAAAGTTCTTCAGTTTCTACTTGAAATCTTGATAAATTGGTTCTGAGGCATTGAATTAAAAATCATTTTGCTTTTTATTACAGATAATGTCCAGCTGCCTGCCGGATGGGCAATCCATTTTAGTATCAGAGAGTAAATGGATTGTTAAGGAATAGGACATTTTTTATCCTCATTAAAAACCTTGAAATTTAAATTTAAATGAATTTATTAATGAAGATATGATATTATTAGCTCTCAAAATGAATGGGTGTTGTCATTAGAGTTTCCATCTCTTCCTTTCTTGCTTTTCCTCCTTTCTTTATCCCCCAAATACAGGTGTTTTCTGAAGTTCATTTCTTGTATTTTTTCCTCTGTGCTTTTTTTGCCTCAGAAATCTTATTAATGTTTTATGTTCAACTTTAAAGTAAGTGCAGATTATTTCTGAATCCATACCAGTTTCTTAACCTGCTTTCAAGTCCCATTTTTTTTTTTTTTGCATTTCCAATTACTTTCTATGCATTTCCACTGAATTTCCCATTAGCCTTTACTGTGTCTTATTTAAACTCCCTCCTCCCGTAAAACTGATATTTCCTTGGTGATAAACCAAGATGACTGTGGGTAGGCCTTCAAGCTAATCCCAGGACCTGGCAAGAGTGTGGATACACAGTATGATTTATCCCAGCTGCCTTCCTGCTATTCTCAAGTATTTCTTTAATACTTCGCTCCTTGGTGACTGGAGTCAGCCATGTATCAACATGATTTACTGGTATAACAGTCACCCTCTGCAGCTGTGGGCTGCTGCATAATGGTGATCAGTGTGAATTGAGTAAGAGATTATATTGGTCAGGATAGGCTAAATTATGCCACAGTAACAAATGCCATCAAAATATCAGTGACTTAATACAACCAAGTTAATTTTCTGCTCATGTAAAATCTCCAGGGAACTCCTCATTCTCGCCTGCTTCATTCCTGTGACATCTCCTTGAATACTGTTATGGTTTATATCTGGAATGTTCTCCCAAAGGTCCATATGTTGAAGTCTGGGTTCCCAGGGCAGCACAGTCCAGGGGTGAAACTTTTGGGAAGAGATTGGATCATGAGGATTCTTACCTCATCGGTGGATTAATCCATTTGATGGATTAATTTGAATGGACCACTGGGAGGAGATAAAAACTATAGGCAGGTGGGGCATGGCTGAAGGGAGTTGGTCACTGGGGGTATGCTCTTGGGGACTATATCTTGTTTCTGGTTCCTTATTTACGCTCTGATTCCTGGCCACCATGGGCTGAGCAACCTTCCTCACTCTTTTCCCTCCTGCCATGGTGTTATGTTCATCTCAGGCCCAAAGCAGTGTTGCCTGTCAACCATGGTCTAAAACTTCTGAGACCATGCATCAAAATAAATTTTTCCTCCTTTAATTTATTTATGTCAGGTATTTGGGGCACAGCAATGAAAAGCTGGCTAACAGAGCACTATTGCAGGGGAAGAGAGTACGGAGAAATGCTCACCAAACATAAGTGCTTCCACCCACAAGGGACACAGTTCACTTTTCACATTTCAATGGTCAAAGGAAGTCACCGGATCATTGTCTAACGAGTATGTACTTAGAAGGAATGGGAAAGTAGAAATCTTGGTGAGTGTGAATAATGTCTTCCAGAGGGATCCATTTTATGTAGGAAGGATAGGGATAAAATTAAACTGAAAACTGTCTAGCTATATTAAAAGACAAGCATAGACTACCAGTTCAAGGAATGCACCATTACATGTGGTGGTATTATCTTTGGGGAAACATTAATGTTGTTATTATGCAATATTATTAAGAAAACACTTAAAAGCAAAAAAATTTCAATTTGTCAGGGTCATTTTATGACTTATCCAAGCTCAGTTTACTCCTGATCCTTTGAGCTCTTCTATGATATAGCTGCTGGGAAAGGTCTTCCATTTTATTATTCTCTGGGGAACACACCAAGCATTAAACAAGAAAGGGTATAGCAACATAAGAAAATGTTCTCCATTTTGCTGCGCATGGTGGCACATGCCTGTAATCTTGGTGGCTGGGGAGGCTGAGGCAGGAGAATTGTGAGTTCAAAGCCACCCTCAGCAACTTAGCCCCAAAACAACTTTACGAGACCCCGTCTCTAACTAAAATATAACAAAAGGGCTGGGTACATGGCTCAGTGGTTAAATGCTTCTGAGTTCAATCCCTGGTACCCCTCCAAAAAAAGAAAAGAAAATGTTCTAATTTTAAAGACATTGGTGGTCATTCTCTATTTGAGGAGTGAATGTGTGTATACAAAGAACAAAATCTTTGAGAAGACATCAAAAGCTTTGAGGGTGGTATGGCCATAGACAGAATGAAATCATTCAGCAGAAGCAAATTGTTTCATGCTTTCTCATCATTATCTGAATTATACCCTTGACAGAAATTTCTTTTCATATTCATGAGAACATTGAAATATTTCTTTGTGAGTAAAAATCAGTCCACAAACAAGGGGAGCTATTACTGATAACATGTGAAAAAAAAATTAAAATCTTCAATTAACTGGGAGCTTTTTCCAAAGGGCTGAGGTCATGTCAACTCTACTTGCTATGTACATCTCCTAACATTTGACATACTTAAAAGAGATAAAGTATTGATAAATGCTATAAATCTAGAATGCCATTGTGATGGTTTAGATATGAGGTATTCCCCACAAGCTCATGTGTGAGACAATGCAAGAACATTCATAGGTGAAATGATTAGGTTATGAGAGGTCTAACCTCATCTATAGTTTAATCCACTAATAGGGATTAACTGGGTGGTAACTGTAGGCAGATAGGGTGTGGCTGGAGGAAGTAGGTCACTGGGAGTGTGTCTTTTGGTTTGATATTTTGCCATGCCATGATATCATGCCATGCCATTTCCCCCCATTTACTATTATATTATGATATAGTAAGACAACTATCTGTATCTATATCTATATATCTATACAGTATCTGCCCCTTGTTTCTTAGAGCTGCTAAAACCCATGTAAACTCCTAAGTGACAGGGTTGCTTGATGCATCTTTTGTTCTTAATATTTCCTGTCAAAGGAAGCTCTCTCTCTGCTTCCTAATTGCCATGTCCTAGACTGCTTTCCTTTGTCATATCCTTCCACCATGATGTTGGGCCCAGAGCTATGGAGTTGGCCGACCTTGGACTTGACCTCTGGAACTGCAAGCCCAAATAAACTTTTTCTTTTCTGTATTGTTCTTGTTGGGTATTTTGGTTCCAGCAGTGCATAAGCTGACTAAAATAGCTATGCATATATATTATTTAGATATAATATGTTACTGGTCACTGAATAGCATTTTTGATCTTAAAAAATTTATATTGCCTCAGCCTACAGATGTCAGTGACATCTACTCCACTTTTAAAACATTTAACTCTTTATAAAACTATTCCCAAATATTTTTATGTAATATGACTACTTCTTTAAAGCTAGGAGTCTGAGAATTTGCATTATACATTTCCACAAATAACTAATGCAAGGGACTAAAAAGGAATGGCAGGGTTTCATCAGTTAATGCTGTAAACTATTTGCTCAAATCCTTTTCATTTATCTAATTTTTACCTCTGGGTTCTTGCTGAGTTGCAATACTGCTTTAAATATAAATTATAACCTCAAGAGATATGCTACAGTGAACCACTTATAAATGTATTGGAAATAGCATGTTAGACTGAGACAGAAGTGTTCATTACCAAGATATGATAGTGTTTATTAAGATGGATGGTAAAGGTGGCATCAGATGATAGTTCACAGGGATCATTGCCTTGCATTGACTCTAGCATCTATTAATGGAGTGTCAGAATAAAAATAGTCCCACTTTCAAAGCATGTATGGGTTCTAAGGACCAAATATCTGTGAATTAGCAAAAAAGTATTATCATTTTATAGATGAAATTCAGAAGAGAGCTTAAATAACTCACCCAAGTCCCAATTTCTAGCTAAAACTGCTGTCTCCGTAAGGTAACATAGGATAAAACATAAAATTAAGCTTAATACATTATGTATCTTGGGATATACATTATAGGGTTTACTGTACATCAAAAGAAGCAAAATATTACCTTGATTCATGTAAAGCTACTATGTGAACAGAAGTATTTATGAGTTTATAACACTCTGAAAATAAACTCATATTCAAGACATAAGTTATATATATATATTTTTATATGCTCCTCAGAACAGGTGAATAGAATCAATTTATTCCGTAGTGTTTATATCAGTACATTCTGAAGGCATAATTAAATAATTTGTTGAAAGGCCCCAGGCTTTACTAATAAGTAACATATGGATTGACATTGGCGTCCTTACTTTACCTCTATGTCAGACAGACAGGGGTACTTACCAGGTCCAAGGAATTCTGAGGGAAGGGTCAGGATCCCCAACATGGAAGGGATGTCTTTAACTATTTTATTCTCTCTTAAAGCCAACTAAAATTTATTAGCAGTTTGCATATATTTGCCTAAGTGGATTTATGTATTACATTATCTAGTTGGATTAACTTAAGCTTCACAAAAAGGACAAATTATTTCTAAAATTGAAGATAGCACAAATAATATAATTATTAATAAATTTTCACAAAATCCCTTGTAAAACTGATAGATGGTTGTGAAAAATGAGTAGTCATAGTTTCATAATCTCATCCAATGATATACTTCCTGTGTTAGTGTACATGGCTTTCTGTATCAGCAGCTCTGACAGCCATCAGCCTAAACACAGAAACAAACTGCACTCAGAACCAGATTTATCAGTGTCCTTATTGAAAGAAATATTTCCGTAAATAATGAAGAATATGAAACCATATTACTCTCACTAAACATTTTGGTGGAAGCAAAAGATTTTACCTACCATTAATAAGTACAATATATAATAGGGCTATTTCTCCTTTATTTCATGCTTTACATTTTCAGTTTTGTTTTCTTATAACATATAATGCAATAATTATGTATTAATGTCATGTACAAATGAATTACCTTTGTGCAAGTTAAGAAATGTCTCACCTATAAGATTGTGTGAGCAGAAGGAAACCAAAACAAGTATTGGAAAAGAGGCATCTTTGATCTGAGTTGTTTTTAGCAAGATGACTTCAGCAACAGCATGAAGTGGAGGATGACAGCCGATACTGATGGGGAGGATCTCAGGCCATGCCGATGGTGAAGGAGGGGAGAGATCTCCAAAGCAAGGGTCTTCAGTAGGGATGTGAGGATGTGTGTGTGTGTGTGTGTGTGTGTGTGTGTATGTGTGTGTGTGTATGGGTAGGTCATTCCCAGATTTGCAGCTCCCCAGTCTGAGTGGACAGTGGGACTAGAGACGATAAAAGGAGATATCCAGCAAGACACCAGAGTTCAGTTGAGGACACATTAAGTCAGAGGTGTCCAAGGCATTCCTGGGAGATGTCTACAATTTTACAGTAGCTTTAATGTCTTGATCTTCATCCCTTTCTACAACTGCTGGCTTTAAAAAATATATTTTTTCTTTAAAAATAATTAAATATTTGTAACTATTTATAGTGAAACAAAAATAATTTAAGAATCAGCTACTTCCCCCTAATAGCAATAGGAACAAATCATTACTAAACAGACAATCCTAGAATATTAATTGCACACCTGGACTAGGTTCACACTTGACTTATTTAAGAGCCTATTGTCCTGTGCCAGTTCTCCACGTTTACTATTTTTCTATCCTTCCAATGTTCTCTAAGCCATGATCTGTATTGTAAGATAGTCTGTCTCTCACACTTCATTTTATTTTCCCCCATCTAAATCTTTGGTGCTCAAGCCAGACATTGTTTTTCTTTCATAAGTTATAGAAATTGTGAATGTTTTCTAATTCTGCTGCACAAATGCTCCTTTAGGAATCATAAACACTGTAAACCAGGGCACAATGTTTGCTCTTACTCTTTCTACATTGCTTACCAGAACAACCTGTCATAGCACATTCTTGCTAAGTTATGATGATATCTTTCATGCCATGCCATTTTCCTCCATTTACTATTATATTACGATATAATAGAATATCTGTCTCTATCTATATATCTATATAGTATCTGCCCCTTGTTTCTGTCTCAGAGCTGCTAAAACCCATGTAAGGGGTGCTATATGCATCTTTTGTTCTTAATATTTGGTCTTTGGTATGCAGTTCCTGACACAGAGCTCTTAATCCCCTGGAATTTATCTTTCCAATTGTCTTTTGTTTTGGGTGGGCTCCTGGATAGGGGCTGGTCACCAGAAAGAAAAAACCAGGATTAGAAGCTTGGAACTTCCAGATCCACTTTCATTTTCCAGGAAAGTGGAAGAGAAGTTGGAGATTGAGTTCATAATTGATCAGGTGCGTATCGGGGTTCAGAGAGGCCAGGTTGCTGAATATCACAGGGTGCTACCAGGATGACTCACCAGGGAGGGCATAGAAGCTCCCAAGTCCCTTCTCCTCTATTTGCCCTGTGCATCTCTTCTATCTGGTTGGGCATCTGTATTGTTTGTAATGTCCAGTAATTAGCTGCCAAATTTAAGTAAACATTTCCCTGAATTCTGTGAGTCACATTAGAAAATTAACTCAATCCCAGGAGGGGATTGATGGAACTCCGATTATAGCTGATTGTTCAGAAATTTTGCATGACCAGATTTGCAATTGGCATCTGAATTGGGAAGAAGTTTCGTGGTATTGAGCCCTTCCTCAGTGAGATCTGAAGCTATTTCCCCAGTAGAGAGTCTCAGAATTGAGTTAAACTATGGAGCACACATTGGTGTCAGCTAAAGATTTTCTTGATGTGTGGGAACTCCTCCCACCACATTGGGTGATCAGAAGTGTAGAGTATTGACTATGTAAGAGGAGAAAAAGAGTTTGTTTCTCCTTTACCTTATACTTAGTAAGAATTGGCAGGCAGATAATTAACCACTGTTATTTTCAGGTTTCATAGAATTCTATTTCTAACCAATTACCTCATAAATGTAGACTTGTAGTTAAATAAGGGCAAATAGATATTTGTTTAAATTTGGATATTCTCATTTTGTGGCTTTGTGGCATGTTATTATTTAAAATCTCTAGCACTTATGTTCCATTTTCCATATTAAATTGGAATTTATTTAATGTAGGGTGTTTTCTAGTAGAACCCAAGGCTCAGATGAATCTATAAAAATAAAAGAACAAGAGAGATTCATAAATCTCTTCTGATTTGAATTTTCCTTTTTGTTTATTCAATCCCAAATTTCTATACCACATTGTATTATTTCTCTGTTAATTTACCAACCTTATTTATTAAAAAAAAAACCGTTCAGTATAAGTTTATTGTAAGTTAGTAACTTTCACACCTACAAAAAGCTTTCTTCTTTTAGAATGTAGGAAAAAAAAGTCCTTTCAATATTTTAGCTAACAGGTATGATAAAGATCACAAATACATTTTATACAAGTCTCCAAGCAATATTTAGGTGAAAAGCTTAATATTCATCTCAAAAATAAACCCAGAATTTACAAAGTAACAATTTGCTTTTGAATATGACAAATAAATAAAAAGGGAAACATAATATGTGTGAAATAGTGGAACAAGAGACCTTGAAATCCTTTTCTTAAAGAGAAAGATTATCTGTATCTGTGAAATAAATGCTAACCACATGCCACATTTCAAGGTCTTGCTAAAATAGCATCTAACCACATCCACAAATTAATTCTTGCCATCACTATCACCATTTCACAAAATGTTTTTATCCCCTATCTAAATTCTGAGAAGAGCAATTAGAAAAAAATGCCACTTAACTGTCTCAGAGAAATCCAGCTGCTACGGGTTGTGTGCTTGCTCTGGGGATTTGGGTCAGGACCTCTGTAAATGGGGATAATGGGTGGAGAATAAAACCTGGCGTGGTGGGAGAGTTGGCTCCCAAAACCCCCAAGTCAATTGTGCTTTGGAGAAACACTAACATGGTTTGCCACGCTACCATGTGTTTCTTTGTTTCCCAAGAACATCCATTCTGTTCACCACTCATGAGTGCACATGGACTTTTTATCCAATAATTGGGAGTGTAAATGAGCAAATATAGAATGCAAAATATGTTCCTACTGAGACTCCCAGCAGGTTTATTTAGAACTCCTCTTCTTTTTATTTTCTTTGTTGATTTTCATTCTTATGAACATCTTATAAGATGAAAGAAATTTTGGACAAATCACAATATTACTCTGTCACTTGAAAACAAAAGGATGCTCATAACAGTGATTATGACAGAAGAGCAGGAATCAGGAGTCCACATCACTGCCACAAAGACCTTTATGATGGGTATGGATCTTCATGGTTTAGTGATATTTTTTGATGCCAGGCAAGACTTACTCTGGCTAAAGGCCAAGTTGGCAACATGCTCTTTATTCATAATGAGCTCTAGTTTGCACCAAGTGAAACCAAGTGCAACATTTTTGATCCTGACCTCTAGAGACTTCAGGTTTCAGAGGCAGTGCCTAGTTGGCTTTTCAAATCAGGAAAGTACCCTGTGGATTTAAGGAATGAAAAGCAATTATCAAAAAGCCCAGAAACAGTCAAATAGTTAAAAGAGATTGTAGTTTAGTTGAGTGATGGATTATTTGATAAGAGCTAAAAAAATCATATAAAAATATTTAAAGGCATGGAAAAATGGTAACTTTAATATATTTAGGAATTAAAGACAAGATTCAAAGATTTTGAATATTGTATAACCAGTATGATACTATTTGAATAAAATAAGTTCCTCTATATTTCTATGTGTAGAAAAGTAAGTAGGTAGACAAAGTTGAAGAAAATATTTCAAAAGGGTGACATCCTGGATAATAGGAGATTTCTATTCATTTTTATAGTTTTCAGTTTTTAATGGACTTTTTGGTTGACTTTTGTATGCACACATGCACACACACACATACACACACACACAGTGTGAGAGGGGACAGAAGAGAAAGATTGATTTGAAGATGGTTCCATGCTTATGAGGCTGGTAAATCTGGAATTGGTGGGAAATCAGCAGGCTGGATGCTCACTAAGTGTTGACATTGCAGTCTTGAGTCTGAATTCTGCAGATGAGCTGTGCAGGCTGAAAAGTCTGGTAAGGTTTCTATGCTATAGTCTTGAGGAGAGGTCTTTCTTCTTCAGGAAACCTTAATCATTTCTCCCAAGGCCTTCAACTTGTTGAATGAGGACCACTACCTTAAGGAAGTTAATTTGCCTTGCCTAAAGTCTATGGATTCTGATGTCGATCACATTTACAAAATAGTCTTGTAGCAACATCAAGACTAGCATTTGGTCAAACAACTGGGCTCCATAGTTGACATGCAAAATTAACAATCACTGCTTTACACATTCTTTTCCTCTCTTTTTATTCTAGTAATAGATTCTAACTTTGGATATTACCACCTTCCACACGTGGTCCCATGTGGTTTTCTTGAACATTTTTAATTTACCTAGCTACAGTTACAATTCAGGTGAGATGAAATGACTTAGATGATCTTAGTAGAGCAACAATTCTTGCTTGGAATGCTAGAGAATGTAGGGATGCAGAACTGATACCATGGAACTGATACCATGGAACTGATACACCTGGAACTGATACCATGAGGGAAGCTTGTCTCAGGAAGGCAGATGCTACGAAAAGCAGAGCAGATGGATGAAAAGAAGCTGTTCTTGCCTTAGCCTTTGATTGCTGAATTACATTAACCCTAACTGATGTTTTTCCCTCTGGATTTTCAATAATACAAATTCTAATTCAATCTAGTTTTTCTAGTACTTGATACTCTGTTTCTGTGAACACATGGTATTTTTTAGGTTTTCAAACATATAAATTACTTTTATAATTGGAAAGAAATTATTATGTTCACTGATTCTGAGAAAATTTTTAAAAACTTTAAAATCCCCCAAATTGACATGTATTATACATGTATCATGCAACCCATTGCACGTAATAGTTTCATAGAACTTTCTTTTGTACCATGCATAAAAATAATGCTTGAAATGGTCTAGCAAGAGTTGACCATTTCAAGCAAAGTGTCTGCTCTCTTTTCATGGAACTGTGATTTTGTTTAAGTTTCAAATGGCTTCAGAATCATCTCCCACAGTGATATTTCAAGCTCTTACATCATAAATACTTAGTGATAATAATACACCTTACACATGTATAAAATGTTAAAAATCTTTACAATACATTTTTATGTGTACCGTATAGTTTGATTTTCATAACATTTCTGTGAGTTTGGCAGGCTCTTGTCATCCCTTTCATATTCAAGAGACTTGCTTGCTGTTACAGAGTTGTGGTGGAGGTGGGATTTCCAGTGGACTAGAAAGGGCTGACAAATGAAGTTTTATTGCATAAAGTTATATGATCTGTGACATTAGCAAAAATAGAATACAATTTTAGAGTTTTTGAACTCTAGCTCAAGGTTATGGTTATCTTTTCACGACTGTCTTTTTACATATATATATATTCCTGTTGCTAAAAATGGTCACTGAAGAACCGAGGTCATTGCAATTCACGAATTTTTAAAAGGCTCTATTTGTTTTGTGCTTACAGTACACTGTAAATATTTCAATAATGAACTACCTCAAGAACTAAAGTCTTAAGTGCTATTATAGTTTACTACATTAATTTCAATTTTCAAATGATTTGTAATGTGTTTATTTGACCAGAATTGGTTATCTAAATCGATGATATTCTTTTATATCATGACAAAAATTAAAATAACAGTGACAATATGTGAAAAATTACTTCTACAATTTTATGAGCAGTGCCATGATATACTTAATCAGCGTCTGTGATAAAATTTATTAGTGGCAAATAAAATCAATCATACTTTATTCTCTAGTCCTTGAATAATATGTTAATCCAGATTTCACTTCAAAATAAATTATATTATCTTAGTCTGCTAACTTAAACAAAATGTTAATGTCAAATCCTTTTCTTGTTTTTACTTAGTTTGATAATGGTGCTGTGCTCCTGAGAGAAGCTAAATGCTCATTCATTCATTCATTCATTTAAGAAGCACTCATTAAAAGCTGCTCTCTTATTTCTTTATAATATTGTCTGTTGAATTTTCTTCAAAATAGTTGCAACTACTTAAAATTATTTAATGGGGGGGGGTAAACTTATGAAGTAGATAGATTTCTACCTAGGTTACTGCTGCATCACCAACACCTAGATCATCGTCTGGTCTAGAGAAGGGGCTCAGTAAATATTTTGTGATGGCTATAAAGACTACAAAGTGTGTGTGTTGGGAGAGGGAGAGACTTCTTGATATCCCAGTGTTACAAGTGAACCTGACCTTCCTGCCATTCCCACCGACCTGCCATACATATAAGTGGCCATCTTGGATGCTCTAATCCTCTCCAGCCTCCAGAAGGGGAAACCCCAGAACAACCATCCAGCTGAGCTCAGTCAATCCCAGAATAGTGAGGCGTTATGGAGTGTTGATTTAGGACCCTGAAATTTGGAGGAGGTTTTTAAATACTTCTGTAGGTAACCGAAATATTAGGTTTTCATGGTTTTGTTGTTGTTGTTTTGTTACCTTTTCTTTTCTTATGGAAGAAGTTTTAAAAAGGAGAAAAGGATCTTGGGATTCCAGAGAGTACAAGATTTTAGAAAGAGGTAAATCAGTGAATACTATAAAATAGGTTCTTACCTTCTTTCTTTCTTTCTTTAAATATTTATTTATTTTTTTAGTTGTAGATGGACACAATATTTTTTATGTGGTACTGAGGATCGAACCCAGGGTCTCAGATGTGCTAGGTGAGTACTCTACCCCTGAGCCACAACCCCAGATCCCCTTATTTCTGTCTTTTAAATTTATCTGTTTACCTACTTATTCTATCTATCTACATTCATATGAAAAAGAAAAAAATAAAAATAAATGTTTTTCCTACCAAAAAAAACACAATAGTAACATTTTAAATAGCAATCTGTAATTGGAACTTCACATTATAAGTAATAGTAATTTTTCTCCTTGATTATCAGTAATCCACATATTTCTCTCATATTTTCCTATAGTAGACTAGGCAGGAGTTAAACAAACAGGAAAATAATCACAAATTAACAGATAGGTATTAGCATGAATTCATGGAGAAATTCCCGGTAGGTGTATCTTTTACTTCTGCATGTTTTGATAAAAGCTCTGCTTGTCTTATGAATTACTATCCTATTACATTCAGATTTATATTTCAAATGTTTTTTTTTTTTTTCTGCATCCTTTCCTTTACCATGCTAGGCATTTCTGGAAGGCAGAGACTGCATCCTACTCTTAGGGATTTTTTTTTTCCTCAGTATGCTGCCTGACACACAGTAGGTGCACAAGATCTGTTAGCTAGTGGACTTTATGGCCAAAAATAAGGGATAAGTCTTTATTTTTGTGGTGAAGTAGTTGAGCTCATCTGCTCAGAGGAATGGGTATGGGAGATTGATAGCACAAAAGGGAACTTTCTAAGGCTGTCCCAGGCTTTCCCAATAGTCCTGAGATTCCAGGGGAGGTGGGCTGCCACAGGCTTTATGTTTGAGTTTGGGTTGGGGTAGATGAAGAATTCTCAACTGGCTGCTTTCATTTTTGGTCTCTCAGTTTCTGACTGTGAATGGTGACCAACATTGAAAAAAATTTAAGCATTTTCCTTATTTTCTTTGAAGTGCCCATTTATGTAAATTAAATACAATGATTACTATTCAATACCACCTAGAAAAAAAATGGGACAATCACAGTGCCTTGTTTTATCTATTTGGGCAGCGGCCCTGAAACCATCTGGGAAATTCATAGAAAGATTCCACCTAATGAGCTAAGATAATGTTTTAGGTAAGTAATTAATGTAAAACAGTGAAAACAAACAAATGAAAAAGCACTCTCACTTCAAGTCCTAACAATAAAGCAGTTTTATTTACTTAAAGAAATCAATACTTAGCCAGGCATGGTGGTGCACTCCTGTAATCCTAATGGCTCTGGAGGTTGAGGCAGGAGGATTGCAAATTGAAAGCCAGCCTCAGCAATTTAGCAAGGCCCTATGCAACTTAGTGAGCCCCTGTCTCAAAATAAAAAAAAGGTCTGGGGATGTGAATCAGTGGTTAAGTGCCCCTAGGTCAATCCCTGGTACAAAAAAAAAAAAAAAAAAAAAAA
>NW_025999990.1:30814080-30871968 GCF_001458135.2 Marmota marmota marmota
GGGAGGGGGGATAGTAGAGGATAGGAAAGGCAGCAGAACACAACAGACACTAGTATGGCAATATGTAAATCAATGGATGTGTAACTGATGTGATTCTGCAATCTGTATATGGGGTAAAAATGGGAGCTCATAACCCACTTGAATCAAAGTGTGAAATATGATATATCAAGAACTATGTAATGTTTTGAACAACCAACAATAAAAAATTAAAAAAAAAAAAAGAAATGAAATCCACAGTGGTTATAAACATGGGCTTACTCTATCCCAACCTCTCAAAAGATGGGTCTTTTGGTTGTCCTTGACGGCAGCTCTTGTTCATAGAAAAGACTCTTTATCCTTGTTTTCATTTTTAAAAATTAATATTTGATTTATTAACATTATAATCCAAAATTCAGTTTTTTTTCCTTGAGCTTTAAATTTAAACTCATACACCTATATTTTAAAATTTAATTTTAGGGAGCACAATAAATTTAATATATTTGATTTTTTTCAGAACAAATAGGACTTCACAAGCATTTAAATTATTGTTAAACCTATTAAATTATAAAAAATCTATAAATATCAGTTATTTTAAGTGTTGTTATATTGCTTATAAGCCCATATTTCTTTTGCTCATTTTTATTTTGCATTATGTCTAAAATAATTATATAATTGCCAATTAATAATGAAGAAACAGAATTAATCTAACAGATTCTATATTCCCTTAATTATTATAGTATTTTTTGGCCAGAGGGTTGCTGGGAAATTAACCCAGGGGCAATTTACCAGTTAGCAACATCCCAGCTCTTCTAAAATTTTTTTTTTTTTTGAGACAGGGTCTCACTAAGTTGTTTGGGACCTCCCTATATTGCTGAGTCTGGCCTTGATCTTTAGATTTTCCTGTCTCAGCCTCCCAAGAGCTGGTGACACCCCTGCCCCGCCCTTAGTTATTATACCCTTAATGCCAAGGATTCATATGTTTTTCTAACATTTAACATAGGAATACTAGGCATTTGGCTTATTTTTCTTCTCTCTCCTTTAACCTATTTTTTTTCCCCCTTGGAGAAAAAAAAAAAAAAAAGGGAAGCATTTCTACCTAGTAAATTGGTGTCACTTTACCAAGACCTTCTAGAATGAACAAATCGCAGATATGATGGTCATTTTGTTTGGATCGCACTATGGTTATTATCCTGAAACACTGTTGAGGACTTAGGGCAGAGTGAGACCTCTATCTAGTGGCTTTCACAGGGCCTCCATCACTGATAGAAGGAGAGGACAATTGATAGCCTACTCAAGTCCCTGAAAATCAGTTTATATAAAATCTAATTCTTCCTCCTCATAACTGCTTTACCAATGGATAAAATGCAACTCATTTCTTTATCCCTTGATCCTATTCTGATCTTTCTTTCTTTCTTTCTTTCTTTCTTTCTTTCTTTCTTTCTTTCTTTCTTTCTTCTCTTTCACCTGGTAGGGCCCAAATCTCATAAATGTTTAAATGGGATCTGATTGGATTCCTCATGACTTTGCCTAGTTCTTTAGCTACAACACTGAAGTCCTATTGATGATGGATTTATTTAAAGTTGGCCCTGAGATAAGGACTAGAGTATAAGTAGGATGTAAAGTGAGCACTGTGAAGTGAGGAAAAGAAGGAAGCCAGTCAGTAAGAATTGTTTTATCAAGTCAATATGGGCTACTGGAGCTTAATGCTGATGAGGAAACTCTGAGAACCCATGCAGAACACAATTCATCCAAGGAATGAGGGTAGGTATTTACACATCAATTCCTGTTAATCTTGTTTTGAATGGGGCTCCTGGAGGTCATTAATTCCCAACACTTCTGCTTCCAGGTTACAGAACACCTTCAGTCAAGGGGGTATAGGAGGGGAGGTGGCAGGAGCATGAGCCCATCTGTTATCTTCTTTCTTCTTCAGTACTTCCATTGCACTCAACAACCAACCATTTTCATAGGATTTTTGGTGCTGGGGATTGAACCCAGGGCCTTGTGCATGTGAGGCAAGCACTCTACCAACTGAGCTACATCCCCAGCCCATTTTCATAGTTTTTAATAAACATTACTACCCAAGTCTTCCAAATACTGAAGATTTCTTTCTTTCTTTCTTTCTTTCTTTCTTTCTTTCTTTCTTTCTTTCTTTCTTTCTTTCTTTCTTTCTTTCTTCCTCTCTCTCTCTCTTTCTTTCTTGTCTGTCCCATTGTTTTTTTTTAAGATGAGTTCAATCTGTTTATGTTTTTAAAAACTTTGTTTTATTTATTTATATTTTATGCAGGGTTGAGAATCAAACCCAGTGCCTTACACATGCCAGGCTAGTGCTTTACCACTGAGTCTTAATCTCAGCCCTAGAGATTTTTCTTCTACTTATTTCATATCCTGTTCATCACAGTTGAGTCTATTTTCATTTGGTCTTTTCAGATATACATGACAGTAGAGTGTATTTTGACATATTATACATACATACATACATACATACATGGAGTATTACTCTAATTAGGATCCTATTCTTGTGGTCGTACATGATTGTGGAGTTGCCCTGATTGTATATTCATATACATATAGAAGGATATATACTTCTACTATCTTTCTTATTCCCCTTCCCCTTCTCTTCTCTTCATTCCCCTTTGTCTAATCCAATGGACTTCTATTCTTTCCCTCCACCCTCCCTTGTTATGGGTTAGCATTCACATATCAGAGAGAACATTCAGCCTTTGGTTTTTTGGGACTGGCCTATCCATCCATTTATCTACAGATGCCAAAATTTTATTCTTATTTATGGCTGAGTAATATTCCATTGTGTATATATACCACATTTTCTTTATCCATTCATCTGTTGAAGGACACGTAGTTTGGTTCCATAATGTGGATATTATGAATTGAGCTGCTATAAATATTGATGTGGCTGTATCACTGTAGTATGCTGATTTTAAGTCCTTTGAGTGTAAACAGAGGCATGGGATAACTGGGTCAAAGGTGGTTCTATTCCAAATTTTCTGAAGAATCTCATACTGCTTTCCAGAGTGGTTGCACCAGTTTGTAACCCCACTAGCAATGTATGAGTGTGCCTTTCCCCCCACATCCTCACCAACATTTATTGTTATTTGTATTCTTGATAATTGCCATTCTGACTGGAAAATGAGATGGAATCTTAGTATAGTTTTAATTTGCATTTCTCTAATTGCTAGAGATGTTGAACATTTTTTTCATATATTGTTTTGAACATTCGTATTTTTTTCTGTGAAGTGCTTGCTCAGTTCTTTGCCTATCAATCTAACAAAAGAGGTGAAAGACCTCTAGAATGACAGCTACTGCCAATGTCTGGCTGGGCACAAATGCCGCAGTCTGGCTGGGCACACAATCACGAGCCACCACACAGCTTGTAGATTCAAACAGCAACTCTTTATTCCCGAACTCACACCAGCCGTCTACAATCACGTTCTGGGGAAATCCACGTTCTCTGCCCAAATCCACCTCCATTGGGCTTCTATCTCTCAAAAAATACTCTGAATCCCGTGAGAACTCAAGGGGAACTCAGGCAGCAGGATACGCCCTATTCCCAGCAGGAATAATCTTAAACCTTAAACCTGGAACCTAAACTGGGAACGCCCTAAACCCGATTATCTTAAACCGGGAACACCCTAATCCGCCTTGGTCCTTGAGCAAGGTCACCTACATTCAATGTCACTGCAACATGGGGTACGCTGGCAAGGAAATTGTCATACCTACTTGGCTAATGGCTCCCAGCAAGCTACAGAACACTAAAGAAAGAAACTGAAGAAGACCTCCGAAAATGGAAAGATTGCCCATGTTCTTGGATAGGCAGAATTAATATTGTCAAAATGGCCACACTACCAAAAGTGCTATATAGATTTAATGCAATTGCTAATAAAATTCCAATAATGTTTTTCATAAAAATAGAAAAAGCAGTTATAAAATTTATTAGGAAAAATAAGAGGTCCAGAATAGCCAAAGCAATCCTTAGTGAGAAAAGTGACTTAGAAGGCATTACAACACCAGAACTTAAATTATATTACAAAGTTATAGGAACAAAAATGGCATGGTATTAGCACAAAACAGACATGAACACCTGTGGAACAGAATAGAAGACACAGAAATGAACCCACACAAATATAGTCACCTCACTCTACACAAAGGAACAATACACATTCATTGGAGAAAAGATAGCCTCTTCAACAAATGATGCTAGGAAAACTGGAAATCCATATGTAGTAGAATGAGATTGAACTCCTATCACTCACAAAACTAAAGTTAATCAAGGACCTATGCATTAGACCAGAGGCCCTGCGCTTAATATAAGAAAAAGTAGGCCCAACTCTTCATCATGTTGGCTTAGGAACTGATTTCCTCAATCAGACTCCTAAAATGCAGAAGTAAAATCAAGAATCAATAAATGGGATGGTATCCAACTAAAAAGCTTTTTCACAGTAAAGGCAATAATTAAGAGTGTGCAGAAAGAGCCTAGAGAGTAGGAGAAAATCTTTACCACCTGCATCATAGATAGAGCATTAATCTCCAGAATATACAAATAACTCAAAAAACTTAACACCAAAAATCCCCCAAATTACCCAGCAAATAAAAGGGCACTGTTAAGTCTTAATAGTTGACTCGCCACAGCATGCCTAGGACTGTTACCACTTTGATTGCCCTTTGGCAAGTCAATCATTCAGTTCTGGAATCCCATCCTAGGGATCTTCTTCTCAAGACTTCTTGTCTTACTAGGGATCTCAATTTGGGCTCTCACAGAACTATATCCTGGGAGAAAGATGGGGATACAGAAAGTATAATTGGGAGGTGAGGAGAACATCAATAGAATTTTTAAAAATACCAGGAGGGAAGCAGTCAATAAAAAGGTAAACTACCTGGTGATGTGGGCTACTGGGTTTTACCTCCAGCTGTGTGTGTGAAGGGGGTGTGTGTCTGGGATCTTCTGTAGAACATGCATCTCAGTGGTATTCTTTGCCACCCAGGGGTAAAGGATCTGAGATATTTATTTACTAATTCCCTTCCATGTTGGTGGATGGCTCCTGCAGAGAGATGCTAATTTGCGGGCACTATTGACCTGTTGTGAAGTGGCTAGCAAAAGCACTCTGGGAAAGACACAGGGGTACTGGGAGTGGGAGGTCTGGCACACATGCCCTGCAGGGGTGAGAGGATGTTAATGGGCAAGCGCAGCCTCCCCACACAGCACTGTTTTAGAAGTTTTTGCTCTAACTTGACATTAGGTGCTTAGGTAAAATGAGAATATTAAAGTATATTTTTTAAACAGATTTTTAAACAAATTAAAATTTACAAAATTGCTAGAGCATTTAAAAAAATGATGAAGCATTTTCAGAGTGCTGGACAATAAGTGTGACTTTTCTAGGGAGGATAGATTTGCAAAGCTATTTAAGCAAAATTATTTATTTTTACTTCTGCTAATAAGACTCCCAGATGTAAATGTGAAGGAATAGAATAAACACATTTCTTGGATCACTAGAGGAAGGAAAGAATATGAGTCATGTGTATATAGACAGGGATTTGTTTAGAGAGGAATTAGCATTGCTAAGTATTCTTGTACTTATTTTGGGACAAGTAAATAAGCTACATTGGAAGTTGGGATCTTTATGTACCATGAGAGAGTAGAAATAAAATGACAAAATAGAAAAGCTTTATTTTAATATTTGGCCCAATTACTTTTTAAAAAAGAAAGAAGCATGATATTATTATGAAATCATATGAAACATATGGAGATGAAAATTGTCAATAAACTTAAAACAAAATTTTGTGTCAAATTACACATGTACTCTGAAGACATGTTGAGGAAACACAATCAATTGTGATAAGGTGTTCTGAGTAAATTATAGCAGTAACAGCACAAGTAATTTGTATTGTGTGTGAAAGAAAAGTTGAATCAGCTCTTCTGATTTCCAGAATCACTTGACCATTTTTACAGTTACATGTCAAACATTTTATTTTCCATTGACTGAAATCTATACTGTCATTCAGCATAATATGCAAAGCATGCTATTGGGCACTGCGGATAATACGAGGTCAACAGTTGCTGCCTAGAAGATCTTTATTGCCAGGATGAGAGATGACCCAATTTGGCTATTCATAATACTATCGGGCTTCCTCAGACATTTATTGAAAATAGGTCTCACCTTGCGCCTAATAGAGGAAAAAGCAGCCCACATCTTCATCATGTCAGATTAGGCCCAACGTCCTTAACAAGACTCCTAAAGCACAACAAATAAAATAAAAAAAATCAATAAATGGGATGGATTCAAACTAAGCTTCCTCTCAGCAAAAGAAACAATGAGGTAAACAGAGAGCCTACATTTTGGGAGCAAATTTTTGCCTCACACATGTCAGATAGAGCATTAATCTCCAGGATATATAAAGAACCCAAAATCTTCTTTTTTTTTTCTTTTGGTGGTACTGGGGATTGAACCCAGGGCCTTGAGCATGCTAGGCAAGCACTCTACCAACTGAGCTATATCCCCAGGCCCCAAAAACATAACACAAAAAACCCAAACAACTTAATCAATAAATGAGCTAAGGAGCTGAACAGACACTTCTCAGAAGATGATATATAATCGATCAACAAATATATGAAAAAATGTTCAAGATCTCTAGTAAATAGCGAAATGCAAATCAAAACTAAGATTTCATCTCAGGCCAGTCAGAATGACAGTTATCAAGAATACAAACAATAATAAGTGTTGGCAAGGATGTGGGAGAAGAGGCACACTCATACATTGCTAGTGGAACTGCAAATTGGTGCAACCAATCTGGAAAGCAGTATGGAGATTCCTTAGAAAACTTGGAATGGAACCACCATTTGACCCAGCTATCCCACTCTTCGGTCTATACCCTACAGACTTAAAAACAGCATATCATAGTAACTCTGCCACTTCAATGTTTATAATAGCACAATTCACAATTGCTAAACTATGCAACCAACCTAGATACCCTTCAACAGATGAATGGATAAAGCAACTGAGGTAAATATACCAGTGGAATATTACTCAGCATTAAGAGAGAATAAAATTATGGCATTTGCAGGTAAATGGATGGAGTTGGAGAATATCATGCTTAGCAAAATAAGCCAATCTCAAAAGACCAGTGGCCGAATGTTTTCTAGGATAAATGGATGCTAATCCGTATGGGGAGAAGGCATAAGATAAGTGGAGGAACTTTGGATGGGGCAAAGGGGAGGAAAAACAGTGGAACGAGATGGACATCATTACCCTAGGTATGTGAATGATTGCACTAATGGTGTAACTCTACTTTTTAAAAAAATATTTTTCAGGTGTAGTTGGACACAATCCTTTATCTTATTTATTTATTTTTCATGTGGTGCTGAGGATCAAACCCAGGGCCTCATACATGCTATATGATCGCTCTACTGCTGAGCCACAACCCCAGCCCTGGTGTAACTCTATGCACAACTAGAGAAGTGAAAAATTCTGCTTCGTTTGTGTACAATGAATAGAAGAGCTTTCTACTGTCGTGTAAGACTGATTAGAACTAATAAATAAATAAATAAGAAAGAAAATACGTCTCATCTATGTCAAAGAAGGGCTAGTGACTCTACCATAACATTAGATGCTAAACAACATTTCTTTGTCTGTTTAAAGAAATGATTGGCTCTGCATGGTAAGAAAAGTGAATGGGAACCCAAGAGAAGGGTTACTGAGTGGTCATTTAAAACATGAAGGTTGTTAGATTCTTTCCAAATATAAAACTTCTTAGGCAGGCTGTTTGCTGTTTGGACAGAAGTTGGTTTCCCCTTCACAGCATCTCTAAGTATCTGCAGATGTAGCTGGAGTAGCTGTAGATGCCTATGAACCATTAAGTATGTTTGGGCAAATATAAGCTCTCGGAAATGGTTGAGTCTCTGCTAGATCCTTGACCTGCATGAACTAATTTTATTTGAGCCATTAGGTGTGGTCACAGTTGATTGTCCTGGCTTAGTTGCTTGGCGGCAATTGAACAGATCTGTTGAATTACCCAACATCTCAGATCAGGAAAATCACAGAGCAGTCTAGTCCTGTTCAGCTGTGTAATGGTATTGAGTAGGTGGGCAGCTGCCTGGGGGAAATTCTCTGTGCTGTCACCACAGTTCCCAAACCCTCTCCTGAACAGAATTCAGTTCTGCAGCCAAAACAGAGAGCAAATGAATCACATTGAACATGCTTTCAAATAAATAAATAAACAAATAATCAAAGCTAAGTCTGATTCTAAGGAAAAGCTTCAGTTACTTCCATGAATATTTTTTAAAAGGCAAAACCAAAACCCACACCTTATTCTGTATCCATGCCTTTATTATCTAGTAAAAATGGACCAATTAGCACATTTAGGATAGGAAAACTATGAAATTGATAAATGTGTTATTCACTAGGATAAATGGAGTTATAAATTGTACAAATACATTTTAATTTTAATTTGGAATCACTCTGAACCCTACTTACATCTTCAAATCAACTTATATCAAAAGATATAGGTTCAACAGTTTGAAATGAGCAAACTCCAATACTCTTAAGTTTATACTGGGTTGACATCATTGATATGCATATGTCTCAAGTTGGTGCACATTTGGCTAAACAGATGCCCATGGTTCACCACTGTTGGTAAGGGCAAGGATTTGGCCTTGGCAGGTTAGAATATCTAGTACACCTTGATGGATGGTGGGAGTGAGAGACCCCTAACTACATCTTACAGGGAGTCTAGCAGTGACCCTGGGAACTGGGAACAGAGTTATCTGACACCCAAAGGAAAGACCAAGACCAACTAGGACCACGATACCTATTGTCCAGAGGAAGGAACTTTCATTAGAAAAAACATGGGACTGAAATTCAGCTTTAGAAGTAAAGAGATGAAATGGCAAGAGATCTCAGATCCAAGTTCCAAGCCATTCCAAGAGTCTTGCTTGGAGCAAAGTAGGGCTGAATGACAGCAAGAATCAGCTCTCAGAAAATGGGATGGACTGGAGCCAGGTGGCAAGTAGCTCCATCTGCTCAATCAGTCATGGATGATTGAAGGCTGTGGACTTAATAGCAAGTACAGGTTTAGTGGACTAACCATTGGAATCAGATGCAAGAGTACATTCCTCCAGGTTTGGCAGATGGAAATACAGAAGAAGATATAGAGAGAATGATGACATGGAAGGTGATCTGATCACCTTATGTGTATATTTGGGATAAGAATATACAAGGGACTTTGGTTCTCATGTAAAGAACAGTAATAGTGATTTTGAATCTACTATAGAAGTATCCATTCTTTTATGCATCATGTGTTTATTGAATGACTATTGTACACACACACTGTTACTGTTCCTGTGGCTGCTAGCACATTCTTTAAAAAAGTACAGTTAATTACAAGAATGAGACGATGAAGAAGGAAGTGACTTGGTCCAGCACAGATCAAAGGTTGGAGCGGAAATGCTGACAGGTGGTGTGATTCAGACAGATAGAGCAAAACATAGACACAGTGGAGAGAGATGGTTTGTTTTACTGAGGGAAATACTAGCAGTTCAGCACTGTTGCCCAGATGGTGAGAGCCAAAGGAGCGTGAGATGCCACAGGACAGGGAAACTGACTGTGTGCCATTAACTTATTGCTCATAAAGAACTACAGGATGATCTGACCTTTATTGAGTGTGTATTCTGTGCTAAGTTTTGAATCTTAATTCATTTCATTTTCACAACAACCCTTTGCAGTGCGTACCAATGTGATCTTTGTATTATGATTGAGAAAGCTGGCGCTTTCAACCAAAGTTTGTGCATAAAGAAGGTTAGGGCTGGAATTCAAGCACAGGTCTGCCAGCCTAGAAAGCTCATGCCCTTTGCTACTACTGTGGCTGTGCACTGGAACCACCTGGGAACAAACAGGGTGGAGATGGTGTCTCATTGAGGCATGCAAACTTCAGACCTGAGTCTAGGGTTGTGGGCAATAGTGGATATTCAGCTAGGACACCAAATCATTAACCTGGCCTCAATTTCTGTCTTCCAAACTTGGCCCATCTACATCAAGAACTTTCCCAAGGTGTGGATTCTGCAAATAGATTCCATCAGTTTGAAGCTCTCCATTGGTTCATACAGTTGTACACAGCTGTGGTTCTTAAAATGTGGTTTGCTGACCACTCAGAGTCCCTGAGACTCTTTCTGGGTGTATTAGTCGGGGTTCTCCACAGGAACAGAAGAAATAGGAAGTATAATTATAAAGGGGGACTTGTTAGGTTGGGTTATGCTATCAGAAGCTGAATAGTCCACAATGGCCATCTGTAGGCTGGAGAGCTGGAAGAATCAGTAGCTGAGCAGTCCAAGAGGCCTCAGCCCCAGAACAAGAAGGATCAATGATGAGACCCTAGTCTGAGACCAAAGACTTCTGGAGAATCCCCTTTGGAAGAGTGAAGAAGCAAGAGTCACATATCATACATAGTAATATAGCAGCAATCAAGAACTCATTCAAGAAGAATTGAGCTTGCATCTACTGCTGCTTCCTTACTCTTCCAACTTTTATTCCATCCAAACCATCCTATTGTTTGGTGCTGCCTACACTTAGGGAGGGTCTTCATTTCAGTTGGCTATCCCACATGCCAATCATTCATAGACAGACCCTCATTGACATGCCCATGATTGATCCTCGGCATTTCTTAATCCAATCAAGTTGGCAATTCAAATTAACCATTACATTGGGGATCTGTGAGGTCAAAACTCTTTTCATAATAATACCAAAGCAATATTTGTCATTATCACTGTGTGGGCATTTTGCTGATGCTATAAAAAACACATGAAATTTTAAAAATGTCTTTAATGAACTGGGAGTGTAGCTAAGTGGTACAGCCCATGCAGGATGCCCTGGTTCAATCCCTAGGACCAAAAAGAAAAGTCCTTAATGAGGAAAAATAGATAATCATACATCATATGGTATTAAATATTGACCCTTGACAACACATTTATGTGGCTGATTGGGAAGTATCCAGAAGCATCTTTGTTGTATCCTGAAATATGTCAGTTGTCTTGAGAAAAAGCATTCCTGTGGTTCAGTTGTGGGCTGAGCTGAGCTAACTTTTTTCTCATGGTACACCATTTTACTTCAAAGAATGGCTGTGAGACAAATATAGTTACTTAGGATTTGGCATACATATTACTAAACAATGAATGAACAGAGTCTGTCAACTTAAGAAAAAAGAACAGACATGATTTGTTGGCAACCATAAAACTCAATCTTTCAAGTGCAAATTAGAACTTTGGGAAACTTAGATCTGCTAATATGAGTATGATAGCTTTCTGAGATATATACACACATATGCACACATATATTTTTATTATATTGGAAATGATATTCATAAATGTTATTTGAAAATAGTATATAATGTTTGGAAGGGTTGCATGATTCATGAACCAAAGTTTGCCAAATGACCATTGCATGATGTTACAAAATTATATTAAACATTTAAAGGGCAAGAGAGACCAGTGGATTTTAATGTAATAGGGCAGCCAAGTTCATTGGTAGGGTTTCACAGTCTATCTGGCAACTAATCACCACTTCTTGAGTTTTAATATAGCATCAAAGAAGAATATTTACATTTATCTGAAAAGACTTTAAAATATAGCTCTACTTTCCAACTACATTTCTATGAGAGGATGAATTTTCTTCATGTACTTTAGCCAAAACATCCTTAAAAGATTGAATGCAGAAGCAGTTATGAGAATCCAGATGTCTCTGATTAAGCTAGACCTTAAAGAGATATGCAAAATTATAAAACAAGTTTGCCCTCCCCTCTACATATTTTTAGCATGGGAAGATATAGTTATTATTTTTTTTACAAAATATGTTATCTACATTAACATACATTGAGGGCTGGGATTGTGGTTCAGTGGTAGAGCGCTCGCCTAGCACGGGCAAGACCCAGGTTCGATTCTCAGCACCACATAAAAATAAAGGCATTGTGTTGTGTCCATCTTAAAAAAAAAAAAAAAAGATTTTCTCTCTCTCTCTCTCTCTCTCTCTCTCTCTCTCTTTAAAAAAATACATTGAGTTTATTATTTTTAAAAATAGTTTAAAATTTTCCATTTTAATTTCTGATATAAATATTGATAGATGTAATTCAAACACTGTAACATTTCCCTGAGACCAAAATACTTGATTAGACAATGTTTTGATTCAGATTTTCCTTGAAAAAGTGTTTTCATCTGCTTATTGTTTAGGTGTAAGCTGTGTTTACTATTTAAATGTTGTGCCTTGAGAATTCAGAATACATACGAATTCATTTCTAAAGCATAGATTTAAGTTCTATAAATAGTTCCAGTGATATCCAAGAATCTTCAAAGAAACTCACTTTTGATCAGGAATAGAGTTAGACAGAGCTGACACACCCTCTTTTCTAGGAACAAGAGGAAATCCTATCAAGGGCAAATGTTACTTCCACGCCTTTTTATTTCAAGTCAATAAGCAAATGTGTGTACTTATGGCGTTTCTTACTGAAATTACTTCCTGCTTTTGGAAAAGATCTAATCTAGCATTACCTTTTCTTGGCTCAATGAAGAGTAAAGTGTTCTTATTGATACTTGAATGATTTTGTGCTTAAACTTCATATCTGCTATCACTTGGTTTTAAAAAATTAGGCATATTTGTGATGCAAAAGCATTTTCTAGTCAACACATTTACTGGATAGAAAGTGAAAAATTACATTGCTATTTATTTTTCTATAGAGTTAATTGACTTATTTTCACAATAAAAATAGTTGGGTCTGAAGACCAAGCAAATTGCTATAAGATGGTGATGGAATACTGAGTTTTTGGGGAAGAAGATCTTTTAAAGACTCTCATAAGTAGATGGCTTCCTGCCCCCTCATGAAGGGTCAGTTCCCATGGAACCCTTGGAACCACAGCAAGGTTCTTGGAGCACCAGAGTCAGTCAGCACTGTTAGGAACATAGGCTGTCAGGTCCCACCCTAGACCTGGGGAATCAGAATCTGAACTTTAAAAAGACCCTCAGGTGATGCATAAACACAGAAATGTTTGCCAAATATTGTCCTAAGGGATAAAAAAAAATGTTTTCTTCACACTCTTTTTAAATTTTTTTTTGGATTTCTTTTTACTATTCAACTTCTCTTTTAGTATGTTTTTATGAAATACAATCAGTATTCTCAGGCTTATTCGAAGATTGTTAAAATGTTTATCCCATCAAACATCTTAAAATAGAAAAGATACTTAACCTCTCTCTTTTAAACATCTTATTACTGTGATGGTCAAAAAAACTCAAGAAACATATTAAAATCTAAGTGTAATTAATTAAGAGAATCAATAGTTATTTATTTTTTAAAGTATTTTGTCTTACATGAGCCTTTCTTAAGGAAAATTTTGTTGTTGTTGTTTAAACCAGCAGCTCTTCCATTTAATCTTCTATCTGCTTAATCCCACATTTTTAGGTTGGAAGGGATCTTATTTGTGAGATAAGTTGGTATTGACATTCTTTATCATACTGTACTTGCTTGACAGATACTGTTGACTTATTTGTCTGCCACCCAAACTTTGAAGTGTAGTGAATTCACTTTCTTAAAGAAAATGAGAGCCATTATCCAAATATATTTTTTTAATAGCCCCCTAAATTGACCTGTTTGAATAGCCAGCCCCCACACTTGGTGGCTCTGTGGTAGCCTTCTTTAGATCCGTTGAGATCATGGGCAATCTTCCCGGAAATGATGAAGATCACTTTATAAAACCAGACCTTATTTTGCAACAGCTGGTTATTTTTGCTTCAAAGGAGCAGGCAATGAAATTCTACAAAGTATGAGGAAAAGCCCAACATGAAAATACGATGAAATCTTTTCATATTCTGTGAATATTTTAATGTACCTGCCATTTGGAATGTTGTCTCCCCCAGTCAAAGAGGTAAGATTTAGGCTTTTTACTTGAGATAGCCCACATTCTCCCTTGAATGTGTTTCCACTTCCTAAATAAAACTTTGTTTATGTCTTTGTCTGACTCATGCTGAGATTCTCTTCAGTCATGTATGCCAAAAAACCCCGGGGTCCTGAGTTGAATGCCCCTTTCCCTCTGGAAGCCCTCAAATTGTTCTCTGGGGACATCTCTCTCCCAAGGCATCTCTTGGTGGCTCATACAGGGACCTTCAGAGGTATCTGCTTCAATTATAACAATTCCATGTTAAGAGGATGGTGTCATAAGGATTCCATCCTATCCCCACAACTGAGAAGACAGCTGTCTTCTTTAGATCAGTCAGTATGAGACTTTTTTTTTCTTTTGTGTGTGTGTGTGTGTGTGTGGTGTTGTTGTTTTATTTTGGTAACTGGGCATTGAACTCAGGGGCACTTGACCACTGAACCACATCCCCAGCCCTATTTTGTATTTTATTTAGAGACAGGGTCTCACTGAGTTTCTTAGCACTTCCCTTTTGCTGAGGCTGGCTTTGAACTGGTGATCCTCCTGTCTCAGCCTCCCAAGCCTCTGGGATTACAAGGCGTGCACTGTGCGCCACCATGTCCAGCGAACAACACCTATTTATTTATTTGGTACCAAGAATTAAACCCAGAGTACTTAACCTCTGAGCCAGATCCCTAGCCCTTTTTAATATTTTTTATTTTGAAACAGGGTCTCAATAAGTTGCCCCAGGCCTCACTCATTTGCTGAGGCTGGCTTTGAACTCACTATCCTCCTGCCTCAGTCTCCCAAACTGTTGGGATTATAGGCATGTGCCACCACACCTGGGTAGAAAACAACAGTGTGAGACTTTTGATCCCTGAGTAAGCACTTAATTGCCCTTTGTCAGCCTGAAACAGTCATAGAAAGTGGGTCTTCACTCCTTACCAATCCTTAAGACAAAGGGACCAAAGTCTGGGGGTGGACAGGAAATAAGAGGGATTTAGGATAAGGAGAGAGAGAGAGAGAGAAAGATACTGAGTCTCTGAGTCCTAATGGAACTGTCCACAAGTCATTGAGATGCACAAAGCACAGTTGTAAATCTTGAGCAACAGGCCTGGGCCCATGCCCTTGTAAAATGATGGAAATATAGAAGCACAGGGAAAGCTGTTGTGAAATTGTGTAACCCCACCCTGGGTCCACCTCTAGTCCAGCCCCTCCCCACCCTGGGGCCACCTCTAGTCTAGCCCCTCCCATATATATTGGGGCCCCAGTACAAGGCAGGCTTCTCACTCTTAAAATTGTTCTTATTCTCCCTTGGATGTGTATTGACTTCTTAAATAAATCTCTATCTATGCAGAAAAAAAAATTTGTAAGATTTGAAGATAGACCCAACCTGGTGTGGTGATACCGGCCTGTAATCCCAGAGACTCAAGAAACTGAGGCAGGAGTTTCACACGTTTGATGACAGAATTAAAATAAATAAATAAATAATTGTGACCCATGCCTTATGTACAAAATATTTTTAATATGGAGTCAATAAACCCTTAATTGCAATTTTTATAATAAAAAGCACATATGTTAGACTTTCCTTCGTGTAGAGCATTATATTAATTAAAGGTTGTAACCACATCATTATGTACTCCAAGAATTTAGATAATGATTCTTCTCTCTTTTTCTTTTGTTTGCTCCCAATTTTAATGTGGTCCAGTGATAAATGTTTAATAATATGTGCTTTCAATACTCTGATAGAAATGACTGTCATAATGTAAATATATTCCACGCTTCCTATGTATTACATTAGTCATTACTGGAAGATAAAATATGAATAATTTATTGGTGGAAAGTTAGAATTAATCTGCTGACAAATCATACTTAACAGTTCCTAAGGGTGTGGAGCTTTGGGAAACAAAGGCATATTCTTTGTTAATAATAGTGACTCCTTGAAAGACTGAGAAAATAATTTTACCTCCTCCAGAAAAAGTCAGATTAACAATTATGTAGCTTATTTTCTCATAATGTGATGATCTTAAGTAAGAATTGTTTCATACATTATAACTGGCATTTTATCATTTTTTATTTTTTAAATATTTTTTATAGTAGATAGACACAATACCTTTATTTTATTTTTATGTGGTGCTGAGGATCGAACCCAGTACCTCACACATGCTAGGCAAGTGCTCTACCAACTGAGCTACAACCTCAGCCCATAACTGGCATTTTAAATTACAGAGTTTTTGTAAGTGTTTGCCTGCAGATATGCAATAAAGTAATATCATTTATTTAAAATTCTATGTTCAAATGCGATTATTTTTAAAAGATAAGTTTTATATCAGTCCATTTGAAAAAATAAAATATTTAAATTTAGAATAAAAATAAAATCCATTAAAAGTACACATTACATAGAATAGTGCTCTACACCGAAGCTACAAGTAGGAACGGGGATTGAGATATCATGAGAGAGGGTTTTTGAAAACTGGAAGTCAGAGAGGAGAAAATAAGTGAATTGAGATACTTTGAGAACTGCTAATTTTGAGTAAAGTCTAGGTGAATAATAATGATTAAAAATTAAAAATTTATTAGAATTTATAATGTTGCACGTGCGTTTTCCCCATTTAATCTTCAAAATAACTCTTCAAGCTGGATGCTATGTTTTTCCTGATTTCCAGTGAGGAAACTCAGGCATGGAGTTGTCTTAAGGTCTCAACTTGAATAGCATCAAACCTAAGAGGTTGATCCAGGAGCTCTTGTTGTCTAATACTGCAAGTCTGATGCATGGTAATTTTCCAATAAGATCTTCACTTGATTCCCCTTCCTTGTCTCCATTTCCTGGGATCAATTATATATATATAATTTATAATATAATATTTAATATTTAATATATTTACATATTAAATATTATATATAATATTTAATGAGTATTAAAATATATATATTTTAATACTCATGAGAAGTAGCAAAAATAGTATAGACTTGCTCAAGTCCCAGCACTTGGGTAGATCGGTATTTTTTGTATTAGCCATTCTAACAGGTATGCTATAGCACCTCCTATAGTTTTGATTTGTATTCCTCTAATGGCTACAGATAATGAATATCTTTTAATGTGCTTATGTGCCATTTCTAAACTATGTAGTATAGTGTTCAAGTCTTCTGTCTACTCTCTAATTGGATTGCTTATTGCTTTATTCCTGAGGGTAGGGAGTTCTTGATAAATTTTGGCTATCAATCTATGACACTGATATGATTTGCAAATATTTTCTCCCAGCTTGTGGCTCACTTTTTCATCCTCTTAATTGAGTCTTTCTCAGAGTAGAACTTTTTAATTTTGAAGAAGTCCAATTTATTGATTTTTTTCCCCATAAGGATCATGTCAAAGACATAATAGGTGTCATGTCTAATAATTCTTCCTCTAACTCCAGGTCATGAGAAGTTTCTTTATGTGACGCTTAGGTCAAGGCCTTTTTATTATTGCCCTGTTGTCCAATGTTCCAACACTATTTATTGAAAAGACTTTCTTTCTTCCCCACCAAATTTTAAAAAGTACTTTCAGTGCTTATGGACTCCTAGTTTCCCAGGCTAAAGTAACAGTGGAACATAAGACATTTTAGCAATGTGGAATTACTGTATCCTGAGCTTTCTAACTGCAGTTTGTTCATTAGTGCATGGAAAGGAGCAAGTGCTGGCTCAGCCACCACCCACTGGAGGCATGAAACACACTCAGGGATGGTGGGAGTCGTCCTCAAGTCCTCCATGTGCCCTCCCTGCTCATGCAGAGTGAACCAGTCCTGGCTAACATACTTTCACAAATTGTGATAGAAAACTATTTTTTTCCCCAGAATACCTTCCATTTGCACACCCTGAAATAAGAAGATACTGTTATAGTTTTGTGTTTATTTAAAGGTGGCATTTTCTTATTACAAAAGGAATATACACTCACTGTAATATATTTGGAAATTAACAAAACAACTCCACCAACCCCTCCTCTTCCTTCTTCTCTTCCTCCTTCTGGTTCTCTTCCACTTTCTCTTATCTTCATTCATGGGAACAATATAATTTCATAATGGTGGTCTATGTCTGTTGTAGAAGGGGAAAGGTGAGAAAGGACCTTCAGCAGGTAGATGGATGGAGAGATGGAGTTTGAGGTAAATATAGTAGAGGGTAACATGTTCATCATGGTACAGATATGAGAATCTATTTTTGCTCCCATTTTGGTCTTTCAGCTTGAAATGTTTCAAAAATAAAATAAAAATGAATAAAAACCCTTAAGGCATTCACTTTCAGATGAAGAGACACTAAACATTTATGATCTCTATTATTAAATTATACTGAACTAGAAGGTCAGAGGCAGAGTTCCTGCCATCCTGGAGATGAGTGGATGCTGCTCTTGACTGTTTAAAATGCACAGTGCTTTTATTACATGACATGAAAAATAAAACCATAATCTGTCTGGATTTGGGGGTAGGTGATAGATGGGAGGTAAATGAGATATTTTCCCTGAGTCTCTTTATAGGTGTACTATTCTTGGTATATGTGACAGCATGAATAAATGACAAGTATGGCAATTTCAAAGAATTTCTTGATGTGTTAAGATAATAAGAGCAGGCAGGTGAACAGAGTGGAAACCATTTGTTCAGCAACTTGAATTTGCCCTTCACAGTCAACTGACAAATTTTATAGAAGGTTTTGTAGGTTTAGTTTGCTAATGGGTCTGTTACTTTTTAATAAGTTCCTTTTTTCAGACATCTTGGCCCCATCGGTCACCTGATTAGGCTTTGGAGACTTAATATTGAAATATAATTATAAATATTAATAAGCTTTAAAAATGGAGGCATCTGTCGAAAATCTGTAGCATAAGAATCAAGTGGGAAAAGTTATTGAGGAAGCAAAACAGGACACAATTTTATATTATCTATTGTGTGAGCCCATGGCAAAAAACACAGCAAAATTATTAAAAAGAAGTATTTGGAAGTATAGGTAAGTTTAATTTCCTCATTTACATTTTTTCCTGTAAATCCGAGTTTTCTAAACCTGTGTATGCAGCTGGAGTTACATTGAGAGTAATAACACAGATGTCTTTGTCCTAATTCCCTGCCTGCCTACACAGAACTGTGGCTCCTTGAAAACCCACTCACCTTCTTTTCCAACACATGGAACTCCCAAACATCTTTAATCTGAGTTAGAAACTAGAATTACCCATCACTTAAGTAGAAATCTTGGCTTCACATATATTTATTGTAAGAAGGTATTACAACCAATCCTTATGACTTGCAGATTCTGTATTTACAAATTTTCCTTCTTGCTACAATTTATCTGTAGCCCACAAATCAATAACTCTGGTGTTTTCATACTAGTGAATCAGCATATTTATTAAGTGAGGTGTGTCTTTAAACAGGAAGGCACATAAAACAAGATTATGTATTAATCAGCTGATGGAAATGTGATCAGAAGCTCACTGGAACCTAATCCTGTGTTTCCCATAGAAGAAATGGCTCAGTATTTGCTAATCCACTGTTCATGGTGATTTTATATAATAAAACTATCATGAATAATAAGAAATGACTGTTCTTGAATAAAGATAGGAAAAAGATCTAATTAAAGTAGACTAAAATGACTATATCAATAAGATTAACATCAATCATCCTGATAGAGGAAGGCCAGAAATTATAAAAGGGTTTGAGGACTTGGGGAAGGAAGTAAAAGGGAGAAGTAAGGCGAAGGAAATTTGAGGGAAGAGTGGGAAATGGAAGAGTTGAAGAAGACCAAATTCAAGGAGTTGAGGTCATCTACCAAAGGCAATGTGAGACTTAGAAGGGGACCCAAGAAGAATGACAGCATTTGGAATAGCCACTGAGAGAAGCTCAGATTGAAAATGAAATGGCACTAGGGTGCAAGAACAGGAAAAATAAATTTATTTTATGGCATTTTTAAAATTAAAATAACATAGAAAAACGAGGCTTATAAGAAGATTTCATGGGAACTATAAAGCAGCTTTTTTTAAAAAAAGACAATATAGTCACAAAATAATATTGTTTCCCCCTAGCCATTAGCCCAGCATTTACATTGACTGTTTGGAGGTAGAACTATCATTTTCAGGAAACGTATATGTTCTTCATTCTAAAACAAATTGCATATGTGATTTTCAAGTGCCAGCCTTTATATTGTATTTTTGGCAATACAACATAAAGTAAATTTATGTTTCCTATTCTTGCATTCTAGTACTATTTCATTTTCAACCTGAGTATCCCTCAGTGGCTATTCCAAATGCTGTCATTTTTCTTGGGTCTCCTGCTAACTCACATCATCTTTAGTAGATGACCTCAATGCCTTGAATTAGGTCTTCTTCAATTCTGCCATTTCTCTCTGCCCTCAAAATTTCTTCAACCTAGTGCTTCCTTATTTCCTTAGCATTTTACATTTAGTAGTAATTAACAATTATTTATTGAGCTGTACATATAGATGATACAAGCAAGAAATATATAATAAATGAAAAAACATCCTCAACCACCAAGAGTCTTTTGTTGGTAGGATACACTGACAAGGGAAGAATTTATTGTGTTTTAGAGTGGTGGGTGTTACAATTGAATAGACAGAATGCTTGGATTTGTTAGAAGCCCCAAGACCCAATACTGGTGGTTTCATAGATGGGAAAACTTGACAGAACAGTTGTGTTAGAAATGGTTGTCCAGGAGATAGAGTGGATTTTAGGCAGTATGAAGTCCCAGAGACACTAACTACATAAAATTGCCTATCAAAGAGAACTAAACAGACATTTCTCAAAAGAAGGAACACAAATGGCCAACAACTATATGGAAAAAAAAAAGTTCAACATCCTTAGCAATCAGAAAAATGAAAAGCAAAATTACACTGAGATTTCATCGCACTCCAATTGGAATAGTAATTATCAAGAATACAAATAATAAAAAAGGAATACAAATAATAATAAACACTGGAAAGGATGGGGAAAAGGTACACTCATACCTTGTTGGTGAGACTGTAAATTAATACAACCACTCTAGAAAACAGTGTGGAGATTCCTCAAAAAACTAAGAATGGAACCACACCATATGACCACTATCCCACTCCTCAGTACTCATCCAAAAGTACTAAAATCAGCATACTATAGTGATAAAGCAACTCCAATGCTTCTAGTAACATAACTCACTATAGCCAAGATATGGACCCTGTCCAAGTGCCTGTCAATAGATGAATGGATGAAGAAAATGTGATACACACACACACACACACACATACATATACACACACACATCACTCAGCCATAAAGAAGAATGAAATTATGGCATTTTGCTGGTAAATGGGTGGAAATGGAGAACATCAAGCTAAGTGAAATAAGCACAACTCAGAAAAATCCAGGGTTGAAAGTTTTCTCTCGTATGAGGAAGCTAGAGCAAGTAAGAGGAAAAGAGCAAGGAGAGGGAGGATATCATAAAGATAGAGGGAAGATCAGTGGAATAGAAGGAGATGAGAGAGAGAGAGAGTGGGGACGTGAACAGGGAAGAAATGAGGAATGAATTCTATTATGCAATCTGCATATGTAATTATACCACAGTGAATTCCACCCTTATGTATATCCATAAGCACCAGTGGGGAAAAAAAAAATGAGTGAAAGGAAGAACAGTAGAGTAAAGGAAGGGGAATAGGAAGAGGGAAGAAGGGAGGGAAAGAGGGGCACTGGGGACTGAAATAGAGTAAATGAAACTCCATATGTGTATGATTATGTCAAAATGAACCCAACTATTATGTATAACTATAATACATCAATAAAAGCAAAAAAAATGCTTGCCAAAATTAATGTCAAAATTTATGCTTTATTCTATGTTGTATTACATTTTTTTTTTTTGGTACCAGGTATTGAACCCAGGGATGCGAAACCACTGAGCCACATCCCCAGTTCTTTTATTTTTGAGACGGTGTCTCTCTAAGTTGCTTAGGTCCTTTTCAAGTTGCTGAGGCTGGCTTTGAACTTGTGATCCTCCAGCAACAGCCTCCTGAGCTGCTGAGATTATAGGCGTGCACCACTGTGCCTGGTTATATTACATTTTTAAGACTAGTGGTTGTCATGATTGCTCATCTCATACTCTTCCTGTGTAAAGTTTTATGTCACCATCAGAATAATTGTCATGAAAATTTTAATGTTAGTATTTCTATAAATTGCATTTATTATTTGTTCTTTTAAACTATGACATTCCCCCATTTTTACTATAATTATAATCTATTTAAATTTTGAGTGCTCATAAAACATAATAAATTATTATAAATTTATGATTGTGTTATGAAAAAATAAAAAGGCATTTATCTATTACTAAACTATTTTAGACACCTCACAAAGATGATTTAAGAATATATATGGAGAGGATTTGGGGTGAATTTTTCATTAAACATCTTTATTGACCAGCTTTTAAAAAACATTTAAAATAATCCTGAGAATTCTTTTATAAGCTAATATTTTTCTCCCAAGCAAGGTTGTGAGAAAACTTTCAAATAATAAGCCTCAAAGTTCTGGCAAAGTTTGAGGTTATAAACATATTTTTTGAGGAATGGAGCATTTCTATAAATATTCACCCTGGATGAATGGTCTGCTTGGAAGTGGTATATATTTCAACTCAAATAAATTTTACATTGGTTTATCTGTCTTTCGTTTATGGAATAGAAAATATAAGTGCTTTCAGATGTGTTGGGAGTTCTTTTTATTCTCCAACTGGCTTTTATTAAAACACTGTCTATAGAATACTTATTTGCAACTAGAGTATTTTCTGCTTTAGGACAGCTTTAAATTGTCTTAAATTTTTTTTTTTCATACACAGACTCATTGTTTGAAAACAGTTTGAGTCTTTTTAGAGAAATGCCCGTGAGCTGTGTGGTTATATATTACATTTTAAATTAGCCATTTTCTCTGACCTGTAGACTGTTTTTATGTTGCCATAAAAACACAGAGAACAGTATTTTAAATATATGGTCAAACATACTGGCTGGTTATTGGAACTGGCTAATGGATCTTGCACAATATTAGATGTCTTTAAAGGTTTATTACTGGTTTAAAGAATACCAGGATGTACATGCACGCATGCGTGCATATTAAAGATAAGCCCTTTGAATTCTTAGAACATGTGCATAAAGGCAAGTGTTGTACTTCATTAGAAATAAATTTATGTCAGTATATTTCATGCTGCTGCGTGGTTTCAGTTTTATATTGACATAACATATAGTCATAAATAGACATTTGGTATAATATTTCTTGTTGTCATTGAGTTGATATATTTGAACTGAAATGCTGTCTATTTTTCAGTTTGCTATTTGAAGTGAACATGGATTGCTTACACTGTTGTCGAGGGCATTGGGTTACTTAGTTTCCTGAGGTGAATGTGATGTGCTAGTCCTGAAAGACATGAAATTATTTTAAAAAATAGTTTCAGAAGAGGAGAGAGAAAAACTACCAAGTTATTAACTTGACATTTTAGATGTCAATTATTAAATGACTGAATATAGAAACTGTCTATCACAGTATTGTAGCCAAGGGAAAAGTTATATATGCTTGAGACCAAATGTAACAGAAAGGGTCAGGAATATTCACCAAGGCTTAACTTGAGCAATGATTTCTAACCTTTTCTCTTTTGTGATAGATTTTTGTGGATACCTAGTGTTGAAGAAATTTTTAGTGTTCTTTTATATATCACAGTGGATAATTGCTACAACTATTAACATTATATTAGTATTGTAGCAAACTGTTGATTGCTAGTCAGGATAAGCTGTGCTCATAATGTCCCTCACATATATAAAGCAAGTGAGTGAGGGGATGCTTGAAATCACTTTATGCATACCTGAAAAAGCAAATGATTTTAAAATATTGATAGTTTACCATATACAGCACTGAAACATGCCTCATGCTTGATCACTGCACAGCAGCCTATTCTGATAGCATGTTTAACAACTGCCAGTCTAGAGGACCCTGCCTATGGAGGACACACAAACATTGTGAATGATCAAGATTTTGTTATCATTGGTGGAAAGTAGCATTACAAGACCTGAGTTCATTGCAACATGTAGACTTTATTGGATTGAGCTGTTCACCAAGGAGCAGTATTGATTAAGTTTCTGAGATAAATGCTTTGACGAAATTTTAAAATCAATACATATGTTTGCATTAGGACTTTAAGTCACTTGTAATTTTTAATGGAGATGATGGTGCTCCATTTGGGAATATAATTTGATGAATTATGGATGAGAATAATGATTGGACTTCATTTATATCAATCAGGATTTTCTAGGATCTCTGATTGGTTACCACTTCTAGAGATTTGGAAGAATTAGGACTGGAATGTATCTGAATAACTATTATTTATGACAGGGATGTGCTTGGGCAGGATGTATGTCATTACAACGAATAAGAGAAGGATTATTTTTCTTTGGCAGTCAAGGCATTGTTTAAGTGTTATAAAGAGGTAGTTATTCACAATGACATCATTTATGAGATGCCATTGATGGAAAATGGAAAAGGAAAATGGCAAAAAGGAAAGAAATAGAGAAGTAGCTTTCAAGTTTTTCTCCAATGGAAAAATAAAAAACGAAATAATAACCAAAAAGAACATGCCAGAGAAAATATTTAAAATGGAAGAATATTGTTTTTCTGAAGGATAACTGAATTAAATATTTCTTTTAAGGTAAATTAAAAGAAAACATTACAGAAGATAGGGAGAAATAAACCAAAGCAATAATATATGGAAGAAATAATGTAAACTCTGTTTATTTTTTTTTTCTTCTAAAATATTTCTAAGGAAAAAGACTTTCTAGTGAAACATGAAGGAAGGCAAGAAAAACTCTCATGCAGTAAAATGTTAAGCAAAGTGTTAGATAGGTTAATGCAGTGTAAAGATGTAGTACTGGCTTCTTAAGCAATGCAATGACTGAATCATTTCGATTGCTATTGCCTCAGGTAATTCCTCAAATGATAAAAATAAATTTATCTATATTTCTAATAACAAGATCAAACTAATCCCTGAAGGAGAATCTTGGTAGCATACATCTGGGTTGTCAGGCAATGACCTGGATAAGCTGTGTTGGCTGTATCTAAAGGTTACATTTATTTATTTACTTATTATTTACTTATTTATTTATCCAATGCCTATTGTTATCAGCAATGATCTAAGTGCTAAAGAGTACAAATTATTTTAAATCAATGAGTTATCAGTCTAATGTGAAGAGTGAATCTAATCAGTATAAAACATTCAAGGGAAAAAACAGCAACTGCATTCTTTCCAAACCCCCTTTTGAAACACACACACACACACATATATAAATTTTTGTGTATAGTTTTATATATATATATATATATATATATATATATATATATATAGGATTGTGCTGAAATACTGCTCTTGGATACATATGTACTTCTACAAATTTCATAATACCCATATAAGTAAATAAGGTCATGTGACTGTTCATGATCAAAGAGTTGGAAGAAGCAAAATTGATATAAATCATTTCCAGGTTAAAGCATTTATTCATAGGCGTGTTCTCTTCTCCCTACCGAGATGACTGAGAAGCTATGTGTTACTAGTTGGCATAGCAATAATGAGTAAGTAGACTGGGTTCTCAAGACACCTCTTTGCCAGGAGCTATCCTGAAGAGCCTCTGGGCTCATGGCTGACTTTCCAGGCATTAATCCACTGAGAGATCATGGTTGTTGAGCTTGTAGTAGAACTTAACCTACACTGACCAATAGGCTGCCAATATCTGACATCCCCTTGCTATTGCTGTGAGATATCCCTGGATGGAACTCTCAAATACATTAACGATGTTCTGGGAAATGTCAGGGCACCAAACTTCCCCACCAAACGTCATTAATTCCTTAGCTATAAATCAAACACAGAGTGTTTTAACCTTAATCTCTTTATCCTCTTCCCTTATTACAGGCTCTTCACTTGTGACCCATCATTTTAGCTGATAGAAAAATCATGCAACACTTGATTGGGCTAAGTGATTATTTTCATGCCTTACCTTGGTGTTGCTGGATTTTTATTAAATGGGACCTTTGGAACTTGAGATAATCCTGTCACAATATATTACAATTATTTCTTGTGTGTCTGTATCATCATATACATCACTGGGACCACTTCTTGTTCAATTTTATATTCCCCAAACATTAGACATTGTCTGGAACATTAATAAACATATGAAGAATAATTGAATAAATAAATTGATAAGTGAGCAAATAAATGATTGTAATTATGAGGTCCCCCCCACACTTTTGTGTCTTATGACCAAAAGAGTATAGTTAAAGAAGAAAATGGAAAGAGGCTAGGGTTGTGGCTCACTGGTAGAGTGCTTACCTGACCCTAAGCACTGGGTTCAATCCCTCAGCACCATATAAAAATAAATAAATAAGAAGCCCATAAAAAAAAAGAAAATGGAAAAATGGTCTTTTTACAGTGAAAACATAAAGAATTTTTATAGTGTTACAACAACCTAAAATGTATTAATATAATATTAGGCTTCAACTTCAAATCAGCATTTAATCAGGTGTCTTCTTTGCCCTGGATAATCAGATATGACCTAAGGGAAGAAAGTGACACAAGACCATTAGAAGGACTTATCTTCAAGGATGATAATCCTTTGTGTCTAGAAAGTGGTATTTCAGACGCTTGGGGGCATGGTAGGAAATGGCCTAGGGCTTTAATGGAGTGGTTCCCTGTGATGAGATACTGGACTTCCTAAATAACTTAAAGGCAGAACTGCAGAAGCTTAAAACCTAGTAGCAAAACAAAAGGGCTCCTTGGTCTTCAGTAGGGTTAATAGTTTACATTGTATTTTCTTTACTATTTAATGAGAGAAACAAATAATGCAACTCAAGGTTTTCTTTGATAGTTAAAGCATTCCCATAAATGATTCCCTTGGAACTTTGAGATGATTTTCCAAAAGGTTAAAGTCAGGGTGGCTGAGGGGTATGCAGGCTTCCAGGCAAAGAGGAAGAACAACTTGAACACTTCTTACTGAATTGTCAACTTGAGCAGCATTAAGGCGATCTTAATGTCTAAAGGGGAAATAGAAGCCAAATTTTTATTGATGTGGTTAGTAGTATCAGTAGTTGCAGACACTGAGCCCCTACCTTGTTCCAGGCATGATGATAACTCTGCATATTTTACCTTATTAAATCTTTCCAACAACCTTTTGAGTGTTGTTCCATCATCTCCATTTTACAGATGAGAAACGAAGGTGAATTGTGCATGTTATAATGTCCCACAGTTAACAGGTCAGTCCCTAATTGAGGCACTTCACAGTTTTCTCACAGATGAGAATGGAGTTCTGTCATTTCTTTCTTCCACCTCTTTCCCTCCTGTGCTATTTCCAGCTTTGTTAGGATGTAATTGACAACTAGGAATTGTATATATTCAAGGTGCATGACTTGATGTTTTGATATACATGAACCCCGTGAAATCATCACCTTGATCAAATTAACTAACATATCCATCGCCTCACATAGCTATGTGTGTGTGTGTGTGGGGGTTATAGTGAGAACTATTTGCTCATAGCAAATTTTAAGTATACAATTCGCTATGGTTAAGTATAGTTGCCGTGTTGTACATTAGATCTCCAGAACTAATTCATCTTGCCTACCTGAAACTTTGTACCCTCAGACCACATCTCTCCAATTCCTCCAGACCCTAAACCCTGGCCAGAACCACTATTCTATTCTGTGCTTCTATGAGTTGAACTATGTTAGATTTCACATATAAATGAGATCATGTGGAATTTTTCTTTCTGTGCTTAGTTTATTTCATTTAGCACATCTTCCAGGTTTATCCATGTTGACATAAATGGAAACATTTTCTTCTTTTTTTAAAGGTTGAAAAATATTCCAGTGTGTGTGTGTGTGTGTGTGTGAGTGTGTGTTTATGTACCCACCAACTTGGTTCTTTTCCTTGTTACTAAGGCTCATTTCATTTAGCACCTTCATACCAAGAAGTTTTTCCTCCTTGGTCCACTATGGTTGGTCAGGTTGGAGAGTACATCTTTCTCTGGGAATCCTTCAGAAAAACCCACAGCTCTAGTTTGGGCTATAGCCTAAGATTGGGTAAGAGGGACTTCATAGTGTCTGACCTCCCTTCTATTCAAATGGGAAAGTGAGCAGCTTTAGCTCATATATCAATATTTTTCATGATTATGGGATAATTTTTTAAAGAGACTACATATTTTGAGGTAAACATTAAAATTAAAAAAAAGAAAAGAAAAAAGATAGCCAGAATTTCAATGTTTTCTTAGGTTTAATGAATTTCTGGAACTCTTTTCTGCAAGTATTTTTATCACGGGTTGTTGGATCACATATATTTTTTTAAAAACAGTTCTTAAGTGCATATAAAGAGTATGTGATTAGAGAGATTTTGTTTTTGTGATAAATGGAAGTATTTAGGGAACCCTAAAACTATTGAGCATACTTTGGCATTAGTAATAATAAAAATAAGATATTATGGTTAGCAATTGGATTTTTATATTTGTACAATTACCAAGTACTTTTGCTAGTGTATTTCATCAATAGATTTTTAGAAATGGTTTGTAAGGCATGTAGAGTGGGTGTTCTTATTAGTTCCTATTTCATAGAGAGGAGACTGATCTTATGTGGCCAGATTTGTGAGGGGATTAAGGAGAAGAGAAAGAAGAGGCCTAAATAATGTATTTATAGAAGATTGGAAGTTGATTCTTGAGACCTGGAATGTTCGAAGGCAGAAAGTACAGCATCATGCTTGCAGGTGAGTTCTACTAGTCTGGCTCAATGACCAAGGTTGTTATATTCTCCTACCCCTTTTCTGTAAGTTGCTTAGCCAGAGCCATTCTGATTTGTTCAATAGATATTAACATTGTTTTAATCCACTTTCCTGGAAAATTCTCTTCCCCAAATGCTAACCTGGCCTGGCTGGATTCTAATAGTGAATTCTGAAAGGAGGAACTACAACTGTGGGAATATTGTCAGTTTAGTACTTCTTGGCTCCACAGATGATGTAATCAGCATTATAATTGGGAGCAAAAATTCACATCCTTGTACACATGCTATGCGTAAGATTGCATGTGAGCTATTGGGATTGAGGAGAAATGCAAATGCAATGAAATATATTTCTTAATGAGCTTGCAACCTAATGAAATTGTCTAGGGCTAAAAATTAACTCAGTTTTTCCTCTCGTAAACAATATGCGGTCTTTAGCACTCAAAGATAAGGTAACCAGGAAAAAAAGATGCATTCATTTATTTAGTAACAGTGAGTGCCTGATGGGTGAACTGACAACATCCTAGACCCTGGGGACCAATGGCACTGGAGACCACCAGATCCTCTTCTCCACTCAAATAGAGGAAATGATTTAAAAAGAAGTAGACACCAAAATCAACTAAATAGTCCAAATTGTAAGTGTGATGAGGCAAAAAAGAAAAAAAAATCAAGAGGCTAAGAAATGGAAAAACAAATTTTAATAAGAACAGGATGCTCAGGGAAGTAGGTACAGAACTTAATTTAAACTGAGACCTGGGGTGAGAAGAGCTGTATGGAGAGAAGAGGAATGGTGTTGTAAATAGAGGGAATAGCACCTTCCAGAACTCTAACTCAAACCAGCAAAAACAGAAAGAGGAACTTTTTGGTGTATGTGAGCAGGAAATCCAGGGGTGGATCTCATTTTCAGCATGCCCACGTGGTGGGACTCTGCTCTTGCTCTGGCCCCCACACTCTGCAGCTCTGTTTCTCTGTGCATGGGCTTTATCCTCAAGGCCTCCCTCACTCAAGGCCAAGGTCTCACCTGCAGCTGAAAGCACAGGCAGAACTGGTGCCTTCCTCTCCTGTGAGCCATTGGTGGAGAGGGTTTTACCTGAGGAAAGGGGATTCTGGGTAGGTAAAAGCAACAGCCTTGCACTTGTGAAAATCATGAAAGCCTGAGAGATCTCAGCAAAGGCCACGGCAGGCAGAGGGAGGGGAGCGGGCCGCCCTGATGGGGAGGTCTAGAAGTCAGACTGTGTATTCCAGGTTTTAGGGAGGCAGTGTGGACTCCCACTAGGAGCTGTGGGGGCTGTTAAAGGGTTTTAAGTGGAGTGATATAATCCAATTCATCTAATTTTGTAATTTATAAGTTTTTTTCCAAACACTTAAAATGAACTTTCTACTCTTATCTAAGGAATAAGAGTCGTACATGAGACACGCACACCTGACTCAGATTCACCTGAGGTTAACATTTTGTCCATTAGTTTTATTATTTGTCTTTTCCATTTGTGTCTCTGTCTACACACACACACACACACACACAAAAAAAACATACACACAAAACTTAACTTTTGGGCCACTTCAGAGTAAGGTGTATGCATCTTAGTACTATATCTCTGGAAACTTCAGAGTGTTCTCCTTAATAAGGATGTGATGGCAAAACCAGACCTAGTTGTGAAATGAAATTATAAAAATTCTATGGTAAGAAACCAATGCCTGGGGAAGGGTTGGTTCCCCTGCCCTCTCTGAGCCTTTCTTCAGAAAGCCTGGTTGACCCTGGGTCCCTATCTTTTGGATTGTAGATAACTTTCTCTGGGAGTCTGACTTCTCCCCTTTGAAGTGTAAATGCACCTGTGCTGGCTGAAGGGGGGGGGGGCAAGGTTGAAATTTACAAAAGGCCTTGGAAGAGGAGCCAGTTCTTTCCCTTATCACACTCTTCTTCTGTAAACAGGCTTTCTGCCAGAAACCACCGTGCACAGTGCATGATCTGTGTTGGGCAGACTAGAAAACTTACAACCCTAGATAGCCAATAAATATTGTGAGAAACTGTGGATGGGACTCAGAATTTGGAGTTTTGTTTTTCCTCTGGCCTCTCTCCGGTGTAGTGCTGTTTGCTGCTTCTCAACCAGTCTGTTTCCTGCAGCAAGAATATTCTCTCATAAAACCCCAGCAGAGTTAGCAACTTCTGTGAATTTAATATTAATACAATATGTTAATGAATCTAACATCTGTATTCCAGTTTTGTTAGTTGTCCCCAAAATGTCCTCACTAGTTTTTTCCCCCCTCCTATGAAGAAGATAGTGTATGGTCACATATTGTATTTTATAGTCTTGTCTCTTCAGTCCTCTTTCATCTGGGACATTTCCTGTCTTTGTTCTTTATGACATTGACATTTTGGAGGAATACATACCTCCTTTTATAAAAAGAGCATGTTTCTTGTTTGGGGATCATCTGACGACTCCTCAGGGTCAGGCTGAGATGTATGTGTCACTTGCACGGGCTCCTGTTCATCTGCTCCCTGGGTCATACCAATTTTGCTCTCTTGGTCAAGATTCAATTTCTTCTCCTCTTCCTTCTCATTATTATTAATTTGAAGTTAATGAGCTATCTGAGCCAGGTGCAGCGGTACACACCTGTAATCCCAGAAGCTCCGGAGGCTGAGGCAGGAGGATCACGAGTTCAAAGCCAGCCTCAGCAAAAGCAAGGTGCTAAGCAACCAGTGAGACCCTGTCTTTTACCCAACGTTGGAATCAGCTCTTTCTCTAGTGGGGAATAGTATTAGAGACCAATAACTGGCTGGGTGCTAGGTGTACACATTGCTATTTGGAGGGTCCTGGTGATAGAACTAGGAAATATATGGGCATTTTAATTTTACACACATCTAGGTATGAATGCAGATAATGCATGTACACAAATACATATTTATGCATCTACACATATGCACACATATTACACACACCTATCTGCATTTAGAACATGAGTCGACACACTTTTAGCTGTGATCTCCCCTCAGACTTGTTCATCCTCTTTCCTTGTACAGTTAGAACTTGGCTCCCAACAACATTATCTACCCATTTGCTCAAGCCAGTAATACATCTGTAACAGTTTCAGAATTGTTCTTCCTAAACAAACAAATGTATTGAAAAGAGTTCAGGGTGTGTTTGCTATTCTCCTTCTCCCCTGCTCTGCCAAAGCCTGGGGGTATATCATACATTACTGTGTTCACAAATGGCTTAGATCAGGTCTCTGTCTCCTTTCCTCTTTCTGTGAGATCATGTTGTTCATTTGAACCACAGTTGGGTTGGTTTGTTTTAGCTTACTTTCATTTTCAGTTTTTCCTCTTTCCCTTCCTGTTGATTCAATTTTTTTTTTGCATGTGTGAATGTTAACATCCTTCTGAAATAAAAATTGCATGAAAAGTTACATGCACAGGAGTCCTATTCCCTCCCTTCCCCACCCTTTCCTATTAGTTATGCTTCCAAAACCCTGCTTCCTACTTATCTTGTCTGAATTTCTTTGTATGGATAAGAGGTAAATTAATGTCTTTTTCCCCCTTTCTTTCTTACAGAAAAGGTACATACTACATAAGTTATTTTACAATTTGATTTTTTTTGATTAACAACTTCTGGGAATTTTCTTTATCAGTTCATGAATGTTGTCCTCATTCTTTTCACAGCTGCATAATACTGCATTATGCATATTTATCATAGTTTCTTCAGTTTCCTCTGCTTCAAATATTTTGCATTTACAAGTAATTTTGCATAAACAACCCTTTCTGCACATCTGTGGGTATCTTTAGAGATACCTTTAGAGTAAAATTCCTATATGTGGAGTTGCTGGATAAATGGTAAAATACATACATAGTGTATTATAGGTTGAAAAATAGTTCTCTCTAGAGAATATTCGATTACCTATAACATTGCATTCTAGTGCCTGTTTCTCTACAGCCTTATAAGAGAATGTGTTATCTTTTGCCAAAATTTCTGTCATTATTTCTTGTTTAGATAAAGCTTATGTTTTAGTAGAATCCTCAGGAAGGGCATATGAGCACACTGGGTAATGATTACCTGATTTCTTGTATACTCAAGGGCATTTGTTTACAGCATTGACTAATGAGAACAGCTTAGATGGATGTTGTATTCTTTTTTTTTTTTTTTGGTGTTGGGGATTGAACTCAGGGACACTTAACCACTGAGTCACATCCCCAGGAATATATTTTTTAAAATTTATTTTAATTAGGTATATATGACAGCAAAATGCATTTTGACTCATTGTACATCATTGCAGCACAATTTATCATTTCTCTGGTTGTACACGATGTAGCGTCACACCATATGCACAGACTTACATGTACCTAGGGTAATGATGTCCATCCCATTCCACCATCTCTCCTGCCCCTATAACCCTCCCCACCTTCCCTCCTTCCCTTTTGCCCAATCAAACTTCTCCATTTTTCCTATGCCTTCCCACTCCCCATTATGGATCAGCATCCACTTATCAGAGAGAACATTTGGCCTTGGTTTTTTGGGATTGGCTTACTTCACTTAGCATGATATTCTCCAACTCCATCCATTTACCTGCAAATGCCATGATTTTATTTTCTTTTAATGCTGAGGGATATTCCATTGTGTATATATACCACAGTTTCTTTATCCATTCATCTGTTGAAGGGCATCTAGATTGGTTCCTTAGCTTAGCTACTGTGAATTGAGCTGCTATGAACATTGATGTGAGTGTGTTACTAGAGTATGCTGATTTTAAGTCCTTTGGGTATAGACCAAGGAGTGAGGTAGCTGGGTCAAATGGTGGTTCCATTCCAAGTTTTCTAATGAATCTCCATACTGCTTTCCAGATTGGTTGTACCAATTTGCAGTCCCACCAGCAATGTATGTGTGTTTATTTTCCCCCACATCCTAGCCAACATTTATTGTTGTCTGTATTCTTGATAATTGCCATTTTAACTGAGATGAATGGTGTGAGATGAAATCTTAGAGTAGTTTTGATTTACATTTCTCTAATAGAGATGTTGAACATTTTTTTATATATTTGATGATTGATTGTATATCCTCTTCTGAGAAGTGTCTCTCTTCAGCTCCTTTGCCCATTTATGGATTGAGTTGTTTATTTTTTTGGTGTTTTTTGAGTTTTTTACATATCCTGGAGATTAGTGCTCTCAAAATATAGGCTCTCTGTTTACCTCATTGATTGCTTTTTTTTTTTTTTCAGAGAAGAAGCTTTTTAGTTTGAGTTTACCCAATTTATTAATTCTTGATTTTATTTCTTGCAATTTAGGAGTCTTGTTAAGGAAGTCGGGACCTAATCCAACATAATGAAGATTTGGGCCTACTTTTTCCTCTATTAGGCACAGGGTCTCTGGTCTAATTCCTAGGCCTTGATCCATTTTGAGTTGAGTTTTGTGCATGGTGAGAGATAGTCATTTATTTTCATTTTGCTGCATATGGATTTCCAGTTCTCCCAGCACCATTTGTTGAAGAGGCTATGTTTTCTCCAATGTATGTTTTTGGTGCCTTTGTCTAGTATCAGATAACTGTATTTATGTGGGTTTGTCTCTGTGTCTTCTATTCTGTACCACTGGTCTACATGTCTCTTTTGGTGCCAACACCATGACATTTTTGTTATTATAGTTTTGTTAGTATAGTTTAAGCTGTGGTATTGTGATGCCTCCTGCTTCACTCTTCTTGGTAAGGATTGCTTTGGCTATTCTGAGTCTCTCATTTTTCCAAATGAATTTCATGATTGCTTTTTCTATTTCTTTATGGAATGATGTTGGGATTTTAATTGGAATCACATTGAATCCATATAGTGCTTTGGGTAGTATTGCCATTTTGACAACAATATTAATTTTGCCTATTCAAGAGCATGGGAGATCTTTTCATCTTCTAAGATCTTCTTCAATTTCTTTCTTTAGTTTTCATTGTAGAGGTTTTTTACCTTTTTTGTTAATTTGACTCCCAAATATTTCATTTTTTGAGTCTATTGTGAATGAGGTAGTTTTTCTAATTTCTCTTTTAGAGGATTAATCACTAATGTATAGAAATGCATTTGATTTATGGGTATTGATTTATATCTTGATACTTTGCTGAATTCATAAATTTAGAAGTTTTCTGGTGGAGTCTTTTGGATCCTCTAAGTATAGAACCATGTCCAGTCAGCAAATAATGATAATTTGAGTTCTTCTTTTCCTATGTGAATCCCTTTAATTTCTTTCATCTATCTAATTGCTTGGGCTAGAGTGTCAAGGATTATATTGAATAGAAGTGATGAAAGAGGGCATCCCTGTCTTGTTACAGTTTTTAGAGGGAATGCTTCCAATTTTTTGCCATTTAGAATGATGTTGGTGTTGGGTTTAGCATAGATAGCTTTTACAATGTTGAGGTACATTCCTACTATTCTAGTTTTTCTAGTGTTTTGTACACGAAAGGGTTCTATATTTTGTTAAATGCTTTTCCTGCATCAATTGATATGATCATATGATTCTTATCTTTAAGGCTATTGATGTGATGTATTATATTTATTGATTTCAATATGTTGAACCAACCTTGCATCCCTGGAATGAACCCCACTTGATCACGGTACACTGTTTTTTAAAATATGTTTTTGTATGCAATTTGCCAGAATTTTATTGAGAAATTTTTCATCAATGTTCATCAGGGATATTGGTCTGAAGTTTTCTTTCCTTGATGTTTCTCTGCCTGGTTTTGGTATCAGGATGATACTAGCTTTATGGAATGAGTTTGGAAGGGTTCTTTCCTTTTATATTTCATGGAATAATTTGAGGAGTATTGGTATTAATTCTTCCTTGTAAGTCTTATAGAGCTCAGCTGTGAATCAGTCTGGTCTTAGGCTTTTCTTGGTTGGTAAGCTTTTGATGGTGTCTTCTATTTCCTTGCTTGAAATTGATCTGTTTAAGTTGAGTATGTCCTCTTGATTCAGTTTGGGTTGATCATATGCCTCTAGAAATTTGTTGATGTCTTCGAGGTTTTCTGTTTTATTGGAGTATAAATTTTCAAAAATAGTTTCTAATTGTCCTCTGTATTCTGTAGTGTCTGTCCTGATATTTCCTTTTTTTAATTGCAAATTTTAGTAATTTGAATTTTCTCCCTGCTTCTTTTCGTTAGACTGGCTAAGGGTTTGTCAATTTTATTTATTTTTTTTAAAAGGATCAGCTTTTTTTTGGTCAATTTTTTTGAATTGTTTCTTTAGTTTCGCTTTCATGGATTTCCACCCTTATTGTCATGGGTGGACTGTGTGTGGATTGTTGCACATAGTAGCCTCTTGAGGGGACAGGTCTGACACTGCAAACTGTCAGGGATTGATCATAAGATGCAGGTGAACCTCCCCCTCTAGCTCTGCCTAAGTTCCACACAGCACCTGAGATGGGTATGACTTGCCAAGATGTCCATCAATCTGCTGACCACAAGACATCATGAAGCAAGACTCCACCCTTGAAACCTTATCCCTGCCTCTGATGTCCCCCGCTATAAAATAAAGGAAACTTGGGCTTGCTCTCTCTCTCCTTCCAATGTGGAAGCAGGACCCTTAAGGTCCCAGAGCCATTGCAGAACTGTCCCGCCTTCAATTTAGAAATTATTTCTGTGTTGTGTGATTTTTCATCATATCTCTCAGCCGGCACATTTCACTCAGGGAAACCCCAAATTCATAGCTCAAGGGGACACAGGTGAGTAGTATAAGAATTGGCACCTGATTTTAAGTATTTCCTGTCTTCTACTACTTTTGGTGTTGGTTTGTTCTTTTTCTAGGGCTTTGAGCTGTAATGTCAGGTCATTTATTTGTTGAATTTTCCTTTTTTAATAAATGAACTCCATGCAATGAACTTTCCTCTTCGCACTGCCTTCATGGTGTCCCAGAGATTTTGACAAGTTCTATCGGAGTTCTCATTTACCTCTAAGAATATTTTTTATCTCCTCCCTGATGTCACCTATTATCCATGCATCATTCAATAGTGTATTTTCAGTCTCCAGATGTTGGAGTAGCTTCTCTTTTTAATTTTATCATTGATTTCTAATTTCATTCCATTATGGTCAGATAGAATGAAGGGTAGTATCTCTATTTTTTTTGTATTTGCTAAGTCTTGCTTTGTGGCATAACATGGTCTATTTTGGAGAAGGATTCACGTGCAGCTTAGAAGAAAGTGTATTCGCTTGTTGATGGATGGAATATCCTATATATGTCTATTGAGTTCAAATTATTGACTGTATTACTGAGTCCTATAATTTTCTTTATTTAGTTTTATTTTGGAAGATCTATCCAGTGGTGGGAGAGGTAAAGTCACCCAGTATTATTGTGTGGTGGTCTATTTGGTTTCTGTATTTGAGAAGGTTTTGTCTGACATACATATATGCCCCATTGTTTGGGACATAGGTATTTATGATTGTTATGTCTTGTTGATGTATGAATCCCTTAAGCAGTATGAAATGTCCTTCTTTATCCATTTTCACTAGCTTTGGTTTGATGTCCACTTTATCTGATAGGAGGTTGGAAACTCCTGCTTGTTTACATGGTCCATGTGAGTGGTATGTTACTTCCCCACCCTTTCACCTTTAGTCTGTGGATGTCTTTTCCTGTGAGATGAGTCTCTTGAAGACAACATTGTTGGGTCTTTTTAAAAAAAATCCGACCTGTCAGTTTATGTCTTTCAATTGATGAGTTTAAGCCATTCATAATCAGGGTTATTACTGAAATATGATTTGTAATCCAGGACATTTTGGTTTATTTTTAGTTTTTAACTTAATTTGGTTTCTCCTTTGATTATCCTTTCCTTTAGTATAGTTCCTCCCTTTGCTGATTTTCGTTGTTGTTTTTCATTTCCTCCTCCTGGAATATTTTGCTGAGGATGTTCTATAGTGCTTTCTCACTGTAATTCTTTTAACTTTTGTTTATCATGAAAGGTTTTTATTTCATCAAATCTGAAGTTTAATTTTGCTGGATATAAGATTCTGGGTTGGCATCCATTTTCTTTTAGAGCTTGGTATATGTTGTTCCAGGATCTCCTGGCTTTGAGGGTCTGGTTGAAAAATCTGCTGAGATACGAATTGGTCTTACCCTATATGTGAACTGATTCCTCTCTCTTGTGGCCGTGAAGATTCTATCCTTATTCAGTATGCTAGGCATTTTCATTATAATGTGCCTTGGTGTAGATCTGTTATGATTTTGTACATTTGGTGTCCTGTAAGCCTCTTATATTTGATTTTCCAATTCATTCTTTATGCTTGGGAAATTTTCTGATATTATTTTATTGAAGAGATTGTTCATTCCTTTGATTTGAAACTCTGTGGCCTCCTCTATCCCAATAATTCTTAGATTTGGTCTTTTGATTATATACCATAATTCTTGGGTGTTCTGTTCATGGTTTCTTACCATCTTCACTATGTGGTCAACTTTATTTTCCAGTTTGTATACTTTATTTTCATTATCTGATGTTCTGTTTTCAAGTGACCTAGTCTGTTGGTGATGCTTTCTATTGAGTTTTTTATTTGGTTTATTGTTTCCTTCATTTCAAGAATTTCTGATTTTTCTTTTTCAGAATCTCTCTTTCTTAAAGTAATCTTTTGCTGCCTGTATTTACTCCCTTATCTTTTTGTTGATGTGTTCACTGGTTGTTTGTATTTGCTTTCTCTTTGTTGGACTGGTCATTTTTTAAATTTATTTTTTAGTTTTCGGTGGATACAACATCTTTATTTTATTTGTATGTGGTGCTGAGGATCGAACCCAGCGCCCCACGCATGCCAGGCGAGCGCGCTACCGCTTGAGCCACATCCCAAGCCCGGACTGATCAATTTTTGCCTGTATTTGCTCATTTAGGTCATTCTTTAATTCACAGATCATTTTAATTAAGTACATTCTGAACTCCTTCTCTGACATTTCATCAACTGCACTGTCCATAGGTTTTGTTACTGTAGTGTACCGATTTGTTTGGGGTACTTTCCTCCCTTGTTTTTTCATGTTGTCTGTGTCTTCCTTTCTTGCAATATGGACCTGAGGTATTGCAGTTTCTACCTTATAATCTTGTAGTATCCATGCAGATTAACTGTACCTCTCCTTGGAGTTGGGCTCCCACACCCTGCCAGTGTCCCAAGTATAGAGGGTGGAGGCAATAGTGGAGGTAACTAGAGATAGCAGTGGAGGTAACTAGAGATAGCGGTGGAGGTGCCCCAAGATGGATGCAACCTCTTTCAGAGATGGGGCTGAAAGGGTGGGCTTTACACTGGCTTTTAGATGCCTGTTCTGTGATGTAGCTGCTTCTCACTGTAGTAGTGCAGGCTTTCTCACTGTAATTCTTTTAACTTTTGTTTATCTGTCTGTTGTTGTAAGGTGAAGGCTACTGTGTGAGGAGTTCTATGGCAATGGCTGCATGGTCCCAAGATGGAAGTGGGTTAGGCCTGGGCTCCCAGATGCGTGTGGGGCCTACCTGGGCCTACCCTGGGCCTGGGCTCCAGTGCAGTTCGGTGGGGGCGGGCCTGGGCTGGGGCCTGAGCTCCAGGGTGGGTCTGCTGATCCTCGGGGTGACTTCAGGCCTACTTTCCCAGCACTATTTTGTATTTTATTTAGAGACAGGGTCTCACTGAGTTGCATAGCACCTCGCTTTTTGCTGAGGCTGGCTTTGAACTTGCAATCTTCCTGCTGCAGCCTCCTGAGCCGCTGGGATTACAGGTGTGCACCACTGAGCCCAGCTGGGTGTTGTATTCTTGATTCACACTTTCTTCTTTCTTGCCTTGCTTGGTGTGTTGATTTTGAGCAGTCTGTGCTAGTCTATTTTTCTTAAAAGAAGGGTCTTGTAGCAATGAATTTCCTCAAATTTTGTTTACCTAGGTTCATCTCTATTCTACTCTTATCGTTGAAACATAGTTTTGCTTGATGCAAGGTTCTTGACTGACAATTTCTTTCAACACTTTGTATATTTCATCCCAATGACTCTGGACTCTGTCCTTGCTGATGAGAAGTTAGTTGTTAATGTCATCAGGTTCCTTTGTAGGGGACAAGTCATTTTTCTCTCGCAGCTTTTAAGATTTTCTCTTTGCAGTTGTCTTTTAATAAAGATGTGTTGGGGTATGGATCTCTTTGCATTTATACTATTTGGAGTACATTGACATTTATTCTAAAGCTTCATTTATTTCTTTATCTCATTTTTATCTTTTGGTTGTTTTCTTTCTTTTTCTTAGATTTTTATTGGAATCTAACCTTGTGTAGCTTGTGATTTCGTCTTATTTCTGGCTTGATTTTATCTTGTTTTCCTTCTATTTCTTTCCTGAGTTCATTCAACTCTTATTTTACTCCCCTCCCCCCTCCCCAATTTCTGGTCTTAGTTTTTGTACTGAAGATTCAAGACATTTTTTTTTATATTTACAAATATTTGTGTGAAAACATATAATTCAGTTTCAAGTGTTGGATTACAATTTCTTCAACTTTGTTGTTGATTTTTTTGGGGGGAAATTGTTTATAAATTGAAATCCTTAACTCCTACTTTCCAAAGGTTCCTAGGAGTTCTGTGTGGATGTGGTCTACTGTGTTTATTCCTACTTTCTTGGTGGTCAGTGCTCCTATTTGGTAAGTCTCTGGGCAGTTCTGCCCTCTCTTATTAGAGTGTCATGGATAGTCTCAAGAAGGTGAGGGGTTGGTGTGTTTTGTTTCTCTAATTATTTAATCTAGTAAGGATATTTAGTTTTATTTTCCTCTGCCTTTCCCTTTACTGCTGTTTCCAAGGGTTATATCATTTTTTTTCCTGATGCCTTGTTCTCCTGGGCAATGCTTCTGAGATTCCTGTTTCTGGTGCCAGAAACCTCAAACCTCTTCCCTTTGCCCAGTGCTATTAATTACCAAGTTCTGGGGATGATTTCATCTGTACCATGCCTAAGTTCTCTGCATCCCTTTGATATTTTCATGGAGTCTTCTAAGCCCCTGGCTCCAGCTCTTCACCCACAGGCTTGCAGAGGTCAGAGGGAACTGGAGTTCAGCTAGAATGTGCTGGATTTCTCTGCTTAGAGGTCATATGAGAAAGAATACTGCTAAAGGAGTGGATCACGTATGACTTTATTTTCTCTCTTTGTTGTCTTTATGTTTTTTTTTTTCCCAGGGGGTTGGAGATGAATGGGTAGATTTAAAATCAGGAAGTTGTCATTAGCCAATTTTTTGAAATGCAACATCTCTGAAATCAAGACATTATCTTAAAATTGTTATAATGAGGAACATTGTGTTATTGTCCAAGAGGTATGTTCTCTTTTATCCATATATATTGTGTTTTAAAGGCAAGGGCTTTAGAGATTTGATAAAATATGGTAATGTCTTCAAATGATTACTCTTGCTACTTTAGGGACAGTGAGTAGTACAATAAGTGTAAAATTAGCATCAGTCGTTACCAAACTTCTGTAGCAGTTCAGGTGAGATAAGACAGTGGTTGATACTTTAGGGAGAAGCAGACAGTGTTATGTTTTAGATGTGAGATAGACCCCAAAAGTTCATGTATAAGACAATGGAAGAAAGTTTGGAGGCGAAATGATTAGGCTGTGAGTGTCTTAACCTAATCAGTGCAGTAATCACCTGGTAGGGATTAATTGGATGGTAACTGCAGGCAGGTAGGGTGTGGCATGAGGAGGTAGGTCCCTGAGGTCATGCCTTTGGGGTATATATTTTGTTCTTGTAAAGGGGAGCTCTCCTCCTCTCTCTGCCCTCTGTGTAATATCATGAGCTGCTTTCCTCTGCCACACTTTTCCCTCATGATGTTCTGCTTTACCTTGGTTCCCAAAGAATGGAGTTGGCTGTCTATGGACTAAGACCTCTGAAACAGTGAGCTCTCAAATAAACTTTTCCTCCTTTAATTGTTCTTATCAGGTCTTTTGGTCACAATGATGAAAAAGCTGACTAAAACAGGTAAAAGAGAACGGGGCAAGATTGTTTTTGGCAGGGATTGCCAATAGGAAGTGAAGGAAAGACGAATAAACATTGATTTCCGAATTTTCAAATAGGGAAATTGATTTTCATTTGCTTGGATGGGGAGACTATATCTGGGAAGATTAGCAGTTTGGGGAGTTCTGTTTTAGACATCTCAAGTTGGAGCTGTCTGAATTTTTCAGAGGGCTCTGTCAAGGAATCTGGAATATATGGGGGTCTGGAGCTCAGAAGAGCAGTGTGGATTCAGAATATAAGGGTCTTCAATGTACTGCTATTGGGAAGGCTATGATTGCCTAGAGCATGCTTGTTGTGAGAGATTAGGTTCAGGGGACATAGTCCTGAGGTGTTGCAATGAAAAACTTTTGGATGGAGATTGAGAATCCAGAAAAATGGACTGAGAACAGCATCCAGAGAGAAAGTAGAAAGACCAAGAGGGTACAGCAATGCAGAGGCCAAGGAAATAGATTGTTTCGCAAACTCAGCAGTGGCCTTTGTCCAAAGCTGCTAGAGGGGAAGGTGATGGACAAAGAGACATAGAGACATGCTCTTTCTTTCTTTTTATACTGGGGATTGAACTCAGAGGCACTAAGTCACATCCCCAGTCTTTTTAAAATTTTTTACTTTGCCAGGGACTCACTGAATTGCTTTGAACCTTGCTAAATTGCTGAGGCTGGCCTTGAACTTGTGATTCTCCTGACTCAGCCTCCCTAGACTCTGAGATTAAAGGCATTGACCACCACACCAGACTGATCTTTTAAGTTTATCAACTGAAAATGAATTTGGATCTTGAAATACTAGAAGGTATATAAAGGTTGTAGGTAGTAGAGAAAATTATGTCTTGTGGGTCTGTCCCTGTCTGGTACCATTTACAAAGCACATTAACTTTTTTATTACCTGTTTTCCACAATGTCCCTGTGCAGTGGCAATTCAGATATTGCTGTTATCATTTCACAGATGAACGAGTAGAGTCTGGTATGACAGAAACATTTATATATCTACATCATAAAGTCATTCTTTCCTTGGCTGGACCATAGTCCTCATGCCTCTGCCTCCCTCCTTGCAATTGGTTTTGGCCTTGTCACTAGTTGTTAACATTGGAATGTGCATAGAAGTAGGATGTGTCACTTGTAGGCCAAATACTTAAAAAGCAGGTGGGCCTTCTCCACGTCCTCTTTCCCTTTGCGCTAGCTGGAAGCAGAGGACTCTTCCCAGTGGACGAAGAAATTGTAAAATGGAAAGAGCCTGAATTCCTGAGATACCACGTGGAGCAGAGTTGCCTGCTGACTAGGAATACCTGCATGGCATTTTCCTTGAGCGGGAAACATTCCACTCAAACCACTGAACTTCAGTGTTTGTTATGCAGCTCATGTTATCCTAACATGCCTGGGAAATTAAATGTCTTGCACAATATCCTCATTTAATGGCAGATTGATGACCAGAGCCCAGCTATCTCACCTCTTTGTTAAATGTTCTGAGCAGTCTCCATTGCATAGGGCACCATGGCATTTGGTAACGAAGCATGCATTTTATAGAAAATCTAAAAGTAGGTGAGTAGATAGGTACCTCAAATGTTCACTTTTTAAAAAAAATCGTGTATTTTTTTTTTATTTTGAACAGGTAAAACTAAGATATCTGCTCTGAGTACTTCATGATTCTGTGGTTTACTGAGAAACAATCTCTTTGAGGAGGATATCATGATTTTTGTGGTAAAAAACTAAAATATATGACTAACAGTGAGACACCAACAATGCGCACAGCATTTGAATACAGATGGCTCTCTCTTTTGCCAATTTTATATGGAAGTCGGTACCCTGTCCCGGTCATAGTTCTCCTCACGGAGGAATACACTCATGTGTTTTTCTCTGAGAGCACCTGCTCAAGCTAGAATCCATTCCAAACTAAAGTATAATTAGTCCTTAAAGAGTAATCCTTATTCTAACAAAAGTATTAGATTTCACTATTCAGGAGCTGATGATCCCATTCATGGATAGCGATAAAGAAGTCACTATTATCAGGCTTTTGGTTTGTACTATTTTGGTTAGTACTCTTTCCAATATTTTCTTTTTAAATTATTATCCATCACTGGTGGAAATGATGCCAACACCTCCACACGTGGCTTGACATGTTTTAAAGAGAACACTTTCCCTGTTGGCTACCCTGAGTCTATTCCTGTGGTTTGCAGTTCTGTCTTGTACACAGCAGGGGCCTGTTGCTATCTCAGACCTGGCTTTAGGAAATGAGTTTGGAATTTTCCCTTTTAACTTGAAAAATCTCTCAGCAGGTTTTCTCCTTGGAGATTTAATGATTTGGGGAGCTTTCCACATTACAAAAGATAGGACAGGGCATGAGGTATGACGGAGAAGCAGACACAGGACCCTGGGATAATGAAATAAATGCTCTTGTTCTACACACAGGCCTCTCTGCAGCTCTGGACTCCTCACTCCTCGGTGGTTGTAAATTTGTTGAGTACAAAGCTTGCCTCTTTTTGTAACAGGCAGAGCCTTCCCTTTGCATCCAGAGGGTCAGGGGTGACAGGTGGTATGCATTACCCTATCTGTGGGCTTAGGGAGAGGGAGGCAGAGTCTACTGAGCACTGGTGCAACTTGTATCTCTGTGAGGTTAGAAATGGAAACATGGGGTCTGGTGGAATTTGTTGGAACTGGAGGGACAGGTCAAGTCAAGAGAGGGTACAAGAAAGTTTAGGTCCAGAAGCCTGGGAAGAATCAGAATGAAGATGTGATATTGCAATGTCACAGTAAAAAAAAATGTGTTCTCTGCCAAGTTCCTGGGACAGAGCTCCATATTAGAGGGGCATTCAGAGACTATTTTAGTCTAATATTTGGTCTTTGATCCTAGATCCTGACACAGAGCTCTTAAAACTTTTGCAATTTCCTGATAGGAGTGTCTGGACACACACCTCTTAATCCCTTGGAATTTCCTGGGTGATAAGAGCATTTTTTGTTCTAATGAGGTGGCTCTTGGTATGCTCCTGGATAGCCTTAGGATGGGGGTTAACTGCCAGGGAAACCAAGCATGTAATTAGAGAGTGGGAAACTTTTAGCTCCACTCCATGACTTCCAGGGAGGGAAGAGGTGCCACAGGTTGTAGTTGATCGCCAATGGTCAGTGATGCAATCAGTGATGTCTACGTCATACCCAAAAGGACAGGTTTGGATGAATTTCTGAATAAGTGGATACCTGGAGGTTCCTGGAGAATGGTATGCCCAGAGAGGGCAAGGAGGCCCTCACTCCTTCTCATGATGAAAAGGTCGGGTGAACATTGGAGGAAAAGACCACCAAGAGACCGTCTCATGCAACAGCAAAGGGTTTATTAGGGGTCCAGCATGCTGGGGCTCAGAGCTCACTTCAGAAGAGCAGAGAACAAAGAGCCCCGAGAACAACTTGAGCAGAGTTTATATACATTCTTTAGAGAGGGCAGGGGCCTTACATACATCATAGCCTCCTTTAGCAAATCATCATATACCGCGGGAAAATCAAATAACAACTCTAAAACATGATTAGCACATTCACTGGCGGGAACAGGTCTGGTGGGGGTGATTGGTTAGTACTAAGATAGGTATATATTTAAACTGATTGGTTGAGGCCCTGAAATGTATACGTGCTGAGCGGCACGGTTTCTGGGAAGGGGTTATTTAGTAACTAGGTGGTCAGGGGAAGATTTCGACACACATCTAACAGGCAGTTCCAGGAATTGTCTTAACTGCCACAGGAATTTCAGGCTCTGAGTGCAGCTTGGAAACTTTACAAAACCTGGTCCTTTACATTTTAACTTCAATTTCTTTTATTCTTTCAACATAACTTGCTTTCATTTGAGTGTTCATCGATAGCCTTTGTAAGTTCCCTCAAAACAACTGGGTAATTAAAATGAGTCACTTTAGCAAACTAATCTAACCTGAGGAGAGAGAGGGTCATGAGAACCCTAATTTGTAACCAGTTGGTCAGAAATATAGGTGGCAAACTGCTACTTGTGATTGGCATCTGAAGTGGAGTCAGTCTTGTGGGACTGTCCTCAGCTGGGGGGATCTGGTGCTGTCTTCAAAAATGTAATGTCAGGATGAATTAGGTTATAGGACACCTCGCAGGTGTCTGTTAGAGAATTGCTGGTGTGCATGGAGAAACCCACGCACATTTTGGTGATCAGATGTAAGGTGTTCTATGCTGAGTAATGAGTAGTGTAAAAGTAGAGAGGAAAACAGGGTTGTTGTTATTGCTGTTTAAATCTGAGAAGTGAAGATCAGAGATGTGGATTGAAATCAACCCTATGAGGCCAAGAGCTTAGATGGAAAATACCAGTACAGGCAAAGTAGGATCATGACATAAATCATCACTTAGGACCAAAGGTCACTGTTGCCCACTTTTGGGGAAAGATATTTCTTTATGGAAATTCCCTAGAGCTCCCAATTCTCTTAAAACTTTTCTCCTTTTTGCCCTGGTATGTGTGTGTGTGTGTGTGTGTGTGTGTGTGTGTGTGTGTACTTTGAATATTTCCCTACAGGAAATTCCTTCAGAGTTCCAGGGTGAGATACCAGAAACACTTGCTCTGCTGCAAATTGAACTAGGACTTGCTCTGACATCTTTGCATTCCTTGCCTGGGCAGTAGGATCAGCTTGGGCAGCTGTAAAGCAAAGCACCAGGTTTGGTAGTGTGGATCCAGCTGGTAGCTGAACAAGAGTCAAATTCCGATCAAAGGAATACTTTCTGCAGTAGATGAACCCCTAGGAAACCAGGACGGAAGAAGCCTTCTGTGCAGTCAGACTATAAAGCCATAGATTAGGTAGCAGAAGAGATTTGGAGATCAGGATTACTGCTTTGCTGGGGGTGGTGTCTGGGGAAAGAAATGCAATTAAAAGATCATCATCTTAATCGGTTTAACTCTCCTATCCCGGTATGGCTACTGGGAGAGAAAGTTTTCTTTTGTTCTATTTAACAAAAGGGGAAACAACAAAACCTCCGCAGATTCTTCTAGTTATTTGCCCAAAACTTTATTAACCGATAGTACGTGATAGAGTGGCTCAGAGCCAAGCAGGGGTGGGCTTCAAAGATAGAGTACCGAGAGGCTGGGTTTCCCAGGCAAAACGAGGGTGAGGGAGCGGGATGTAAGGATTTCTGAGAACAATTTCTAAGGTAATAAAGAAAGATAACTGGAGTACGGGGATCAAATGCAAGCAGACAGTGGGGGACATATCTGATCTCCTTCCTCTCCTTTGGTTTTTAAAAATTGTTTATGATCAAGTATATTTTAGCTCCACTAGGTTTTAGGTGGTCGTGATAAAAAGGTGTTAGTCGTATGGGGCTCTGGTTTTATTTTATTGAGTCACCATTAGGAGTACAGACACACAGTGTGGATCTACCCAGCAGGTCTTTGGCTCTCTACGGCATGTTTTCTCCCTCAAAATGATACTCCAGTGATAGTCTTTTGAGTGAATGTCATTCTCTTCAAAATTACCTCTTGCTATTTACTTATGCCTTTATATTTGCTAAGGGCAAAGCTCATGGTTTCAGAAGCAAATAAAAATTAAGCTGAGTTTGAAAGAAAGTGTTTAGGAAAAGAATTCTAATAAAAAAAAAAGAAAATGATGTTTTCACCAGTTCTTTCTTTATTCAGAGTGTTAATGTCATTGCTTTCAATCTGAGCTGTCACCCTACTGTGTTCAATATAAGTCATGCCTGGGGAAAATTTTGTTGGCTTATTGAAGTTTCTTGAGGCCTAAAAGACCCATTAAATCTCCTTTGCCAATGGTAAAAAGTCTAGCCAACATCCAGACTTTTTCTTTCATTCCTCTCTTGATAATTTTGTTTTGAAAAATGGAGTTTTAATCCACTTCAGAATTTATTCACATGTTCACCTGTCTCTGCTCAAGGCTCAAAATATAACTAAATCCGAGGGGTCCTGGATCATGGCTATAGTTTGGGGATTGTTGTTTTCTTTTGTTCAGAAAATATTGTGTGGGGAAGAGTACTTAGAGTAGTCTTTAAATGTAACAAAGGAAAATCTGGCTATTGATGGAGCTTCTGGTCTGAGTTCACTGGGTTCATGTTGAAACTCAGTTTTACTTTAATTTTACCAGATCCAGAGTCCAGTTTGGATTTGCATCTCCTGAGTAGAGAACACAGGCAGAGAATGCACATCTTCTAATAATATAAGCTCCTGATTTTCCTCTTTTCCTTTAAATACTTTATCCATAGATATTATAAATTTCTGATGCTAAATGATATGCATAACAAAACTTCTCATTTGAGAATATAGTGAACTATGTAGTTTCAGTCAAGCAAAATACTTTTTTTTTAAATTCACTGTAATTAGGCTGCACAGAATTCTTTGCTTTTGTGATATGAGTCATTATGATTCTACCACAAATGCTGAAAGCTGTGGCAGAATGATAATGTCTTCTTTAGTGTGAAATATAAGTTCAAAATGAATACTACAAAAGGTACATGTATGTTCCATTGAAACCAGTTATGAAATTACTTAGAACAATGTGGTTGCCAAGGGTCATAATTTTGGAGGGGGGTGGTATCAGGGATTGAACTCAGGGGCACTTGACCACTAAGCCACATCCCCAGCTCTATTTTGTATTTTATTTAGAGACAAGGTCTCACTGAGTTGTTTAGTGCCTCGGTTTTGCTGATGCTGGCTTTGAACTTGAGATCTTCCTGCCTCTGCCTCCCGAGCTGCTGGAATTACAGGCGTGTGCCACTGCGCCCAGCATAAAATTTTATTGGTTCTCCTACTCAATATATGTGTGAAGTAGGCTACACTATTGTTTCTCATATTTTAATCATTAGATTTTGTTAAATTTATCAGGGATGATAGTCCTAGTAAGAGGTAAAAAATGTTCCTAATAAATAGACAAATAAATAAGCAAATAAGTAAAAATGTGTGTAGATGAGTGAATGAATGAATGAATAGAACCTGTGCTGGGAATGACCTGTTGTCTCAACAAGGAGGCCGTGAATGGAGTAGGAGGAGCTGGAGTTTGGTACAGAATGGCTCTTTGTACTACAAGAAGAATAGTTGCATTCTTCCTTAAGCTCCAATAAAACAATTGTCTATCCAGATCCCCAGGTGCTTTACTAACTTTGTGTTATTTCTATTTCCGGTTGTTCCTGTGGTGTGCTCCAACCAAATGAAAACTAGATTCATATTAAGAAGACCTGGATTTGGATCCTAATTTGGCACATTTTAGTATGACCATTAGTAAACCACCTGATCTTTCCCAGACTCAATTAGATGTTAATAAGGAGTTGTTTGGCACTGTAACCATTCCCTCCTACACAGATAGAAGATCAAAGTGTCAACTGAGGAGGCATTATGTCTATTAAGTTTTTATTATCACAAACTTGAAGGTGATAGCAACAAGGTAAGTGGATGCCACTGTGTTTATGAATGAAAATAAATTGCCCTTAATAGCTTATTAAATATTATTAAATAATTAGAAACTTATTATTAAGTAATAAATAAACATCCAATTATTAAATAATTAGAATAGGAAATTAGTTATGTTATATAAATGATAACAATTAAAATATTACTGTACCATTTTGTATCCCATTATCCTCCTTATGATTTAAAAATTAGCTGAGGGGAACTCATCATGAGATTATAATGATAGAGTGAGAAACAAGTACCTCCAGTGTTTAAGTGCTTCTACAACAGAACTTTGACATCCTGATGTGGAGCTTCCAAAAAGGCACCTGGGGAGAAGGTGATGGAGGTGATGGGAGATGACCAGACACCTCTTATTTGAGTGGCTCCCATGTCTGGGCTGAAACACTCAACTGTGTCAATGCCAGAGATACTTGGCCACAGAAGGCAATTTTTGGTGTGTTTTAACAGCTAAACTGGAAGGAGAGTAAAAAACGAACTGATTCCACACAGCGAAGTCAACTATTGCAACCTCACAGATGACATAAAACCAAAATGACAAATGCCAACTACAAAAATGAAACCTAGAATGCATTAATTAAGTAGAAAAATCCTCAGCTCTCTCGGATCGAGTCTATCGCAGAGCTTGCGATTTAGCTACTATTTCCCGACCAAGTGGACGGCCGAGCACATCTCTCAACAAATGACCCTGGGGTTGGTCTGGGCATTTCAAGTTTCATATACCACTGTTCTTTCGTTTCAGTAAACAAATACTCTACAGCAATGGGCTGGGAGGGCAGAGATGGCTTGCTTTCAAACCCAAAGGGACAGGAGCTCTGCTTGCAGAGTGTACCCTGTGGGGTTGTGGCAGGGAAGGCTCTGCCCAGGGTCCCAGGGATCTGGCTCAGAAACACTGAGACCATTGTCTTTAGCGGCAACAAAAGGGGTTGTTGAAAAACCAAGCTTTAATATAAAGCCAAAAATCTGTGCTTGTCATTTTGTGTTTACTTGGCACTCAAGTGTGGCAGTCATTCGCGGCTCCTGCTGCTGTTTATGTTTAAGGGAAGGCCCGCAGCCACGGAATGGGGGCCAGTGTTCAATATCTCACTCTTAAAAAAACAAAAAAATAAAACAAAATTGTTTGTCTTCGTGTGTCTTTTGACTTCTTGTCTGAACCTCGGCTGGGGAGATGGAGGGTGACAGCTCTTGGGCTCCTTGACACTAGAGCCTGCTAACCTTCCTGACTGTCCTTCAGAACCAGATGCACTTTTGGATTTACTCAGAGGAGGGAGACAACATTCCTGGGCCATTGAGTCAGATTTTCCTCTCTCTCTCTCTCTCTCTCTCTGGATGTATGTGTGGTTCTTTGGCCAGTTCCTGTCAAATTGTAAGAGCCGGGGGAATGTAATCATTTTGGAGTTTGTCTCAGTTTCTTGGTTAGTAGCTCCATATGCCTCTGGTTTATGGAAAACAAAGCTAAGTTATCCTTGAGCCCTAGAGGAAGTGCTGCAGCTATGTAACCTTTACCCTCACCTCCTGATGAATGGGAGCCGGAAGCCAGGAGTGAGCAAGGGTCACTACAGTGTTAATTGGTGTCTGCGCGGCAGTCCGATCTTTTAAGAATAGCATCATTCATAGAAATGGACCAGTGTCCTTCGCTTCTTAAAAGAGGTGAAGAAATTGATCACAGTAAGCTCTCTCAACATAAAAATTAACTAAGACAAACAGTTGGGACTGATGTCGGGGGTAACGATAAGATAATTTACATTTGGTAAGTTTATATGCTTTTAATTTACATTGTAAATTACTATGACTATATTTCACTGCATTATTTTATTTGATCATCACAGTGCATCTGTAAAGAATTTAAAATAAGTATTTGTACTTTTGATTACAGATACAATGAGAAATTTGTTGAATATAAATTAAGTTACTGACAGAGTCAAATAAGGCAGGCTTTGCATAGGTATCTTGACTCCTAGTGCGCCACATTATTATTCAGTATATCATCTGATTTGTGAAATTTTGTCACAGAGCCAAAACTTAGTGATTCAGCAGATGAAATACAATTGAGTACATGTCATTCAGTGAGAAATCTCTAATGGACATCCCTGTTCTTTAATGTTCCCAGTTCTGATCTGAAAAAAAGAATAAATACTTCTTGTGGGTCTAAGACAAGGCTTATGATACATTCCTTCCCATTTCTTTTGTGGTCCTGGAAATTGATTTTCTCTTGATCTCACTGATCTTTCATTTAATTCTGTTTTAAGTTAACTTAAGGCAAAGTCCCTTATCCATGAAATCTTAACTTTGAAGGAGTTGTTTCCTTAAGTCGTTGTTTTGTAGGTTACAACCAAACTCAAATGCCATCTCCTGCCATCAACATTAACACTACTCACAATAATGAGTTTTCTCAGTCAAAAGTGCTTATTGGAGCCCTTGGCTTAGGTAATCTGCTCAATATCCTTTCTTGATCCAATTTCTAAAGAGCGAATGAAAGCTCATGAGCACGAAATAATTACAGGATCCTATGAAATCCCAGTTTGCTAACTAGATATGTGAAGTTTATGCTATATACTAAAGGAAAGTGTATTGGTCTATAAAGAAAAAGCCTAATGGCTCCTTGCACTTCAAGGATTTAATCTCAATAAATATTTGCTGATGGTAAACATCATGACTGGAATTGTTTCCCTTTGGAATTTTATTTCAATTTTTCTAATACCGTCATGAGCGGGCGTTTTATGAATGTTGAATATAAATATTTAAGGGACACAGTAAAACTCTAGCTGTGAGCACTTACTGCTTCCAACCTTGTGTTTTATGTTCCAGTGAGAATGTACAGTAACCCATTTCGAACTCCGACTTGCCTCTAGACAAAACTTCCCTGGAGGAAGGAAAGCCAGGGCAAGAATTACCCAGATTGTAATCTTTGTGCCTGGCAGTTTGACATCACTTGTAAACTCTGCCAACATTCCTTTGGAAACAGATGTTCATAGAGAAGGAATGGTAATCACATATCCTCTTAACATTTGTTCAGTAAATGCTGATTCATAGAAAATACGAGTTTTAGGTTATAGTTAAGAACAGTTCACTAGAGAGATACCTTTTGGAAGAGAATAAAACAGGACCATTCCATTTTTTTTCTCTTTACCAATATTTCTCATGTTTTGTAATTCAATCTTTCCCATTTAGTTACAGTCAGGGTGGATTGGACAAGTACTTTCTCTTCTCCTGCAGGGCCTCCTGTGTTAATCTGTGGGTGAATTATAAATCTTAGTAATATTTTCTAACCATTACTCTGATATCCAAATAAAAACGTCAGTCCCTCCTTCTTGTGATTTGTAAATTATCTCTTTTGGTTAAAAAAAGAAAAAATGAAATTATGACAAAACTCCCAAAGGGGCAATTTTGTTGATGATTTACTTGTAAACAAGAACAACATTAGCTTTCACATCAGCACTGGGATTACCATGGCCTTTGGCAACTATGATGAATGGATATATATTGATACATGAAGAAAGAAGATGCAGCCTCTGATGTAAAAGTTTATGTCAAGGATTTTAATTTTGCATGTATGCATTTAAGGAATATGTGTTATATGGAATATAATGCTGAATAAAACTTATGTACTACTGATTTATACTTGTTTAACTCTCGGCCAAAAATACTTTATTGTCAGTTACCATTGAATTGAATTCAGTTGAATTTTCACCTGAATAAGAAAATTCATTCAGAGGTGAACTCTAGGTAACAATTCAACTAGCTTACCCAGGAACCTTTTATATAATTTGTGGTATGTTCTAGTTTTCTGGGTTGTCATAATTTTTCTTATTTTATCTTTCAAACTTCAAATTATTCAGAGAATTAAAAAATATGTATTATAACAAGTTTCCCCCAGAAATTACAGGATGTGGGCATTCTATATTGTTATGTGTCAATCCCACCATATATTAATAGCTATTCCAGAAATATAAAGGTGATTCTCTCTTTCCCTCTCCCTCTTTTTTTTTTTTGCTTCACTGCAAATGTAAGTCTTTACAAAGCTTATTGGTCTTTGGTTCGATTAATTAAAAAAAAAAAAAGATCTGTAAGGACCAAATAATTTGTGCCCACATGAGACCCCCAAGTTCATGTGTTTCTTGTTAGAGTGTTCCCATGGCCCATTGAGATTACAGTGGAGAGAGTGGGCATTGGGCAAGATAGGGTAATGGTACAAACAAGGCTTGTCTTAACCTGTTTCATCTACATGGTTAAAGAGTTTTGATTCTGCTCCTTGATGAATGCACGATGTCCTTCCTTCAAATAAAATAGGATAGCAAGTTAATAACCTGGTCAAAATTTCTGAGGTGTCCTTAAGAATACATTGATTCTCATAACCAATCAGTGAGTTTTTTAAAAAAGCACCATATCAGGACAAAATTTGACTTATTTTTAACAGATTCTTCAGTTTCTAGATATGTAAGCAACTCTAATCCATAGGATACATCATTTTAGAAACCCCAAAGTGAATTCACAGGTGTTCTCATTTTTAGATACCCCAAAATAAATTTTGCAGCTAGTATGTCCTGGGAGGATGGAGGCCTGCTAAAAATTAGGCTTCTGGGGAGGAGGAATGGGATAAGGAAAGACAGTGGAATGAATCTGACCTAACCTTCCTATGTACATATTTGAATATACCACAGTGAATCTCACCATCATGTATAGCCACAGACACTAAAAAACAAAACAAAACACCTTGTAAGTAAATAGCCGAAAGATCAGTTGAGAAAAGGAAAGGGAAAGGGGGAGGGAGGAGGGGAGAGAAAGGGGAAGTACTGGGGACTGAATTAGAACAAATTATATTCTATGCTTTTATAATTATGTCAAAGAGGATCCTAATGTTATGCCTAATGCAAAAGAACCAATTAAAAAAATAATAAGCTTCTGATAATAAAGCTACCCTCATGGTAGAATAAACATTTTCTGTCCTCGAAATGTCTGCTCTGAATAATGTCTTGCACACTTTATGATGCAGAATTCGACTGAGAATTGTGACCTGCCTGGGAGCTGGAGCATCCCTTCTGCTTTCTTGGGGACCAATCAATCTGCAATTATGGGAACTTGGGGTTTCTTGAGACTCAGGGCTTTTAGTGCTAAAATGAGGTCAATCTCAAGCAAACTGCTATACACTATCTGAGGCAAATTCTTTGCAGCCTAGTGGTCAGAAAACAAATCACTGTCTCTCCTGCCCAGAATGAAGATCACTTCCATCTAATTATAGAGCTCATGGGTTTGCCTCATCAATTTCTCACTTCTAGTGTTTACCCGAGTCTATTCCAAATAGGGTTTCTTCTATTCCGAAGCTTCTATGAAAAATCCTATGACCACTGATAGAGGAGTATCCTGGGGAATACTGCATCCCCCTTATTTTCTTTATTTCATTGTATTTATTGCTCAATCATTTTGCAATAAATTGGGTTAGGTGATGCTACAAATGAGGACAGAATCTACTCACCATAGGCTTAGCAGCTAACAAGGCAAATAAGTGAATGAGCACCATTCACAAAGTTCTGACCCTCCAGCAGGCCAGGCCAGGCCAAAGTTATTGTTCTAGAATAATTCCTGTTAGCTTTGTACAAGTCACTTTCGCAAACTTGCAATTTAGCCTCATGTTAACTAGTCATACAAAGAACAACTCTGTGCATTTTTAGAAGAAAAAAATTGAAGACTGTACTTTACACTATTCAATGTTTATTATACAGAGATCATCACAATATATGCCTCGAGAGAGTTCATAGCTGGAAAAACATTTGTCTTATAGTTGAACAGCTTCCTTGTATTGGATAGTGGGAGCCGAAAAGCTAAGTACATTTGACATTCAGTTCTCAGTATTTTTTCTTAGACTTAGTTGAGGTTTTCTGGTAGAGGGGTCTCTCTTTTTTATTTTGTAAAAATATTTTGATCTCTCTCCATTGAGTTTTCTCTTTTCAATAGAGGAGAAATGTTTCTCTTTTCACATGTAGTATCCCCCAAAGGCTTCATTCTTTTTCTGTTTAAGACTATAAAGGATTTTATTTTTCAGAGAAGCATTGTTCCCAAATTGGCTGTGAACCAGGGAAAAGTTTTTTTGCTCTGAACCTCTCCAGTTTTCTGCATCTAGACCTGCCTTCTCACTCCTGGCTTTTGTATATTGAGTCTTAGGGGAGTACTTTGGGGAGTGTGTTCTTAGTGTATAACACAGTCTGTTACGGAGTCTAATGTCCTAGAAAAAGAAAATTGAAATTCTCTTTTCACCTTTCCCTAGACCCCATTCTCCTTTACTCACTCCATGTTAAAAATAAATACTCTCAAAGTTCAATATATGTTGCTAAGGCAACCAGAAGACAGCAGGATGAATTAAGTCAAAGCCAGGAACCGAACACAACTCTCCAGTCCAATCTAAGTCTTGGCTGATACCATATCTGAAGGCAGTGAGCCAAAGTCCCCTGGAGAGAGAGGGAGAAGCCTGCTTTTGAAACTTCTCCTAGAAGCATTCCATCTTCTCATAAATGTGAAATGACTTGATTTTTCCCTCCGCCTCTTGTTTGATGGCATACCTGGGTCTTCCTTCTTACTTTTTCTCATCTGCAGATGTTTTAATTGCAGAGAGCTTTCTAGGTTCTATTTCTGGGTGACTACACTGTTGCCAAGTGGATACAAAGGAGCATAATCTGGATTAAGTGGAGAAGGAGTATCTCAGGTTCTTCTCAGGTTTCTGTTGGCTGCCTTCACTGAGCACTTTCTGTAAATATCCATGAAGATGTTGCAATCTGGGCTCCAGCCATAGCTTTCCCACTGAGTGTTTTTTGGGCAAAACACTCCATGACTCTCATTTTTCTGTTTTGTTAGAAGGAGAAAAGAATCAACATTTTCCGGAAAGGAATATTGGAATGATTAAATGTAAAATAAGTTTTTTGAGAGTTGTAAAGGGTTGCACAAATATTGGTTATATTTTTCTGGCATCGGAAATTGGAGTAAGAAGAATAAATCCAGAGGAAGGGAAGAGAAGAAAGGAAAGCGAGTGTGTGGATTTTTGACCTTGAGAGGTTTATAACTTTGTGACAGGCAGAACGATTGACATGAAATGAAATTGCCTAGTGACAGCCCTGGTCTAATTACCAGTCAAGTGATTGCCTCAAAGGGGCCCTAAAAATTACAGTAATTCCTGAAGAGGCATTTATTTTGTTATTAAGGGGGTGGGGATTAAGGCAAGATAGTGAAGAAAATGAGGGAGGTGTCTGGTCAAATATGTGCAAATTTTCTATCAAATGAGAAGAAATTTAATCCCATAAATCTGAACTCCTATTTAAGTCAAATAACTAGAAATTTAAAATATGAGCTAGTTTCACAGGCATTTCACATTTAATTCTTAACAGCTTTTGAGATAGACATTACTTTTATTCTTTAACATGTTGATCATTAAAGTCATCCATGTTATGATGGAATATGCAGAAAATATAGATGAAAGAAGGAATATCTTAATAATTTATTCAAAAGTCTTTTGCTCAAGGACAACTACTGTTAATATGTTAAAGTATTTTCCGGGGCTGGGGATGTGGCTGAAGCGGTAGCACACTTGCCTGACATGCGTGGGGCGCGCTGGGCTCGATCCTTAGCACCACATAAAAATTTAGAAAAAAAATAAAGATGTTGTGTCCACCGAAAACTAAACAATAAATATTTAAAAATTCTCTCTCTCTTTTTAAAAAAGTATTTTCCACCATTTTTTCATTTAAAAAATAAAAATTAGACTCACATATTTTTAGAGTTTTCATCTCTCTAAATTCCCTTTGTCAGAAGCAAATGACTTCAAACTTTTGTTTATTCTTTTGATATTTACCTAATATCTAAATAACATCTTTTATTTCTTTTTGTTTTTAATAAGAAGTCCATAGATAATGTTTAGGCATTATCTATGGACTTCTTATTATGGAAGATGAGAACTTAGCTGTTCCCCTCTTCCATTTATATATCTATATATCTATATTGATTTTTTATCAATATATATATAGATATACACACACATATATATGTATATATCTTCTCAATGTATGTGATTTTGACTGATCAACATTCTGTGTGCATTTAAGATTCAAAGTTGAGCTACAAAGTATTCTATGATTACCTCTTTTCTTAAACAACTTGGAAATTAATGAATACCTTATTTTTCTTTCTCTACCCGTTCCCCCTTTTTAAGCTTGTTTCTAGGTAGCAATAAGAGTAGATCCAGGTTTTCTTGCTCTGGACATTATTCAATTTGGGGGACCCACTAAGAAACAGAATACAAATTACCAATTGTAAAAAGGTGAAAGGAGCCTGAATCCCTAAGTCAGTATTTGGAGGAGACCTTCTTACTAATGAGGGATTCCCATTTGGGGATATATACTAGGTTTAAGTCATTGTTCTATGTGGGTTTGATATTTTAGCAGCTAGTGTCATCTAATTTCCCCAATGTAATTTGCTATTCCACTAGGTTGAGTTTTTGCCTCTCTGCTTTGGTCTCTATTATTTGTTAAAAGCTCTACTTGAATGTCTTGTCATGTTTGGTGTCTACTCATATTCAATAGTGGAGGGATCTAAATGAGCTGGTTGGTAGTCCTAACATATGAGGGGTAGAATTTGAGCATGAGTTTTTCTGTACAGTGCTCTGGTTGGGTACACATTGATATTTTTAGGGATTTTTTTTTAAATTTTTTATTGTTGGTTGTTCAAAACATTATAAATTTCTTGACATATCATATTCCACACTTTGATTCAAGTGGGTTATGAACTCCCACCTTCACCCCATACACAGATTGCAGAATCACATCAGTTACACATCCATTGATTTACATATTGCCATACTAGTGTCTGTTGTGCTCCGCTGCCTTTCCCATCCTCCACAATCCCCCCTCCCCACCTCTCCCCTCCCCTCCCCTCCTCTCTCTCTACC